>NW_028270185.1:32509643-32832615 GCF_037043375.1 Chiloscyllium plagiosum | reverse complement strand
GGGTAGTTGCTACAACATACCAAACACTGGCATATCTCTTTGCTTCTGAATGCTGACCTATCCACAATAAAACGCCGTATCCAGATTCTAAATTGGTGAATCCTACACGTCTGGTCTCGGGCTTCAAATGTCATTAATTACAGCGACACAGTCATGTGGGTCTCAGTCTCCTTCTGTGGGGAGAAGACAAGCAGCATTAAGGACGTTACATCGCTTTATTGACATGTTAGGCTTCTCCAATAGCATAACATTGTATGTGAAACAACGTGCTGCCGACATGTGTGCTGTGTTTTGCTCAGAAAGCATTAAGGATACTGCATGTGGGACCAGTCGGTTTAATTCAACAAAGCGGACTATGTCCTTGGAAGCTACAACAGCCTTTTCAAATGCAGGCACGACACGGAGGCATTTATGAAATCCTGCCATGACGGGATCTAAGTTGAGATGAAAAATAAGCTACTGGCCTCAATTTTCCACACATAATTCTGCATCAGCACAGATGTCATGCAGGCAAGCTTCTCATCCACTGTTTGTACAAAAGGCTTGTTTGGATTTGGAATCCCAGTGTCGGTGTAGTTTGGAGTGCCATTTAAATTCAACAAAGGCACTCTAGGCCTCAGGGATCACTGTAACGGACTCTAGCTCTGCAAACCTGAACCATGAGCTATGTCACTATTGGGCGCCTGAAGGGTTGTGCAATGCGGGTTAAACATTCTCAGTAAGATCGCATGACCAAAAAGGATAGCAATTGTTTCTTCATGTGAGGCTTTGTATTTTGCTGGTTTGCTTGAACTCTGTCTTGCCCAATGGCCTTTCCTTGTTCAGATATTAAGTGCCCCAAGAACTTCAACAATTGTTCCACAAGTTGTAGTTTTGCGAGGCTAGATGGCAGAGCATCGCAAGCCTACCTTTCTCACATTGTTTCTCTGTTGATGTAAGCATTCCCTTACATACTGCAGAAGCGATGACCCCCCCCCCCTTTCCCCCCCCCCCCACCCCCGGTTAAAACAAGAGTCTCCAGACTCCTGTGTAGAGCCTCTTGACTTATTGTGGGGACTCACAGTAATCTTGAAAATGTCACGTAAAAGTATACTATTGGCCTTTGAATGGAAAAGTGAACCGGAATTGACTGTCGGCGTGTCAGGGTACACAAAACAAGGTATTTGCTAAATCCACAATGGAGAGCCATTTACATCCGGTGGAATTTGTGCCAATATAATATAGGGGTTGGGAACATTTGGGGTGTGCGGAACAACAGCGTTCTTGATAAACTTCAGGTCATGAACAAACCTCCATTCCCCTGATTCACCTGGAATGTTTGCCTTTTTGAACGATAAAAAATGAGTGTTCTCACCAGTGATTATTCACGGGGGATTATCACTACAGCCTATAAGAGAGATTCAAAGACTGAGTTAATTCCTTGCACAGCCTCGGGTTTTAACGGCTCTTTTGCTTTGCAAGGACGATACTCAGATTTCGGGGTTCTTCTTACGGGTTCGTATGAGCCCCACGTCGTGTTTTCCTTTTGCCCTGAAATCAGATGGGACCCTTCTTAATCTTGGATCCGAGACATCTCCCAACGCCAGACGACACTCCTGGTGGGGATTATCTGGACTGCCCTATCTGCCTGAGTTAGCAGATTTAGTATCTTCCTATATGTCCTTATAACTGCATTGAAGCAGATAACCACACCGACACTGAAGATACAATCTTTCGTTTTTTGTGCCTGTCGTACCCATGGTCCCAAATTCTGACACCTGTCGCTGGATGCCTTCGCCAATGATCCGTGAGGTAAAAAACCTTCCACATCAAAAAAACAGGGTCTACCTACCGTCACAGATACTTAAAAATGTTTAAAGTGACAGCACATCTGTGATCATTCCAATAAAATTCGCACAATAACAACTGATCTGGTTTAACCAATCTCCTGAACCAATCCTTCTCTTATGATTTGTCAGGACTATCTCGGTGTATGTGTGGTGTGCTGTGCAGTGCAGCATATCTCCAGCAAGAAAATCGGTGATAATGGGATTAACATGGCTACTTGCTTCCTGGGTGAGTGAATTGCTCACGGGACTTATCGCTCTCTGACATGCATCAGGGGTCGTGATTCGTATTTTCCAGCCTGCACTGTTAAATCTTCTTTTTGTATTACCTGCAAGCCCGTTGGGGAACTGCGCAAATCCGACCCCAGCCTCACTATGAGATCCCGAGACATCAGATTGAAAGAACAGAATTCCGATAACAGAAATGAGAATTGGAATGTTTCCCCATTACTGGTTTCGCACAATAGGGGTGCGGTAAATCTCTCTCGTGTCACGACTCCTGATGCACCCATTGAGTTCAGGAAGCTTTCGTTCATCTTTATTTGCGTCGACTCTCTGAACTGCCTTGATTTATGACCTGAATATGTTGCCCTTGTATCTTCCAATAAAGTAAGAGGTGCACCTTCCACATATAACATAGATGTAAGCATTGACTTATATGCATCATCGTTGTACTGAAAATATAGTTCACGCTTCGCAAACTCAGTGCTCAGTGTAGAGGTGGGACATGTTTCAGTGCCCATAAGGTTAGTAGTAGAGATGAGCATAAGCGTTTATTCGTTGCCAAGCATAAAGCAAAGAGGTTTACCTGTAACTTTGGGGCTGCCCACCTCCAGCTCAAACTTCCTCCATTAGTCACCCTGCTGCTTAGTCTCCAGGGACGATTGAGGCTGCCTGGGCGTTCACTGCCTCACTCAGTGGTCCATTGCTCGGCAAACAAAGCACCTGCCGGATTTACCTCTGCCTGCCCTTCTTTTCACGCAGCACCTCCTTCCAACGGCTGGGCGACCATTTGCATCATAGTCAGCTGAGCATTATGTGTTTGCTGTTCCATCTTTAATTTCCGTTTTTCCTTCTCTTGGGCCAGAAAATTTTCAGCATGTAGCGCGTGGAGTTCCATCAAATTCAGGTTTCCCGTGTCCCAGGTAATACATTGGCAAGACGCCTCATGTAATGGGCGCCTGATAGCTTTCACATATTCCCTTAAAAGTACAATTCGCTTCTTCTTATCAACACTTCAATGTCAGGGGCCTGAAACATTCGAGTTCCTTTCCAGATAAGGAGTTGTTTTTTTTCTAATTCCTTGGCTGTTGATATGGTAGTTTGCTGGCCTTGTAAGTCTGCTATTAGTTCGGTTTACATATGCATAGAATTTCTTTCTGCCTGCAACACTTGCCCTCTGCAAAGTCAGGCCCTTATTTTTTGTTTGTTTCCCTGTGCTTTTATTGGTTTCAAAAGAAATGTTAATTTTCCATTGCAATGGACATCACATTATTTTCACAGGTCGGTGCAACATCGAGGACCGAAGTGCTTGTACTGCACTGTAACGTTTTATGTTGTAAGATACATTTCCTACTGGTATCCGATGTCTCTCCTCACTGTGGAAACTTCCAGACACATCTTCCAGTGATTTGTCTGCACTTTATACAATCCAGAAAACTGTAGTTCCTGCTGAGAATGTGATCTCTCTACAATGGAGAGAGGAAAACAGAGCCGGTGACAAAGCTGAGATCACTTAAGTTCTGTCCAGAATCAACAAAAATTACCACGGTCTTCCAGTGTCCAGTCACTTTAACATTGCATTGTGTACCCAATCCATAATACCAGTCTCTGGTCTGCTTCAATTCTTCTTCAAGGCAAAGCACTAGCTGGAAGATCGGCAACTCATTTTCTACTGAACGACCATGCAGATTTCAGGACCCAACATCGAATTCAATCATGTTGGATCCTGTCCGCCCTCTTCCACATTTTTCACCCACCTACACATCCCATCAGTTCCGAACACGAATCATTGGACTCGAAGCGTTAACTGTCCTTTCTCATCATAGAGGGACAAGAGCTGCTGATTCTGTTCAGACATTTTGGCATTTCTTCAAAGAACATTTCTTTTTCCGTTGTAATTGCAAGACTGCAGGAACCGTCTGATTGCAGGAGAAGTTCACAGGAGATGTAAATAATGCCAAGGGTTGGACCATTCCCATTGTGAAGGTAGATGAGCTAAGCTGGGGCTGTGTAACTAAGCACAGAGAAGGCTGAGTGAGAAACTGATTAACATACGCATATTAAGAAGAGGATAGATATGTATGACAAGGATGAGGCTTTTCGGGAAGGAATAATAACCAGTGACATAGATGAAAAGCAGGAGAAAAGCGGTTTAGAGAAGATTTAGGAAGAACGCTTTCACCCATGGCGTGTTGTTAATCTGGAATTTCTTATTTGAACGTGTGGTAATGCTCAGTGTTATGAGGACATTTCAGCAGTATGTAGCCGAACACTTGAAGATCCAGAGCACACGTCGATAAGGACCAGATACTGGAAAGTGTGACGAGGTCAGACAGACGTGAGATGGGTGTCCCGAACGAAATCGTTCGAAGGCAAACTTGTGTGCTGAAAACTGGGTGAGGCCGCGACTCTGTGGTGCAATGGAAAGCGCGTTGAATTTCTACGCCTTTCTTAAGACTGCTATTCAAACGTTGTGGATGCAAATCTCATCAGAGTCGAGTTTTAGTCTATGGTTTGAAAGGTGTTCAGACCAGACTCGGCTGATCATCTGCAAAACCAATAACATTCATGCAAACATCCAACTGCCTTGAAATGCAATATTTTCCTCTCAGCGATGAATAACTTCGATGACTATTTATGGTAGAGATCGATAAATATGCGTTAGCCACTTGGCAACACGATGATGTGGGTACACTGGAAAAAGACATATAAGTGCTGTGTGAGCTATGATGGTACAGAATGGCGTGGCGGGGCAGGAGCGGTGTTAAGAATGGCCTACTTCTGCTCCTTTCTGCTTGAGTCTTTTCTGGCCCAGGTTTTTAAACAATCACAATGAGAACAATGTGAATCTAAACCGATTAATATTTTCTGTCTCACCTCCACTTCGCTACCCTCCAAGCTGGAATAGATAGCGCCTGTTTCAGCTTTAGGTCAGACAGTGGAGGATTCTCACAAGTTCTCTGTCAGGCTGAACATCCCTTCACATAGGCTTCCAAGTGGACACATGGAGCAAGCGATTATATGGATGCGGGGGATTCAGGGACAGATTTCCCATTTGCTGCGCTAGAATTCTGGCCAAAGTAATGAACGTGAATTTCTGACATTTTGAAACTTGCTCTGGATTCTTGCGACTTGACTAATTAAACTAAAAATCAATTTGCCCTTGCATAATATGATTAATTTTTCACTATTTATTAAACAACCATGTCACGTGCCCTCGGATGTAGTAATGCAGAAGATTATTGACGTTATGTACAGTGTGGGTCATTGTGCCGTATGAACATTCAAAAGAATGCTGGTGAAGTAACAGTGAATCGAATTCTCTGACGAATTGATACCGATAGAAAGAAAATCCCAGTCCAGTGGCGACATAACATTTCCTGTGTTCAACGCAGGAAGCCACGGTAAACGAACACAGAATTCAATTATGCGTGTTTTCACCACATTTTACTATGTCATTTTCCTGAACCTGATGCCCCATAATCGATGATCCATCATCAGTATTACTTTCTCTGCGCTGTGTTTCATTTCAGATCTTCAGCAAAAAAAGAGTAATTGGTTTGAGGGGCCCAGTGGCAAGATCAGTAGCCATTGGTCATCAGTACACGGCAGCTCCAGTGGTGCAATTCGTCAGTTTGATGTAATTGCACAACAGACTGGAAGTGTATAAGGCGCCAAAGTTGCACATTCGGTTCTCGCCAGGTGTTGGTTTTACTTACAGTGACCAGAGATGATTGCGGCTTCAAGCTGAAGAACAGTTCAAACACCGAATATTACACCGCAATAAAGTTCATTTTGGCCCTAACGTTGCAGCGACCTGTGATACCAATCTGACTAGTATTTTACCATCATAATCCACAAGGTTATACAATGACCATTTCATTGCCCTGAAAGTTGTTGAGTCTACGAGTGTTGAAGGCAAGGCGTTCAGCACCCTTACTACTCAGTGATAAAGGAACCTACCTCGGTATCTATCACCCTCAATTTACATCGATGTGTCCTTGTGCCAAAATTACCATTTGAAGAAAAATGTCTTCACTGTCCACCTTATGGCAACCTCTGATCATCTTCTATGTCTCTCGAAATTCACCTCTCAAACACCTTGTCGCTATCAATAACCGCCTCAAGTCCCTCAACCTTTCCTCGTAAAACCGTCTCTCCATAGAAGGCAACATCCTAGAAATTGTCCTCTGCACCCTTTCCAATGCTTTCACATCCATCGTATAAAGTGGCGACCAGAAGTGCACGCAACTCTACGAGTGCGGCCACACCAGTTAATTTCTGGAGCTGCAAAGTGATC
Source organism: Chiloscyllium plagiosum (assembly GCF_037043375.1). Lineage (NCBI taxonomy): Eukaryota > Metazoa > Chordata > Chondrichthyes > Orectolobiformes > Hemiscylliidae > Chiloscyllium > Chiloscyllium plagiosum. The sequence goes on along the minus strand of NW_028270185.1, from coordinate 32,826,267 downwards.
ATTTCGCTCTGAAACTGAATCACTCTCCCAAGAAAAACTAACACACCGTAATCCTTGCAAACAAACCTGTCAACGTGGGTGGTAACTTTCCGAGTTTTATATACATGGGCACCGAGATCGCTGTACACATCTACACTTCCAAGAATATTGGAATTAGCCAGCAACGCTTTATTCTTGTTGATCCTTGCGAAGTAAATTATCTCACACTTTTCCACATTAAAATCCATTTGCCACTTCTGTGGTCAGCTCGGCAGATTATCCATGCCCCTCTGTAACCGTCAGCAGATATTGGCACTATTGACAACATCGTCGATCTTAATGTCATCTGCAAACTTATGAATCTATCATTACATGCCCGAATCCAGGTAATTTATAAAAATGACAAACAACAGCGGACACAAACAGGAACCTTGTAGTACACTATCAGTTACGGAACTCCAGGATTATCATTTCCTATGAACTACTACACTCTGTCTTCTTTCAGCGAGCCAATTTCTGATCCAAACCGCTAAACCAACCTCAACCCCATGACTCTGTATTTCATGCAACAGCCGACAGTGCCTTACTGAAAACCACATCAACCACTTTACTCTCATCCACCTGTTTGCCCACCTTCTCAAAGACCTCAATAAGTTTTGTGAGGCATAACCTGCTATTCATAAAATCTTACTCACTATCCCGAATCAACTTCTTTCTTTTTCGATGATCATAAATCGTATCGCTCATAATCTGTTCCAAAAGGTTAGCTGCAAGAAAGCTAAGGATCACTGTTCTATAATTACGAGCATTGTCTCTACTCCCCTTCGTGAAGAAGGGGACAATATTTGCTAAACTCGGGTCTTCTAGCACTAATGACATAAACACTGACGAAATAAAGCTTATAGTCAAAAGTTCTGCAATCTCCTCCCACGATTCGCAGAGAATCTTCGGATACATCCCATCAAGTCCAGGGGACAAACCTATTTTTAGACTTTAATGAATTGCTAACAGCTCCTCTTTATGAATGTCAATTTCGTTTATTCCAATACATTGCATCGCAATACTCTCTTCGACAACATTGTATTTTTCATTTTTGATATGATAAACAAAATACATTCAGCGTCTCTGCTATCCTTGGACTCCGCTGACAACTTCTTACTTCTGTTCTTGACAGGCTATAATTATATGCTAGACATTCTTTTATTCTTGAACTATCAACTGAAATATTCAGGATTCTTCCTGCCAGACAAAGACTTCTCATGCCTCCTCTCTCTTTCGGCCCTTCCAGGTTAGCTTTTAATTCCCAAGCGTCCTACCTCAGCCTTCATAGCTCATGTTTACATACGCCTATTTCTCTTTCTTCTCAAGAGATTCAACTTCTTCAGTAAACCCAGCTCCCTGTGTCGACCTCATATTGCCTGCATGACGCATACATCCTTACCAAGGATATGCAGTAGCTTTTCCCTGAACAAGCTCCATATTTCAGGTGTGCACAACCCTGGAAGTTACTTTCCACATGCGGTGCATCTTAACTCTTGCCTAATCGCATCAAAATGGCCTTTCACCCCGCGATACCTCTTGCTCTGCAATAAATACCTATTCCTATCCATCAGTAAATAAACATAACCGAATTGTGGTCACTATCAACAAAGTGCTCACTTACCTCCATAGAGAACAGCTGGCTGAGTTCATTACCCATAAGCAAATCCAATGGGGCTTTGCGTCTTGTTGGCCTGTCGACAAGCAGCGTCAGGAAACCCTCCTGCACACATTGGACAAAAACTTACCGATCCGAGGTGCTGAACCGATAACATTTCCAATCAATATTTGGAAAGTTAAAGCTCCCCATAACAACTACTCTGTCACTTTTGTTTCTATCCAGAATCATCTTTGCAATCTTTTCCTCCATATATCTAGAACATTTTTGTGGTGACCTCTCCATTCCTGATTCTAATCTCCGTCCATTCTACCTCAGCAGATTCAGTCGCGTCCTCACCAATATTCTTTTTGCTACCATAATACTGTCTTTGACGAATAATGCCACATCTCCCCCTCTGAAACGACCCTCCTGTTCTGACTGAAAAATCGAAACTGAGGTACCACGAACAACCATTCTCTTCAGTCCTCCGTTCATGTCTCTGAAATGGCCACAACATCGAAGTCCCAGGTAACAACCCATGGCACCTACCTTATCCCAGATGCTTCTGGCGTTGAGGCAAACACACTTCAAGCCACATTCATCCTTGCCAGTACACTCTTGTAAACCTGAAACGCTATTTATGACAAAACCACTCACAACGACATGCAAAATGGAGCTACAATTCAGCTTCCCACTCCGTGGCTGAATTCGTTCAAACCCTCCTGAAGAGCTTTGGCAAATTGTCCCCTCAGGGTATTGGTACTGTTCTAGTTCGGGTGAAGATCATCCTGTTTGTAAAGGTTCATCGACTCCAGTATGAGCCCCAACTATCCAGGTATCGGAATCTCACCATCCTTGCAACAACATTTTCAAATGCTCTCTCCCTATACTTCACCTCACTACGACGTAGAATGGGCAACAAATCAGAGAGAACAACTCTGTTTGTTCTAGATTTAAGATGTCACCCTCGATCCCTGAAATTCTGCCATACATCCACATCACTTTTATTACCGATGTTGGTGCATATGTGGACAATGACTTGGGGTTGCCCACCCTATCCCTTAAGGATCCTTAAAACACGATTCGAGACATCACAAACCCTGGTAGCTGGGAGACAACACACAAATCATGAGTCTGCCCTATATCCACAGAATCTCAATCTGTTCCCATCGATATGGAGTCCCCAATAACAAATGCTCTCCTCCTCTCTCCCCCACCCTTCTGAGAAAAAAGGGCAAACTCTGTGCCAAAGATCTATTCCCAATGGCTTTCCCCTCGGAAGTCATCCCACCCCCCAAAAAAACCAAATATTGTATACATGTTACTGAGGGGCACGGCCACAGCAGATGCCTGCACTGTCTGCCAGTTAGCGTTTTGGCTCCCAATTATGCAGCGGACTGAGCTTACCGACTTCCCTTTAATGCTGAGCTAACAGAAACAGCTCAGTTCTTTTACAATTTATGAAAGTTCACGTAGAACAATCTGCTAAACCTTTCTTCACAACCAGTATTTTCTACTCGGTTGGAGGTGATATATGGTATATTTCCAATTAACGTTAACCAATTAGAAATTGTGCACCTAACACTTACCCGACCCTGCCGACCAGACTCCCTGTCTTGGTGAAATTCACTCATTATGTTTATGCACGCATCTTTACAAATATTTCAGAATCAGCTTCTGACACATTTTTCCTGAAAAATAATCATTTTCGATTACAATTACTATAGAATGAAAAAGTGCTCCAAACTTTTCCTTATCATTCAACGCTGGTTTTGAAGTTCGAAAGTCTAGTTATAGATTCATCTGAATATAGGATTTTCCCTCCGGTTTACTCTCAGCAAATTCACATCATCAGGGAAACTTCCATATGGACGCAACTCAGTTTTACCTGGTTTCACGCCACATGATCTATTCATCTGTTCCACCATCTCATGAAACCCCGCCTTGACTTTTATAAAGGCGTTATGCCCCAGTACTTCGTTGGCTTCCTTTCCATTTTTTTTTTGTTTCCCAGTAGACGCTTTCCATTCTTCCTGACTTCTTTTGATTCCAGTCATCGGCATCCATGTCTTTTATCATCTCTTTTGTATCCCAGGGAAGTCCATCTTGAGAAAGAATGCTGTTATGATGCAACACATGAAAACCCGCTCGAATGGTGTACACTGTCATTACCAGTATAGGGAAGATGGGAGCTAGTCCAGACACAGGTGAATAGATTGGTTGTCACACAATGGATTAACCACTGACTGGGAAATGACTGTTTTTCTTCATTTTTCTCCCCTCTCTGAACATGTGCTAAAACAACACAGTAAGGTATCATAGAATGCCGATAGTATAGAAACTGGCCATTTGATGCAACAAATTCACACCGACCCTCCAGGGATTAACCCTCACAGAACAATTTCTTGCCCCATTACTCTTCATTTGTTCCTGAATAAGGCACCTTACTGACAGTCGACCCATTTGGATTCATGCCATGTCTCAGGCTCTGTGAGGCAGCAGTGCTAACCAGTGAGCCACCTTGCGGCCCTGCAGCAATATTTCAAGGCCCATGCGGACGCGTGTAAAATGCGTTTCCTGTCAAAGATGCTCCGCTTTAGTTGTTGTCATTATCAGGAACAATAATCCTAATTCCCTGACCAGGCATTGAAACCAAACCATAGCGGTGATAATGATGAATTATAACCACTAGCTGACATTTAGGACGGCAGGTGCAATTGCATCTTCTCTTAACAGCATAGATTTTTTCCTGCAATGAGACGTTTCTTCCAAAATACTATCCGTGACACCGAGCTTTTACAGCACAGAATAATGAATTATGTCAATGCCAGTCCATCAAACATCCATCCATTCTCATTTCCAACTTCCAGTAGCCCGCAGCCTGACTTCTGAAGTGTTCATCTTAAAGAGTCGTTCCCTGCAAAGGCTTAATCTCAAATGAAGAAGCGAATGAGACTGAAGTCAGATACCATTGAATTTGATCATGAGCTGCGGGAGAACTGAACCTCATTTTCAATCAAAGAGGGAAATATACAGGCACATCTTGTGAGAATGACAAAGGCCTAAGGAGAGGCCAACATTCAGAAAATGAGGAATTGAACTGTTTGCCTCTTCTTTCTTCACTTCGGGCTTTAAAACCCGATTCTGTTTGCATACGCAACGGTGTAAACAGGCAGGCGACTGTCCTTCGAGGACTGGCACAGTCGTGAATACTTGGTATATGCTAATCGTTGAATTCTCCACCTGTTGAGGTAGCCTGGCGAGCTGTGCTCTTCCAGCCTCCTACCTTTCTTTTGGATTCCAGCAGATTCCTGCCTCGCCATAAGGAATGGTAGCATTCAGCCGCTTTGCTGGACGTTTTCCTCCCCTACTATTTCACCGTTACTTTACTGCTTCGACTGTATCACGTTGTTCTTCCAGCTAAACTGTCGCATTCTTGGCATCAGATGCTTGTCGTCCTAATGTTCCTCGAAGCAGAAACACAGATGGGGATTTCAAAAGTCAAGCAGATGAGGCCTGGTCCGTAGGGGAAATCACTTCACAATGTTCCCTCAGAAATAATTCCTACCAATAGGGAAAATGCTTCTGTGAATGTTTGTTGCAACCAAATTCAGCAAGGCCCAAGTGAGATTTGAATTCACGAGCAATGGTTGAGAAGACCAATGGTCTATCCACCGGCGAAGAGAGCGTTTTTTCTGACAAACTCTAGCACAGTCTATTCCGTCGTCTGAGGTCCGTGATGCAAGCTTTGTTTTCTGTTTTAAAATACGACTTGAAACCCATTTCTTTGATCACCTGTTTGATATAACACTTTATCAGCTTCCCAATATCTCATAATGTGACTGGGATCAAAATTTGTTTAAACTCCCTCCAGAGGAACAACTTTGAAGTTTCCATTATGTGAAAGGCACGATGTAGTATTGATAGCAATTAATTGCCCTTCATTTCAACAAAGATTACAGCTTTTCATCTTCCGTTGTTGACTAATTCGTTTCCTATAGCATTGTGCGATTTACAGAGTGAAGAGATTTCACAAATTAATGACCTTGGTAGATGACGTTTAGGCAACAAATGTGGAACAGTTCAAATCGAACATTCTCCGGAAATTGGAATTGCAGGCTATGCAGGTATCTGAGAATGTGTTTTAAAACAAAATCTTGGGTGTCGTGTTCACTGGCTGGGTTGGTATTTATTGAACAACACTAATTGCTCTTGAGTGGGCTGGTGGATATGACAGTGATAGACAGAGCGAAGACAGTCAAGAGATTTGCAGAAATGATAAAAACGTTGGAATTTAGCTGCCCGGTAATGGGTGAACAACACTTGTTGCTAATACTCCCACGTGCAGCAAAATTGTCGAAAGATCTCAGGACTACATCTTTGGGTGAATAACCCGCAATCCCTGCCCTACCAGCATGTGGAAGCCCGTGTGGAAAGATAAAGTTGCGAAGGCCTCAGTGCACGTTTGGGAAAATGTGCAGTGGTAAAAATATCAGTTAGGTCAGGAACAATGGAATACTGAACAGAACGCAAGTGCACCCTTGAATAGAGGCAGAGGGAGTTAGGCCAGAGCAGAGGGGGAATTTGAGAGGACGGATGGAAGTATGTTACCACCGTTTAATCCAAACGAATGGATGAGAGTTTGAGCTGCAGAAGAGCGGAGACGTGGAAGAGTTAATGATGTTAATGAGGTGCAAGTAGGCTGACATGGTGACGATGGCAATATGTTGTTGAAAGCGTGACGGATGTCACTATGGTTATGACGTACTCGTTCAGACTCAGACAGTTGCGAGTGGGAAGATTGAGTCAGTGGCGAGGCATTTTCTCCAGCTCATCTCATCCATTTGCCGCAACTCCACTCTCAAAACCCATCCCTCCAACAAGGACAGAGCTCCCTTATTCATCACTTGAAATTCCAGCAGCCTCTGCAGACATCATGTCATTCTCCGACATTTCCACCACCTGAAAATGAACCTCACCACCTAAGATGTGTTTCCCTCCCCACCCCTATCCGCTTTATATAAAGATCATGCCCTCTACGACTCCCTTGTCAAGTGCACGCCCCTCACCAAATCACCCTCCCCTCCCGCCCCATTCCCATTCCAACACGGAATTTGCAAAACCTCCACCCAGACCTCCAATCTTTCACAGGCCCCAAAGGAGCCATCCATATCCATTAGAGGTTTACCTGCACTTCCACACATGTCATTGAATGTATCCGTTGCTCCTGATGCAGTCTACCTATATTGTGGAAACAGGAGACCTAATTACAGTTCGCTTCAGAAAACACCCCCGGACACCCGTAACAAATAACATCACTGACCGGTGGCCGATCACTTCAACTGTCCCTCCCAAACAGCCAAGTTCATGAAGGTCCTGGGCTTCCATCGCTCTCATGAACTGTGCTATGTATCAATCTTCCTTCCCACCTATCCACTCCGCACTGCATTGTGACCAATCACCACTACCCTCACCTCCATCCACCTATCACACTCTCAGCTACCTTGTCCCACCCCCATCCACTCCAATTCGTCTCTCTACCCCCTCGGTTTAGAAGCTTATTTCCTGATGATGGCTCTTGCCCGAAACGTCGATTCTCCTACTCCTTGAATGCTGTCTGCCCTTCTGTGCTTTTCCAGCAGCACACTTCCGACTCAGGAGCGAGGCAGTGGATTTTGATTTCGGGACTGAAGACAGAGGCATCAGCTTTGCCATGATGCAATTGTGAGAAATGTCTGCTCCAACAGAACTGCATGTCAGACAAGGCAGGACAGCGTATGACCTGGAAGGAACAGGGAGGTGATCGTGTTTATATCCACCTGCAGATCTATTTGTGGTGGATGCTGTGTGCATGAAAGATTCTGACGAAATTCTGGTCACATTCTAAGTATCGAAACTCCCTCACCCTTAGACCATATCTTAGAAAGTTTCCAGAGTCTTGTGAAAGTTGCTTTCCCACTCTCATTTTTGGATAACATCAATTTCGCAGGATATTAGAAGGGGAAGATTTACAAACCAATCTCTCCGCAATGATCTGATAAAATCGCACATTTTATCACAAGTAGAACTTGATAATATAGAGAACATGAAAGGAAAAAAAACCCTCTGGTTATAGTGAGAGAGAAATCGTTCTCTTATTGTGTGTGTGGACAATGGTTCTACCCATCATCAGAGCTCACAAAACACAAATGCAGTCATACTAAGGAAAGTCTATGTAAATGTGCGTATTAATTTTCTTGTCTGAGCTGACTTCCCATGGAGACAAAGAATCCAGGAAAAAGCGATTCACCTGCTCAGAGTGTGGAAAGGGATTCACTCTGTCTCTGACCTGCTGCAGCACCTGCTCGTTCAAAATGAGGAGAAACCATTTTAATGTCTGGACTGCCGAAAATGCTTTAAAACGTCCAGCACAACGCTCATACTAATTAGAAATCTTTCATCTCGCCAGACTTTGGAAAATGTTATCAAACCTCTGTGTGCTTCATCTCTGAGAAATATGCTCACATGAATGAGAGACCTTTAAGAATCCTGGAGACGTGACGTCTGATCTACGTGCTCACCCGGGAGGAGAGATATCTTTGTGTCCAAATCGATGGGACCTGCTGTAAAAGTCCGAGAGACCGGATGGCTCATCACATTTCTCACAATATTAACGTGCCTTTCTAAATGCCCTGACTGCAGGAAGTGCTGCACAAGTTCCTGGAGACGAACGTGTCATCAACGTATTCACACTGTGGAAAGACAGTATTCACTCTAAAAGTTCCAGGGGGCAGTTTATCATGAACGTCTTCTCATTGAAGAGAGACCTATTAAATGGATAGTCTGTGGGATGTGCTTAACAGTCTCTGTAGAACTGATGTCCCTTCCACATTTTCACAATGTGCAAGACGTTTCAAGTGTAGTTATTCTAGGAATAGTTTCAAGCGTTCATCTCAACTCTCAACTCTCAAAACCAGCCAGTTTTCAGTGGTCAGAAAGCATTTACTTGCTGCATGTGAGAAACACAGTTAGCTCACTCATCGACACTGCTGAGATAAAAGAGGGATCCCACTCAGGGAAAGAATTCACTCACTCATCGACCCTGCTGAGACAGTGCAGAGATTATATATCTCAACAGCGATTTAACCTTGTTGTTCATCATATTCGGATCTGAAAGCAAAGTTTTGATATTCTGGATAAAAATAAAATAAATCAGCTTTGTATTAAATTTATTGTCAAATGTCATTGGAAGGATGGGTTTAACGAGTACTTGAAGCATGAGCACAGGTTCTCAAGGGGAAGTAATGTCTGACAAACATATTAGACATCTGTGAGGAGGTAATGAGCAAGTAAGATGAAGTCTACCCTGTAGAGGTGACCAGCTGGAATTTCCAAAAGGCTTTTGGCGAGGTGCAGTATGACAAACTGCTCAATAATAGGCAACTTCTACTTTAGATGACGGTGTGTTTGGAGTTTCCACATCCTCTCCGATTCTGTCTGGATTTCCTCCCCAGACGAAAGATGCGTCGGTGACCTTCTTTGGACATGGGGAATGCAGAGCTACAGGAATTGGGCAGAGGTGTGAGTTTGGGTGTGATATTCGTGGCAGGATTAAAGGAATCTTCCTGGGCCGAATGGCCTGTTTCCACATTGTAGGTATTATATTAGGACAAGATTGTCTTATGAATTTCTTTTTAAAAAAAAGGTCACAATTTCCATATAAACATATGATTTCAATTGAATCTGTTGAACGATATAAGGAGGCAAGGGCATTCTTAAAGAGGACATCATAAAGGTCGAGCGAGAATGTCAGATCGCCTTAGCACGTAAAGTTAAGGATATAATCTAAAGAGATTCCACAATTACATTAAGAACTAGAGACGAAATAGGGCCACTTTAAGATGAAAGAGCTCACTTTTGTTTTTAACCTCAGCAGATGGAGAGATATATAATGTTCACTTCGTGGAGAACGAAATGGACCTTAAAACTAAATATTGATGTCTATAAAGTCGTTTCCATCTTAAAGGACAAGTGCTGGAGGACTTGGAAAATATGAAGATGGATATTTCTGTGGGATTTTATTTCATGTATCTCGGAACTTTTTGGCAAGTTAGGGAATGAAACTGTTGGGTCTTTCGTAGAAATAATTGTGTAAGCTATTACTATGAGTGAGGTGCCGAAAAAATGGGGAGCGGCTAAGTTTGTGCTTTTGTTAAGAAAGGGTGACATGGAGAATCCTGGAAACGATAGACCTGTGTTTCTGACGGTGGTCTTAAGTAAGTTGTTGGATGCAATTAGAAACGATAGGATTTAAATGCATTTGGAGATACAAGGAATAAATGGGAATAACCAGAATGTTTTTTGCACGAGGGAAGTTGTATCTCACAAACATGACTGAGTTTTCGAGGGCATAACTAATATGATTGATCCGGAGAAAGTCGTAGGTATTGCTCACTTGAACTTTAATAAAACCCTTTTCAAGGTGCCACATGTTTGCCTGATTCAAAAAGTTGAAGGTGAGATTTCCAATTCGATATAAAATTAAATTAACAGCAGGAGGCTGGGAATAGCCGTGGAAATTAGCTTTCAGACTGGAGGACTATTACCGATGGTGTCCCACAAGGATCGATGCTGAGCCCCCATTCATTTTTTTCATTAACATAAATGATTTAGGTGAGAAGATAAAAAGCATGGTAAGTAATTTGCAAAATTCGTCGGAAAAGGGACAAAAAAAAAGGTGATGGAAGATTGTGAAGAGATTTTCTCGTCAGGTCAATTTCTCTCTCTGTCCTCGAGTTTTTAAAGCGTGGAGGAGTAGGGTTGGGGCGGGACAGTGAAGGGCCATCCGTCCATCGTACAGACCAGGTTATAAGACGTCCATCTATTCTCGTCCCAGTTTGCAGCATTTGCCCCATAACTTTGAGTGTTCTGACTTTCGAGGGAAAATGTCAATGAGATTCGCTCTGTGAGCTTAAATGACACAACAATGGTACTGACGGTTGACGTGGTCATACTGGGTTACAACACATTTCAGGAACGTATTCTCATGTTCACATACAGAGGCATACACGCAGGCACATTCCTCGACAGTGATAGAGTCCTCATCATTATACACACACAATGCGCTTTACATCCACAGGTTTCTCTGGTGAAAGGCGGCATTAAGTGGAATACAAGCCACTTCTCCAGAAAATATGATCCGTTGCTGTGAGCTGGGATATGAAGTGGATACTGAGCTGAAATAGTCCAACACGCTTTGCATGTGTAACTTTCAATAACACGAATCCCACCAAATCAAGGCATCTTGCTCCTGGGATCTCACAGGATAGCGCTCAGCAAATATTCCTCACAAAACTACTGACACACGGCAAACTCTAGACACTTTCACGTCTCGTCTCGTCTCGTTCTGTTTCTGTTCCTCTCACACCTCCAGATTCCTCTTCATGTCTAGTCCCGAGATCATTGAGCTGTTTGATACAAATACAGATACATCGAGAAAGTGATCTTTATTTCAAAAGCAGTATCAGGGAATGTAAGCTGCCAGGGCTTGCTCATGGCAGGGCAACAAGGCACCATGGTTTCATGTCCTGATTATCGTATAGACTGATTCCACCAATGGGCACCGTACCAGTTATTACCAATTAAAATCTTCCAATGAATACCGTGACTGACAGAAAGTAGCTTTGACCCCTTCCTCGCTGAGGTGCGTTTTGCAAACAATGTCCTGTTCCTTCACAAACTGAGTTTTTCTCAGCTGGCCATGGATGCGTCGAGCACAGAAAATGTCCTTTGGCTCACGACGTCTGCACATTCCAATACAGTCCCCTGAACTGTTCTTACCCCATTTGGCAGCACTTTGCTCAAAGTCTCAAACGAAGTCAGCACTGTAAGTGTTCCACTATATGGGTCTTTCATGCTTTGGAGGTTTCTGCCTTTTCAATCATGACAGGCGGTTGGTTGCAGTTTCCCAAGCTTCTTTATCTGGGTTATATGCATTTTATTTCATCCTGCGATTTGAATTTCAAACAAAAAAGCAGAGAACAAACACACTTCTAGTTCACTCTCGACTCTCAATCACAGTCAGCAAAATGCTTAACTGCATGAGGAACTCACAGTGGAATTAACACCCATCGCCTCAATCACTTGGCCACACCTGCAGAAGTACGCAACTACACTGGTTTCAAGTTCTCCCTCCCTGTGGAGCTGAGGGATAGGCAATCATTGTTAGGTTTGTTTGAATTGAATCACCACAGCTTCGACAGGGTAAATGTCAGGATATGTTTGGTCTGTGTAATCAATCTCGATATTTCAAATTATCACTCATTTAGAAGCAAAGACAGAGATTGCAGGAGAAACTAAGCATGTCTGGCAGCATCTGGAGATAGATAAACAGAGACAATGATTCAGAGCTTCTTCAGGAGTTTCTCAGAACTCTGTTTTTCTCACAGGGTCTTCTATTCCTGCCGAGTACCTTGAGCAGTTTTTGTTTTTGTCAGAGATTCCCAGCATCCGCAACACTTGACTAGCCATTAAACAATAAGGAAACACATTTGTCGTTCCTCACTGGATAGCTTTTCCGATTGGGAGCATATTCCCGAACCTACTAAAAACACGAAACTGCACAGCAAAGGATTCGGATGGATAAGAACAGCGACCGCTCCATGCGTGGGTACACCCTATCGGTTAACAGCCGAACGAGAGAACTAATTACTCCACAGAGACTGGGGAGTTCCTTGTAGCAAGCCCCTTGCAGGATCTCATAAAGAAGACTGTTAGCGAATTCAAGAATTCGCCTGCCCTTCGTAGAATGACAATTGCCCTCGATTGGTTTGACGTTTCCAAAATGAATCCTGGGGCATTCGTTGTGTAAAATGGGAACAGTCTGATCCCACGCCTTGCCGACACGTTCATGTCACGGGAACCAGCTCTCCTAAAACCGGGACCGACTCCCTTCGTGCCTCATGACAAACATATTCCTGACCACGGTAAAACCCCAGAACTGTGCAGCTGAATAAAAAAGGATGGTGTGATTGTCACTCCCTTCCTGGGTCGTTGGAGAACAGCACCTGTTAGTGAAGAGCCGAACGCACTGACTAACATCGCCACAGAGACTGATGAGCCAATAGCGTCAATGATCTCCGAATGCAAGCTTGAGTCTACTCCTCCCCCATGGAAAATACTCCTTAATTAGCTTTACCTTTCGAAAATAAATCCTTAGAAATTCATTCTGAAGACATGGGAATAGTCTACTCCCACCCTCTAAATACACAACCATGACACCAAGAATCAGTTCTCCTCCAACCAGGACCGTGTCTCTTCCAGCCTTTCAGTGCATTGTCTGTGAGCGTTTTTTCTCATTGTCCCGGAGCTGAAATGAAATTTGACGTCCTGACGTGCAGGAACAAGAATCTTTTCAATGTCACAGGTCAGTTCATGCCCGGAGAGCATCAGAGGCAAAGCACTGGCCTCCGCAAGCACGGAAAGATTTCTAACCTGTCTCTGCTCAGTCGAACAGTTCATCGTTCATTCGCCTCTGGATCCGCTTCCCAAGGAATATATAAAGATTCAAAAACCTCGAGACTAGGATTTCTGCTTTGCTTCTTGTCAGTTTCCCCACCGGCCAATTGGCAAAATTTTCCAAAAATTTCTTCACAATCCTCTGCTTTGCACTATGTCCAGAGATAAATAAATCACACTTTGTGGAGAGATTCCCGACTCTGGGAATGTTTTGTTTGGAGCAAAGAAGTTTAATGGGAGATTTCTTGGGAATGTTTACAATGATGTTTTCGAAAGCGGTGTGGATGGGCGTGTTGATGGTCAGGAGGAACTGCTGCCCCTTACCAGGGCAACTGACCAAAGGACGAGGAGTGAAGACGTTTAATGGAAAACACAATTTGTATCAAATAAACTCAGTGAACCCTACATAAACACCATGTGTTTGTTATTATCTGTGGACAGAGGAACAAAGCTAACGTTTTGAGTCAGATCCGTTTCTCGTTCAGAACAAAAGTTTCCTGCATTGAGCAGAACTGAGAAAATATCGAGTTGTTGAGACGGGTTTTCTGGAGTTGCAGGGATAACTCATCCAATAGGAAATCATTTAAAATCAACAGTGAGGGGAACATGTTATGTATTGATGAGAGATAGAGTGGATGGGAAGGATCCATTTCCATGTGTAGAGAGATTAACAATGCGGCAATGGTCGAGTAACAAAGATGTTCTTGTATTTTTACAGCGCCTTTCAGCACTACTTCAGTCACAGGCACTGAAGTAACTTTGAAGTAGGTGTGTCATTGTCAAAACTAAAGTGCTAATCAGGGCAGTTTGTTCAACCAGAGGAGACGCCAGTGAGATTATGCTTTACTTTAAGCGTTTGTTCCTCTCTGGTTTATATCCAGAATAGTGCAGGACTGGAGGTTCTAATCTCAGGGGAAGGTGTTACCCACTAAGACAGAGATAAGGAGGATGTTCTCACGTTCAGAAGGTAGGCAAGTATGTAGAAGTATTTACAGCAGATGTCTGGCAAGACTCAGTATATTTAAGCCTTCAATTATCTCTCTATTAATAGCATGGAGCGAGTGGCAGAGTGAAATGTGCACAAATCTGCTGACAATGCACACTCGTGGGACCGCATATTATGTTGAGAACGTGGCATTTCGCACAGGCATACAGATAGGTTCAATGAATGGGGAATAACTTGTCAGATGCAGTTTCATGTTGGCATTATGAGGTCATGCACTTTGGTAGGAGAAGTCAAAAGAAAGAACACTATTAAAACCGAGAGAAAGTAGAAGAAACGTTTGAGACAGAGGGATCTCATGCCTGACACAAACATGTTTAGCATCATATTCTTTCCCTAACAAGATGGATGGCTCCCTTTCCGAATGCTCACAATGAAAGAGATGGTTTCCAAGGAAAGTAAAAAACCCTGAAACAAATAACCTAATCGAAAACAAAGGAAAGAATTGAGTCGTTCCAATGGACAACTTTGATGCTTATGGCTCTCTAAAATTTGTTTATAATGGAGCTGGAAGTGGGAATTGGGGGAGCTGGGGAGTGAAATTCAGGTCACCCATGATTACTGTCATCCTTCGTCTGTCTTCCTCATTTTTTGTATGTTTTATTTCGCATTGTGCTTACTGTGAGTGCGCTTGTAAACCACACCGCTGGTGACTTGTTTCCCAGACAGTTCTTCAACACGAACCGTAATATTCAACATTCTTTTCTCCTGAATCTAGGTAATCTCTAAACACTGTGCAAATATCACCAGAACCTCGACATTTTCCACGCCTGTCTGCCTTCTTGCAACACCAATTGATTCATCACTGTGCACCTGTTGCAGAAATCAAGAACGACCCAAACCGTATAAATTGCATCGAGGCTGCGAGCGCAGATAACTGCAGCCACTGCCCAGAGTCCTGGCAACTGTGTGATCACAGAAGCTCACATTGAACAGCCAGGAAACTCAAAATAATTACAGTGCCAGAGGCCGTGCCAGGAACGGCACCTGAGAAACAACAGAAACACTCTTTTCAGCTACGGACCTGGTTATATTTCTCAATCAGCAATCGAAGTTTACATTGGTTATATCAACTGATCCCTCACTCAAGGAACCAACAACTGCTGCAAACGGAGGAGAAAACGTGGACTTTAGATACTGGACATCAGAGTCGAGAATGCGGTTCTGGAAAACACAGCAGGTCAGACAGCATATGAGGAGCAGGAGAATCGATTTTTTGGGCATGTGCCTGATGACTTGCTCATGCCAGAAACGTTCATTCTCCTGCTTCTTAGATGCTGCCTAACCTGCTGTACTTTTCCGCAATACCGTCTCCATTGCTGCAGACTGTCATACAATCTAAGCTTCCAGCCGCAGAATCAGCAACACTCAGTGTAATGAGTCAACCTATTGAGGATACCTGGCAGTGGTGTTTAGTGTCAAGTAGATCTTCATGAATATGTATCGTGAATTGTCTGTCCTGTATAATGTTCCCTGCTCTCACTACGTGCAACATTGCTTATCCATATTTGTATTGTACATGATGGGTATTGGGTCCATTGTTCTGGTGAGTTGTTGTCTAAATGTCGCTTTCGGTTTATATTCTCTCATAAATCCGAGTAGTCAAAGGCTGCCCGTTCCGATACATTTTTGATTGATGTGCTGGGTCTTGGCATGCCCTCCTTACGTTGTTTGTCGGCAAGGAATTTGCGGGAATATCTATTGTTGGAAAGCATTTCTGGAGGATCCAGTAAACACTACAATCAGTTGTAAAGAGTGGCAATGCACAGACATGACGCGGTCAACAAATTCGACCAGAACAACACAACAATAATTGGACAATAGTGGCAGCCAGAGATTTTCTAGAATGACGAGAATCATCCAACGACTCCATCAAAGAACATGTTAACCTGGACGTAACATACCGGGACATGTACTGAACGACAAGAAGCAGCAACTGAAAGCAGTGGGAAGGAAATCACACCAATTCGAAACGCTACAGGACAGCAGAGCTTCATAAGAGTCTCATCAGCCTTGAGGATGTCACCTAGAAAGGGCAGGAAACTGCTGCAAACCAACTTCCCAACACTAACGAACATTCACACACCATCTGCAAACTTCACTGGAACTGCAAATCTTTACACATACCTTGAAACGCTGAAACAGTCAGGGCCGCCCCAGCGGGAAAATGAACCCTTGCATCCCACATGACAGCTGAGGATACGAAAGGCCATACGCCAGTGGACGTCAGAGCGAACTTCTCTTGCAAGCTACTTGTGCGTGCTCTTGTCAAAATAACTGTTTGAATATCCTCAGCCATTTTTTATCGTCTGAGGTTGTGTGCTTTTAGCATTACAAATTTACATCTGAATATCTCTGAATTTTCTGAGAATTTCTGCCGTTCCAACACTTAGAGACAGTGAGTTCCAGATTCCAACCACTAGTTGTCTGATAACATTTTTTTATGTGCAGCTACTCAAACCTCTTTATTCTTATCATATATCTATGGCTCCTTGGTGATTGATCCCTCCATCAAATGTTTCGTTAAGTGTACATAATCCATACTGCTCATCATTTCGTACATCTCAATACTGTCTCATCTCAATTTCCTCTACTTTCAAAAAAACATCGCCAGTCTGTCTAAACTCTTTAAAAGTTGAAGTGCTTCAATCCAGATAATATATTGGTAAATCACTTCTGCATCGTTTCTACAGTTGTCATATCACTGCTATAATGTGAATTGTAAAATTATACACAATAATCTAGCGAGAGACAAATGATGACTTGAAATAAATGTGGGGAGACCAGACACATTGGTCTTTTCCAATAAAGTAATTCCCTCGATATTGTTCTGTGCCCTTTTCATGAACCCAATCTTCAATGATCTCTGATCTATGCAAATAAAACACGATATGTGAAGATTCAAAAGCCAACCACATTGTCTGATAGCATTAAGTGGCTTAATGGTCCTGATGGTGATATTGGGTCACATTCAAATACCAAGAGTGACAGCTGCAGCACAGACTTAACGGTGTCAATGTGAAAGTGAATGTTAATTTTTCCAATGCCCCAGCGAGATGGGAGGAGGGATGGAAACGTGGAATAGTGATTGTTAAAGGGAGAAAAGTCTCCGAGATTGGATGCTGAGAATGGCGGCTTGAAACATTAAAACCAACACCTGAGTGAGTATTTTCATCTTAAAATTGATTGTGTCCTTTCTGCGTTTGTTTTGCACAGGTTATGTGGAGTAACATGGAACAAATGCTCATTACAGATACTCGGATTTGAATGGAGGTTGCTTGACCACAACGCAGAGGACGAACCACTATTCGATTTCCTGAAAAAGCACAATACAAAAAGCCTTTAATGCAATTGCAGAGATAGTCGAGGAACCGCATCACATGCACAACAGGAAAGCCCACTGAGACTGGATTGAATCGTCACCTTCGATGTCCCCAGTGGCTGTGGAGATTCCATAATTGAGAACGTTGAAGATTGAATTCTATAGATTTCAATAAAAGATTAAATGTACAGGCGAGAGTTCACAAATATTGTTGAAATATTGGTTTCAATAAACATGAAGTTTCACATCGTAATTGTACCCGTGCCGTGAGACAAGGAAAAAACTATTATTGCACAATCACATCACACGAGTTCCCAGGTCTGGATTCAGTGAAACTGTGTACGCAGTGGCGAAGATCCGATTGGAAATTGAGAGTGGAATGAACGAGTGGATATCTACTTTGCCTGCCAGTGACAAACTCCATGAGCATGCAGTCCTACTGTGAAGGTAGAGAGGCGCGTGAAACACCGAGGCTGGGAGCTCCAAACTCGCTCGGTGTAACTTCTGTTGACATGGCGCAGAGGTCATTGGGTCGTGGGAAAATATCCTGAGCCATTTTAATCTGAATTGAAATTATTTGATTAGATTCTCTGCAGGATGAAAACAGGCTCTTCGGACTAACATGTTCACTACAACCCTCCGAAGATCAACCCATCCCAACTCTATGTTTACCCCTGCCTAATGCACCTAACATTATGGACAATATAGCATGACCAATTCACGTGATGTGCATACCTTTTAGATTGTGGGGGGTACCGGAGTACACGGCGGAAACACATACAGACACAGGGAGAACGTGTAAACTCCACACAGACAGTCGCCCGAGGCTGGAATCGGACCTGGGACCCGGGTGCTATGAGGCAGCCATGTGAACCAATGAGCCAACGTGCCACACATTTGCTCACTGAATTGGCGCCCGAAGCCCTCTTCAGCAACTATCTCCAAAGAATCACCACTCTCTGACTGAAGATATTCCTCCACGTCTCATTTCCAAATTGTTATCGCTTCACTTTGTCTCTGTGCCCTCGGGTTCTAGTGTGTCATAGTGAGTGAAACATCTTTGCCACATTGGCTCTGCACAGGCCTCTCAGCACTCTGTAAATTTCAAATAAACTGAGTCATTGACTCAGACATCATTGAAACAGACCGCTGTTCCAATCAGTCCATGCTACTATTTACCGAAACGTAGTACCAACTACGTGAACTGGGCCCATATCTCTCTTAACATGTCCTATTCATGCACTTATCTAAGTGTCTTTTAAATGTTGTAACCTTATCCACATTCCTACTTCCTCTAGAACTTTGCACAGGAAACATACCGTGTAAAGTAAAACAAAGTGAACCTCATGTCTTTTTTTCACTTTTGTCCTCACATCTTAAAAATACGCCCACTAGTCCTAAAATCCCCAAAGAAGGAAAGCACCGTTGCAGTTGACCTAATCTGTACCCCTCAGGATTTTAAAAACATTTATACGGTAAATGTCAACCTCCTATGCTCCTTTGAAAGAAGTCCCAGCCTTCCAGCCTCCCCTTACAGCTCAATCCCTTCATTCCTAGCAACATATTGGTAAATCTCTTCTTAACTCTGTCCAGTTTTTTATTCTTCTTTATCTGACTTGGAAACCAGAACATAGAAACAATACTACAGAAGATGCCTCGCCAACATCCTGTACAACCTCAGGATAACGTCCCAACTTCAACACTAAAAACTGAGCAACGCATGAAAGCGTTCTAACAGCATTTTAACGAAGCTGAAGATATGTGACACGACTTCCAAAGACCATTCCGTGACCTATTCACGTGTCTATTGCGCAGGACTATTCAAAGCAGCACTTGTAATTGTGCAAGGGCTAGATCCATTTATGACTCAAACTGCAGTACGTTACATTTGTTCAAGATAATTTCTCTTTACCATTCATTTAATCATATACCCGAATGATCAATGTCTCTTTTAATCTTCTATAACCTCAGATAACCTTCTTCTCTGTGGACTGTATCACCATGGAGAGTTGTAGCGTCCCTCAGCACAGAAACAGGTCGTTTGTTGCAAACTGGTACATACTGATCATAATGCCGGTCCACATTAACCGCATTTCTCTGCACTTGGACCATATCATTCTAATCCTTTGCTATCCATGTATTTGTCCAAAAACCTTTTTTAAATGTTCTTCGCATACACGCAAAGACTTATGCTGTCACCTCATGAAATGCATGTCGCTCATGTTGGTGTCAACCACAAACTAATGATCTCTGCCTTCCATATTGTCATCTAAAACATTTACATCAGTCGCAAACAAAGGTGCCATCACTGGTCCCTGTGGAACACTGCCGGTCACTAGCCTCCAGTCTGATAAACAACACACCAAAACCTCACCCTTTCTCTTGTTGTTAATTTAATTTTGTATCCAATTTGCAAACTCACTGTGAACCACATCTGATCTAACTTTACTCGTTAGTCTTCCATGTTGAATATAGTTAAACGCTTTCCTAAAGCCTAAGTAAGTAAAGATATTTGTTCTTGCCTCATCAATCCTCTTGTCTACTTGATCAAAACCTCGCAATTTTGTGAGACCCAGTTTCCACCTCACTAAACCATGCTAATGATCCCCTATATTTCCTGGACTCTGAAAATGCTATCTTCCAAAACCAATTCAAAAAACTTACGAACCACCAATTTCAAACTCACAAGCCTGGAGATTCCAGTCTTTTCCCTGTATCCATTCTTCAACAAGGTTCGTCAATATCCAGTCATTTTAAATCACACCCATATTTAGAGATGACACAATTATTTCAGCAAGGATCTTGCAATTTCCGCGCTTATCTCCCATAATGCTCTGGGATTCAGTACAAACACAGGGTAAACACCGATGCTAATTGACACCAGCAACACAGAAAAAAAAATTACCCCGTGCTCTAATCTGTGAAAATTCGATAGTCAAAACGTTTCGCAAAGGTCACGATTTAAAGGGAAAATATCAACTTTTTTCTTTATGTCTAACAGAGTATGAAAACTAACAACTATTTATGACTAGTTTCTCTTAAACCCATCTTTTATCTTCCACTCCGCACAAATTCCGATTCAATAATGACTTAAAAAGTAATCATGGTTTAAAACCACTCAGCTTTTTCAAGTGTCATTTGTGGATTTTTCTGGGAAGATTCTCTCCAGGTTTTCCTCGATGTTCTGCCATGCGAACACATTTCCAGGAAGGTACATTTGTAGTATCTCTTGAGCTGGACGTCACTGACGCAGTCCGAGCTGTTGCAAATGTCCTGATTAATACCCCAAAACATCGGATTATTTCATTGGCTTTCATACTATCAAAACGTGAAGTTCACACCTGATTTTGATTTCGGATCTTGATTCATAATTTAAGCTGATGGCAATCCAGCTCTGCTGGCTGTTTCGAACAAATGTCACATTGTTCCCTTGGTCAGAACAGATTGTTCTGTGTCCTTGCAAGCTTTTCAACTCTTTTTTTCACACGACGTACACTAGTCCAGTGTCTGGAGTTTTATACGCCTTTTACATTTTCTGAGATATCCAGCAATTATTTTCCTGTAATATGAAATGTTTGTCAGTATGTATTTCCATGATTTCTGTAGTCTCCTTAAGTCTAACATATCCTTGGCGAACAGACTTCCCAAACTGAGCTGTTCCACCTTGCTTGAATCCCTCTACACACTTTCTCTTCGTCTAAACGTCCAAATGTCTTATAAAATAATATAACAGTCCCTCTACGTACCAGTTGCTCTAGCAGTTGATTCCATGTGCAAGCCATCCTCTTTGTGAAAAGGATGTCTTGTCATTCGGTGTAAATCTTATGAAGTCTGGACTCCCATATCCAAGGGAAAACGAACTTTGCTGTTCGCCTTATCGAGAGCACTCTTGATTTTATGAATCTCTATAAAGTCATCTTCGACCTCCGATGCTGCAGTACGACAAGGCAAAGCCGACACAGTCTCTGCTCGTTATATTAAAAATCCAGTCCTGAGAACATGTAGACTCTTTGTTGCATGAGGCCAGACAGAGTCGAATGTAATCCAGCCGCTAGAAACATCACCGACTCTCAAATTTTTGATGCTTGGTCAAATAGTTTCGGAAAAGGTATCGTCCTCTTTACATATGGAGAGTGAACATTTGGTCTCACTGTCTCCACAATAAAAAATGACGTGAAAAATTCGTTTATTGCCTCTTCCATCTGATGAGCTCAAAAGCAATGTCAACCTTCTTGATCTTTCAAGTAATATTTCTCGCGTTGTTCTCTTGACAGATATGTACTTGTATACCCTCTTTGGATTATCTTCAGCACTGGCAGATTAAATTATTTCATATCCCCTCTTTCCTTCTTGGTCTGCACTTTATTGAAGTCCCGACAAGAAATTCACTTGAACCCTGTTGTCTGTCTGATATAGGATACTCTTTCGTTTTGATTTGTTCCAGCACACATTTATTCAACAATGGTCACGTCTTGTGAGTGTCCAGCCTGAGAAATTCAGCTCAGGTGGACAGCATATCTGCCACTGGGAAAATGTTAGTCTGTTATTAAATTTGGAATAAGAGAGTATTAGAAATGCATTATAGAATAAAATGGATTCCGCATGGTTTTGTGCAGACGAAATCAGACCTAACACGTTTACAAGTATTTTCAGATCTTAACAAGCACAATACCCAAAGGGGAATGCAGTAAATAGAATATATCTGAATTTCTAAAATTATTCAGAACGGTGTTTTATACGATAGTACTTCACAAGCAAAGAAGCATGAACCAATACAGTTGGGGGTATGTATTAGTCGAGGATAGGGGAATGAATGGAGAGGCGAGGTAATGAGGGCATTTTCATGATAGTAAACTGTAACTTGCAGATTCCCGGAGCCAACAATATTGGTGCCACAGCTGTTGACAACATGTACTAATCACCTGTACAACATAAGTTAATGTACTGTTGCTCAGTTTGGAGATGACACAAAATAGATATGGACGCAAGTAATGAGGGCGGCACAGCAACATTGTGGACGACAGAATCAGGATAAACAAGTGGACAAAAACGTAGCAGCATATAACATGCAAAAAAAGATGTTTATGCGTTTTGGCAGATATAAGTATTAAGTAGGGAAATACATAGCACAAAGCATCAGCATACAGAGCACTTCGCGTCCTTGTACATGAAATATGAAAAGTTAGCACCAGTTTCAGCAGGTAATCGGGAAGTCAAATAATTTTGTTTCACTTTATTTAAACGGAATGGGGACATATTTTTTTTTTCAAAATACACATTGCATTAGTCAGATCATAGCTGGATTAATGTGAACAAATTTAGTCCCCCTATTTTAGGAATAGCAGTTCAGGGAGATTTAACACAAATCATCCTGGATATTGGAGGATATTCTCGGGAGATGAAACTGAGAATAATGCCTCTGTACTCATTGGAGTGTAGAATAATGTAACAAGACTTTACTGAGATACATTAGATTATGAGGGACATGATAGGATAATTTAGGAGAGAATGATTCGCCTTGTCTGAGAATCAAAGACCAGAGAACATAGTCTCAGAGGATGTAGTAACCTATTTAAGAAAGATATGGAGGAATTTCTTTCTCTTCGAGCCGACTGAATATTTGAAATTATTTACTGCAGGCCGCTCTAGAAATTGGCAGCTCAGTGTATCCAATATTACACTGAGATTAGGGAGGGTGGTAAAAAAGGAGGGGGTGTGGCGTTGCTAATTAGAAATGGTATAATGGCTGCAGAAAGGCAGTTCGAGGGGGATCTGCCTTTGGAGGTAGTATGGGCTGAAGTCAGAAATAGGAAAGGAACAGTCACCTTGTTGGGTGTTTACTATAGGCCCGCCAATAGCAGCAGAGATGTGGAGAAACAGATTGGGAAACATATTTTAGAAAAGTACAGAAGCCACAGGGTAGTAGTCATGGGCGATTTCAACTTCCCAAATATTGATTAGAAGCTCTTTAGATCAAGTATATTGGATGGCGCGGTGTTTGTGCAGTGTGTCCAGGAAGCTTTTCTAACTCAGTATGTACATTGTCGGACCAGAGGGAAGGCCATATTAGATTTGGTACTCGGTAACGAACCGGGACAAGAGATGGGCTTGTTCATGGGTGAGAATTTTGGTGATGGTGACCACAATTCTGTGACTTAAACATTGGTTATGGAGAGAGATAGGTGCATGCAACAGGGTTGGTTTTACAACTGGGGGAAGGGTAAATACGATGCTGTAAGGCAGGATCTGAGGAGCATAAGTTGGGAGCATAGGCTGTCAGGGAAGAATGTCGTGGAAATGTGGAACTTTTTCAAGGAACAGATATGACGTGTCCTTGATATGAATGCATCTGTCAGGCAGGAAAGAAATGGTCGTGTGAGGGAACCTTGGTTGATGAGGGAGGTTGAATGTCTTGTAAAGAGGAAGAAGGAGGCTTATATAAGGTTGAGGAAACAAGGTTCAGACAGAGCATTGGAGGGATACAGGATTGCCAGAAGGGAGCTGAAGAAGGGATTAGGAGAGCTAAGAGAGGGCATGAAAAATCTTTGGCGGATAGGATCAAGGATAACCCCAAGGCATTTTATGCGTATGTGAGAAACATGAGAATGACAAGAACGAGGGTAGGTCCGATCAAGGACAGTAGTGGGAGACTGTGTATTGAGTCGGAAGATATATCCTAGGATTATGTGAGAAGCAAGAGAGGAAATTGCATAGCCGTTGGCAATGATCTTTTCGCCTTCACTGTCAACAGGGGTGGTACCAGGGGACTGGAGAGTGGCGAAAATTGTGCCCCTGTTCAAAAAAGGGAATAGGGATAACCCCGGGAATTACAGGCCAGTTAGTCTTACTTCGGTAATCGAAAGGGTACTGAGGGATAGGATTTATGAGTATCTGGAAAGACACTACTTGATTAGGGACAGCCAGCACGGATTTGTGAAGGGTAGGTCTTGCCTTACAAGTCTTATTGAATTATTTGAGGAGGTGACCAAGCATGTGGATGAGGGTAGAGCAGTGGATGTAGTATGCATGGATTTCCGTAAGGCATTTGATAAGGTTCCCCATGGTAGGCTGATGCGGAAAGTCAGGAGGCATGGGATAGAGGCAAATTTGGCCAGTTGGATAGAAAACTGGCAAACCGGTCGAAGTCAGAGAGTGGTGGTAGATGGTAAACATTCAGCCTGGAGCCCAGTTACAAGTGGAATTCCGCAGGGATCAGTTCTGGGTCCTCTGTTGTTTGTAATTGTTATTAATAATTTGGAAGAGGGAGTCGAAGGGTGGATCAGTAAATTTGCAGATGACACGAAGATTGGTGGATTTGTGGATAGTGAGGAGGGCTGTTGTCAGCTGCAAAGGGACTTAGATATGATGCAGAGCTGGGCTGAGGAGTGGCAGATGGAGTTCAACCCTGCCAAGTGTAAGGTTGTCCATTTTGGAAGGACAAATAAGAATGCAGTATACAGGGTTAACGGTAGGGTTCTTAGTAAGGTGGAGGAGCAGAGGGATCTTGGGGTCTATGTTTATAGATTTTTGAACGTTGCCACTCAGGTGGATAGAGCTTGTAAGAAGGCCTATGGTGTATTAGCGTTGATTAGCAGAGGGATTGAATTCAAGAGTCGTGAAGTGATGTTACAGATGTACAGGACTTTGGCTTGGCCACATTTGGAGTACTGTGTGCAGTTCTGGTCGCCTCACTTGAGGAAAGATGTGGAAGCTTTGGAGAGGGTGCAGAGAAGATTTACCAGGATGTTGCCTGGAATGGAGAATAGGTCGTACGAGGATAGGTTGAGAGTGCTAGGCCTCTTCTCATTGGAACGGCGAAGGATTAGGGGTGACTTGATAGAGGTTTATAAGATGATCAGAGGAATAGATAGAGTAGACAGTCAGAGATTTTTCCCCAGGTACAACAGAGTGTTACAAGGGGACATAAATTTAAGGTGAAGGGTGGAAGGTATAAGGGAGATGTCAGGGGTGGGTTCTTTATCCAGAGAGTGGTGGGGGCATGGAATGCGCTGCCCGTGCGAATGGCAGAGTCAGAATCATTGGCAAACTTTAAGCGGCCATTTGATAGGTACATGGATGGGTGCTTCAGCTAGGACAAATGTTCGGCACAACATCGTGGGCTGTTCTGTGCTGTATTGTTCTATGTTCTATGTTCTACAGCAGTTTAATCTCACATTCAATACAAATAGGTGAGTGGAAAACGAAAAACAAATTTCACAAAATTCATAAACAGATCAATAATTAAAAATTGATAAATAAAAGGAATTGGCATTTGTTTATTTGACTGAACAATAAATTTATTTTTTCTCCTCATTTTTATAGTACTGGAGCATCAAGTTCTATGTGCTGTTTGAACTCAGCTCTTCAGAACAAAATAAAATCAATTAATATCATTACTTTGTATATTTCATCTGTATGACTGCAACATTCTCAAATATTTTCTAACGAATATTGATTCCATACATTCTTTTCTTAGTGACCTAAAGAAAATAAATAGCAAATACTGTGATTATTGGAATGAACAACAGGTGGAAGCATATCTAATGTTAAATTGAAAGGCAATTCAATTGATGCTTAGATATTTTCTAATCAACATTCAGAGTTGCTCTGGAACAACTCTGTGCAAGGTGGGAATTGAAGCTGTACCTCCTGGTCTGGTAACAGAGATACTACCAGAGCTGCACAACATTCCTTCATAATGTTCCCAACCAGGCTGGGCAGGTCTACAATCACATGCTCACTGCGGTTACTCAAGTGAAAATTAATCAGATGTTTATTGTGATAATTGGATTGGAATTAAATGGATGGATCCTGTGTGTAACCTACTGAAAATTAAATAGTATTTTACAATAATGATGGGAGTTAACAGATGTCTTAATTAAATATGATTTTTATGATAATTTGTGGAATGACAACTTGACAGATTTGTGTGATTACTGTAAATTGATAAATAAAAATGAATACAATCATTCTATATGTTCATAATATTTTCTCATTTTATGAAATGTAATGTAATTTTTTTTTGTTCTACACGTAACTTGGACCAAAATGATGAATTGGTCAGTCAATGTGACTCTTCAGCTGAAGACAATTTTCATTCTTTCTGAAAATGTCTGATTTTAAGAAGCCACCATTTCTTGTGATTGTTTAATGAAACAAGAAAGATGCCAATCCTTTTTTTTGTGTAAATCAAAAATTTTCATCGGAATTTAAATAATTTTGCACAAGAAAAATATTCAACTATTATTGTGATTAGAAGCACAATAAATGTTAATATTGAAGTGAATTACAATCAAATACTTTCAAAAGTGTTTCCAAGTTTAAAATGAAAAGCAATATTCACAATGATTGAGAGATTGTACATTGCTAAGTCCTTGCAATAGTTATTATATGGAACGATAATTCCACATTTACATTCTTTGCCAAACTGAACAATTATTCAATATTAGCAACAAATTGATTTTAAAACTACTATTAATGAATTTAAGAATAATGAGGTATCTCATTTTATTATTCCACCGAGTAATGTGCAGAAATGAAGAGAAATAATGTAGTGTAAAGTAACTGGTGTTCTCTGAATATCAATGACTGTGATGACTGTGATCTTTCAAATGAACAAAAGTCAGATATTTACAAAGGATGTCGCAAGGGCAGTTATTGGTCTTTTCTGGGTGTATTGGCCCAACCAAACAGGTTTTTATATTGTAGCATTCACAATAAAAAATATGGAAAATATTAAAACACATTAACTTAGACTTCATAACAAGCACAAAGTGCTGTTTAATTATTGTAATTGTTAATTGTTTCTAGAATATTGATAGATAAATTAACTTAATATTTTGAAAGCACTTTGCTCTGATGTCGATTATGTAATAATTAAGATTGATAAACAGAAAATTAATATATAAAAAAGTCGCTTTAATAATTCTAAAAAAATACTCAGCAACAATTGACACAGTTCAAAATTGGGTTTTTTTTGTTGAGTCATGATTTTTTAAATTTTTATCGTGATAAATGTTTAGACATCTATGTCAGAATAAGGAAGAAAATAATTAGACCGGGGAAGTGAGGACTATTGTGAACAAAAGGTCGAATAAATGACATTTAGAACATAGAACATACAAGAATACAGCGCAGTACAGGCCCTTGGGCCCTCGATGTTGCGCCGATCCAAGCCCACCTAAACTACACTAACCCACTATCCTCCATATACCTATCCAATGCCCTTTTAAATGCCCATAAAGAGGGAGAGTCCACCACTGTTACTGGCAGGGCATTCCATGAACTAACGACTCGCTGAGTGAAGAACCTACCCCTAACATCAGTCCTATATCTACCCCCCCCCCCCCCATTTGGTACAGAAAATCTTTTTGCACAAAATGACTGATAATTATGTGATTATTGTTCGTTGACAACTAATGCTGGAAGTAAAATAAACAGATTCTAACATTTCCAAAGCAGGTTTTTTTTCTTATAATGAAATTAAAATACAAATCATTTTAGAGGTCACATGATTTGAAAAAGTGTCATTTAATGTGATATTTGAGATGAAGAATCGTTCTTTTTCCCCCAGCGTAGTCTTTTTCAATAATTTAAAATTTAATGTTATTTGAGCTAAAGAACAAATGGGTGTACCTACATTGTTTTCTTGCATACAAAAGAAGTAAAGTCAACAACATTTTTAAGTTTCGTAGAGTTAATTAGCAAAATGTATTGAAGCTATCATGCATGAAGTGAGATAAGTGAGAGAGAGACAAATTAAATGTTCAAATGAACACGTCGATATTTTGAAAGTATATCAATCTTATGAATTATGAATAGGTGGATGTAAAATAAAAACAAATTCCTGACAATTCAAGAATGAATAGTAATAAGAAATTTAATTTGTTCAAAGCACATCACAATATTTAGATGAATTGCAATATTTAGTTACAATTGTATGTGATTAACTGACCAATGAATAATATGAAGTTGCATTTGGTTATTTTGCTGAAGAGGAATTTCGACTGCTTATTTTTTCATCTTTATAATACTGGAGAATAAGGATTTATGTGCTTGAAATGTCTGAACTAGGTTCTTTCAAACAGAAAAAAAAATCAGTGATTATCATTTCTTAGACTCTTCTAACTTTAAGATTGCAACATCCTCAATTACTTTTTCAAGGAATGTCGAACCAGCAGAATTAGATGCATCGTTTTATTAGTGACCTGAAGAAAATAAGTAATAGATATGGTGATGACTGAAATGCACAGCAGACTAAAGTATATTTCATGTTGTTTTGAAAAGCAGTTCAGTCTATGCTCAGGTATTTTCTCATCATAATGGTGTCTTCCCAGTTCACATGACCGGTTTAATATTCGACCACATGCGAAACATGGGAATGATTTCTCTGGGCTGGGAATGCCGCTTTCCCCTTCCTTATTAACGATAAGGATCAGGACCTGCAGAATTGGATGACTCTGCAGTTGATGTGATGTTAAAGCTGAGTTTCCCATCTGTCAACTCTCCCTCTCTGTAAAACAATTTTTCCCTGTCATTATTACAACTCCCAAAACCAGCTTTCCCATCAGTTCTCCTGAACTTCTAAATTTGGACTAATTCAATGACCTCAGTAATGTGCCTTTCTCTCACTTGTTTCTGAAAGTAAATTAGGAACATTTTGAATAACTTTGCACACTTTACCAGAAGAACCCACACCTATTCTATCATTTGCAAGTTTTAACCCATGAGAAATTTATTACCTACTCCAATGACAGTTATAATGCTCTGACCACTTCTACGGAGCCAGTGCAGGTTAATTCTAACAGTTATCAATAAATTGTACCTGAACAGGATGTCTCCACAACAGGAAGTGCTCTAACACTCAATGCCCGTAAGTGTGTTTTTTACTTAACGCCCCTCATGTGTCTGGCAATCTGGCAATACAGTTGAAGATATTTTATATAGTAACCTTACAGTCTCAATTGCCAGTTCCAGTCCATGAAGCAGCCAGTTACATGCACCAGTGACTTGAATTCTGACGTCAGCATTGCCCTGGCTGGAGAGATTGAAGAGCATGAAACTGTCTTCTCTGGAGTATCCAAAATGAAACACTTGAAATGAACAAAATTCTTCAAGAGCTCGATAGGACAGATACAGGAATATGTGCTCCCTGGCTGGTGTATCTGGAATGAAATCAGCACTAACTATGGCATCTTTACCCAGCATCCCCTTTAGCTGTATAAATGTTTAAGATGTATTTGCTGCTCTCATTCCACTGTCTTGATCACTCCCGTTTGTAACTGCTGTAGTGTTGTGGTCCATTCAAATTGATAACATTTGATTCAATCCATCCCAAAACCCCTCTGTGTCTGTGTCTCACTTTTGTTCACAGAGACCGTCATTCAATCTGACCCCTTCACAATCCCTGTTCTGATATTTCCTTCAAGGGCTCAGAATTAAATGTTCACAGAAGGACAGAAGGAGCCTGATTGGCTCATCACCTCACTGAATGTCATTCTTTACCTTAACCCCATAAACCTCCCATTCGTCCTCTTCCAATAACTGTTCACTTCGATTCTCTTCATTGTACCTGGTTCCACCACACTCTTTGGCAGTGCATTTCTGACCATAAAACTTTCTCTGCATGCAAATGTTTTGTCTCATGTCACATGCGCTTATTTTGTCAATCCCTTGACATCGGTGCCTCCTCATTACTGATTCTTTCATGCATGCGAACAGTTTGTCCCAATCAACTCGCACCTCTTGGAGGTATCTTTACACTGTATGATGAGATTAGATTACTTCCAGTGTAGAAACATGCCCTTCGGCCTAACAAGTCAACAGTGACACGCCGAAGCGCACTCACCCATGCCCCTACATCTTAAACTACGGGCAATATAGCGTGGCCAATTCACCTAACCTGGACTGTGGAGGAAACAGGAGGAGCCGGAGGAAACCCACGCAGACACAGGGAGAATGTGCAAACTTCACGCAGTCAGTCGCCTCAGATGGGAATTGAACCAGGGTCTCTGGCACTGTGAGACAGCAGCGCTAACCACTGTGCCACCGTGCCACTCACCACCCCAGGATCGTAAATATCACCTCTTCCTGTCACAGGAGACCAGTGCGAGACCATTTAGGTGTTCTCACTGTAGGACTGGGTTCAGTACACCATCCAGCAAATACACACTGGGAAGAGGCCATTCACCTGCTCTGAGTGTGGGAAGAAATTCACTCAGATATCCAGCTTGATGAAACACCAGCGAGTTTACAAGTAACCACAGCGATTGGATTTGTTTTGTTTGTTCCTGGGATCACGGCATCACTTGCTGGGTCAGCATTTGTCATCCATTCTGACTGCCCAAGAGATCGTTCAGAGTCAACCACGTTATTCAGGGCCTGGATTCACATATCGGCTGGTCAAGGTCAGAATTAACAGTTCCACAGGCCCAATAACATGAAGAGTTGATTTCTGGTCTATTATCATATTTCAGAAATAATAATGAATACAGTTTGTAGTTGAATTAAAATTGCAAGACCAAAATGGGTTTTATTCTGATTGAGCACGTCCTCCTGTTTTCTCAGTTGTTATTGACAGTCTCATTCCCCTCGCACCAGATCCTGTTCCAGATAGTGTTACAGAAAAGGCAGAATGGTCAGCTGCAGCTGGTCACCTGACCGGTCACTGGTTCCGAAAGGTTCACTCTCCACAGATGCTGCCAGATCTGTTGAATTTTTCCGGTAATGTCTGTTTTTGTTTCTGATTTCCCAGCATTTGCAGATGGTTAGTTTTTCAATATTCATCTTGTCTGTTGCAGAGGAGTTTATTGATTAATTTAGCAGGTTTTGAAAATTGCAAGTTAAGCCACAAATCAGCCATGATCCATTGAATGGCAGAGCAGGGTTGAGGGGCTGAATGGTCTCCTCCTGTTCCAATGAAAGCTGTCTATCTGCAGCTTCTGGCAACTTTTCCCCTCACTTTCACTTCACCTCCATGTCTAACACACTGTTACTGACTGAACAAACCTCCTGTGTTTACACCAAACCTGCTAATATTCAGTGGCTCCCTCACCTGCCACCCGGGTTTAACACTCATCATGGAATGTTGTCTTGCACTACTGTGGAAATGCCCACAAAGGACTCAGCCTGGAGTCTGTATCCCCTGGGATCCACAAACACCGTTTATTTCCTCCTTCCTCTCTCATTCTGGCTATTGAACACTCGGTTTCAATCCATTCTCCTGTCATGCTCTTCAACATGCCCATGTACGTGGAATAGAGGCAGCTGGGATTTAATGAAAGGAAGTGGGGATTACACGGAAGCACTAGGAGAGGTGACGTTTCAGAGAACACCTCTGGGACGCCCGGACCATCCCACCCAACCACCCCGTGGCTCAACACTTCAACTCCCCCTCCCACTCCACCAAGGACATGCAGGTCCTTGGACTCCTCCATCGCCAGACCATAACAACACAACAGTTGGAGGAAGAGCACCTCATCTTCCGCCTAGGAACCCTCCAACCACAAGGGATGAACTCAGATTTCTCTAGCTTCCTCATTTCCCTTCCCCCCGCATTGTCTCAGTCCCAACCCTCGAAATCAGCACCACCTTCCTAACCTGCAATCTTCTTCCTGATCTCTCCGCTCCCACCCCCACTCCAGCCTATCACCCTCACCTTATCACCCTCACTTTAACCTCCTTCCACCTATCGCATTTCCAACGCCCATCCCCCAAGGCCCTCCTCCCTACCTTTTATCTTAGCCTGCTGGACACACTCTCCTCATTCCTGAAGAAGGACTCATGCCCAAAACGTCGATTCTCCTGTTCCTTGGATGCTGTCTGACCTGCTGCACTTTTCCAGCAACACATTTTCAGCACTTCACATCCACGTCTAACACACTGTTACTGACTGAACAAACCTCCTATGTTTGAACTAAACCTGCTAATGTTCAGTGGCTCCCTGTCTTGCCTCCCGGGTTTAACTCTCATCATGGAATGCTGTCTCGTATTACTGCGGGAATGCCCACAAAGGACTCAGCCTGGAGTCTGTATTACCTGGGATCTACAAACCCCGTTTATTTCCTTCTTCCTCTTTCATTCTGGCTATTGAACTCTCGGTTTCAATCCAATCTTCTGTCATGCTCTTCAACATGCCCATGAGGCTGGACTAGAGGCAGCTGGGATTTAATGAAGGGAAGTGGGGATTAGGGGAAGCACTAGGAGCGGTGACAGCAAAGAAAGCTCTCATTGTAACGGCAGAGTTTCTCCGTGACCCAGTGAGTGGTGAGGCACTTGAGATTGTGGGGGGAGGCAGATTTGGGATCAGGGATTTGGAAAAACACTCAGACACTGACTGACCTGTCCATCTGATTGTTAACTCAGATATAAAGACAAAAGAAAGATACACATTTAGATCGCAACTTTGACCTGGGGCAATGAACCACACTTCAGACCCAACGATTCCAACCTCAAATCTCTGAACCCACAAAAACAAAGCTTCCTACTTATGCCAGGTTGTCCCTCAGCCTCCTCTTTTCTTGAGAAAAACATTTTGAGCTGTTAAGCCTTTCCTGGTAATTATAATCTCTATGTTCCTGTAAGATTTGTGACGAATCCGTTATTATTTTTCTGTTCCTTGTGAGTGATGCCAGCAGCAGAAACAGTTCCTGACCTGTGCGGATTTTGGTTGAAGTATTTGTATTTACAAACTAATTCCCACCCTCACGTACAGTGTGAAATTGCTGTAAAACAGAAGGAAAGGATAATGTGAGAACTCACAGAAACACACAGGCAGCGTGTGTTCCTGAGTTGAATGAACCTGGCATGAGGAAAACGTGACGACAATCACAACTAGTTAGGGTTCCAGAATCCCGTAGGTGCAGAAAGAGGCTATTCGATCCATCGAGCCTGCAATGACCTGCTTTCCCACCCTACCTCCATGACCCCACATTTACCATGGCTAACCCAACCCGCCGAATTTGCACACTACAGGCCACGTTAGCACGTCCAATAGAGCAAACCTGCACATCTGTGGGAGGGTCACAGATTACATTCAAATGCTTGGAATTGTGGATGATCTCACACGAATATTTGACTCAGACACAAATGCCCTGCTTTTAAAAATAAAATCTGGGGGAAACTGCAACCAGAAAGATTTCCAATTATCTCTGGAGGAAGAGAATTCAAAACTCGTGCCACTGACCCAGGGGATACATTGAAGTCACAGAGGCCGTTGACCCATCAGAAATGTAACAGGTTGTGAGGAAGTTGGGGGTCAGACAAGGACAAAAAGGCAGTCTGTCACACGGGGGAAGGCACGAGAGATTAAACAGCAGAAATGGTAGTCCCTCAAGGCCACGGGGAATGAGTTAGGGCTGGGAAAGATACAAGGAAACAAGGAGTGCAGCTGTCAATGAAAAAAAAAACAGATTATAACACTTAGGGCCGAGTTCAGAGTCTGACATTGTTTCTGCAATTGGTGAGTACAGAAAGCCTGGATAGTTCTATTGCAGCCAACACATAGAGGATGGGTCAAGTGCCCTATATTTGTGCTGCAACTTTCTGATAAATTTATTCCGACATTTGGATATCAAGTCTGATGATGCTCATAAATTCACAAATTAGACTTGAATTTAATATTCTGGAGAAATGTCAAATAAATCACATTGATACCATTCTGCAGACTGTAGTCCATTGCTCTGCATGTTCCAGCATTTCAGTTACATCTATGCCCTTTTATTCTAATGTGATGCTGGTTACTGCCTCTACCACCCCATCAGTGAGTTCCTGCTCCCCACCATCTTTGCATGTTATGAATTCTCCCCTCCCCTTCTTTCTGAGAATTAGTTCAAGCTAAAGCCTCCAGTTTCTGACCTCTCTGTTATGAATAGATCCTTCCTATCCACTCGATCTGGATTCCTCAACATTTTATCACTTCAATTAAATCTCAGCTCATCCTCCTCGGAAATCATCCCCAGCCTATCCAACTTTTCCTCAGAGCAGAAATTTTCCAATTGTAGAAACATTCTGATCAATTCCTCTGTACCCTCTCTGGTGTGATCACATCAACCATGGAATGTGGGGATCAGAAGTGTGTGCTATACTTTAACCGTGGTCAAACGAGTGTTCTTGACATTTCCCGTGTCCCCTCTTGTGTGGTTGTCGCTTACACAAGAAGTGTCCTGGTTTTCCCACATGGAACTGGATGTGCACTCCATGGGGCTGGGATTCCCTACCTTATGTTTATTTGTTAATTAATCCTAAATTAACTTCAGATTAAAACAAGATTATCAGCTACCGACCAATCAACTTCCTCCATTATACTCAAGTCACCTTACTTTTAAAAAATATCTTTAAAATTATTACTATCTTAACACAATTGGCTTTAATTTGCTGATCAAGTATTCAGATGTCTCCACTGTTACAATCACTTGAAGATTATCTTTACATTCAGCTACTTTTGGTGAATTGAACACTGATTGTAAATGTATGAATATCAAACGGACTTGAGTTTTATGATAATTAATCCAGTCTGACATTCTTGTTGGTTAATATCTTGAAGAGAACTGTCCTCCGAACTCCAGCTGTGCTCTGACTTCGTTCACAACTGGATTTGGTTGGACTGCAGATCTTTGATCTGTTCTGTTGTTTCCCGGATTGCTTCACTCTGTCTATGACTTGCTGTTTATGCTGTTTGGCACACAAGTAGTCCTCTTTGGTAACTTCATCAGGTTAACACCTCATTTTTAGTTAGTCATGCTGCTGTTACTGACATGCCCTCCTGAACTCTCTCTGTTGAACGAGGATTGATCCTCTGGTTTGATGGTAAGAGGTAAGTTGGGGAATATGCGAGGCCGTGATTCTCTAAGTTTTGTTGGAGTACAATTCTACTGCTGCTGGTGGAAGGAAAGAGCTAAACTCTTACACTGTAGGCCCCATACACAAGAAGCTACATGCAGTATCATGATCACTATTAGGCCAAGACATGAAATACAAGCAACACTGTACAATAATGCAAGATCACAACTGCAGCAAGAGGAGATTAAGATCCAACTTGACATAGGAGTTGGGGAAGAAGCAGCTGATCAGATTGTCTCATTCGTATCATAAAGAGACTCTGTGAGATTATTGTATTGTTGAAGTGAGAATGGAGTGGTTGGGGAGATGGAGAGTCCTTCAAAAGGAACTAATCTGCCTGAGAGTTTTGGGAGCGGCTTGATTGTGATGCATTTAACAGAAAGCTAACTGAAACTGTTTTTATCCCCAAAAGATAACAAGACTGATGGTGTTTCCAATCACCATCAGAAACAAACCCCAGAATACATGTTTCCGAGATTGATGTCAATAGCCCATCAACATCCAACTCCTCCAATCATTGAGCAAACGGATGTGTGATTACCCAGAAAACCGCTGTTCACTGTGCAGATGGACAGCGATGTGGGGAAGTATTGGCCGAGTGGTATTGTCGCGAGACAGTTAATCTAAAACCCGAGATAGTGTTCTGGGTTCAAAGCCTGCTGCAGCAGATGGGGGAATTTGAATTCAATGAAAAAAAAACTTGTGAATTTAGAGTCTAATGATGACCATTAATCAATTGTCAGAAAACCCTATCTGGATCACTAATACCCTTTCAGGAAGGAAGCTGCCATCCTTACCTGGTCTGGCCAACATTTTGACCTCAGATCCACGGCAATGTGGTTGACTCTTACCTGCCCGCTGTGCAATTAGGGATGGGCAGTAAATGCTGCCGGGCCAGCGACACCCTCATCCTGTGAATGAATAAAGGAAAATAAAAATCTGTGCCCAGTGTGAATCTGTACATGTTCAACAATGTTGTGAACATTTCCAAAGCTAAAATCTCTGTGTGCACAACTTTATCAGCTGCCAAAACCATTGTTCATTACTTGGCGTGAAAAAGAGAAAACAATCTTTCAACTTTGGCTATCAGTAAATTGACTGGTGTCTCAGTAGGATGGATGCCTGAGTGAATCCCTTCCCACCGCCCTCCCCCACCCCCCCACCCCCACCACACAAACACACACACACACACACACAGAGCAGATGAACAGCTTCTCCCCAGTCTGACTGATTTGGCCAGTTTCCAGGTGGGATCGGTAAAGAATTCACTTCTGGCATTCTCCACATTTCCAGAGTCGATCCCTAGTCTGGCTGCACTGGTGTTTTGCCATTTCAGATAAATGCTAGCAGACTGTTACACACACCATTTGCCCCCCACCCCCTCCCCCACACACACCAAACGAAGCCAGTATAAAGTAGTAAACATTATCTCCTGCTGTGGAGGGACAGCCTGTATTGGTCTGAGTAGGATGACTGAGCCGATTTACCTAAATGACAACTTAATTGGTGACCAGAGCAAGTTAAGCAAGTCCAAATAAGATCATTATAGCTCAGAAAGAGGCCCATCAAATCCAAGCTGGCTCTTTGTAGCAGAATCCCATATTCTCATTCCCCATACGTACCCCAAACTCTGCAAGTTTATTTCACTCAGAATTGATCTAATTGTTTTTATCAATCATTGATCTTCTCTACTTGCACCACCATAATAGGCAACATGTTCTGCATATTTCCAGCCAATACAGTCAACAGAAACACTTGCTCATCTTCCGCTGTCTCAAAACCTTACATCTGGTCTTAATTCTTGTGCCATCACCTATCAAATACAGATATTTTTGTCTGCTATATCTAGGTCTATTATAATCTTATACAGCTTTATCAAAAATGTATTTAACTTGTTTATTTCAAAGAAAATAGCAATCTCTTCAAATCAATCCAGTGACTGCATTTTCTTCATCAGTGAACCACTCCAGTAAGTCTGTACTCCACACCCTGAAGATCACTCATATTCTTCCTTGTTAATGTCTGTTTTGTTCCACAAATCCAGACGACACCATTTTCCTGTACAACAGCAGTAGCTTTATTATCGGACAGCTGGCAAGAGTTTCAAAGCATCTCTAAAGTAGCTGAGTGTCTACCTGTAGACTCATCTTCACGAACCTCTGCCTTACCCACAGAGACAGTATATTTAATAAGAATTAGACAAAGGCATATCAGTCACATGGGCGATTGCCACTACATTGTTTAAAGCTGGTAATTATGAATTTACAAATCTTGGTGAATGCCAATGTCCTGTGATGATGTGTGATGGATTACAGAAACTGATTATCGTATTGTCCATGATTATATGTTGATGGGAAAAGATTAAGGCAGAAGGGTTCTTCTTTCAGTAAATGGGGGATTCACTTACCTCTGCTCATATGGAGGGGAAGTGAGACAATGACAGCAGGAGGCAGTTTAACAGGGTTGTGCCCAGGGCTCTCAGTCTTGTCTGGAAAGGGTAAATTGCTCTGTCTGGGGTTATGGTGGAATCCACATGTGTGGCTCCAAGAGGTTCTATTTCGAAGATACGGTCTGCCTCACGCCTACTGAGGTGTTCAGTCTGTATTGGAAGAGTACAGGCCTTGTACTCTTACAATACGGCAGTAAGAACTTTGGCAGGAGAATATTTAACCCTTGAGTCACCAATGCATTCTGAAAGAGAAGCAAAGTATGGAACAGACCCCTCTGTGGTATTTTAACTTCCTCATCCTGACCAGGAATCTGTTGACCACAATTGGATGCAATGATTGATTGTGACCTAACTAGAACTTTGCCAATGGTCAGCATCCTTTCCATGAGTATGTTATCATTCCCTCTATTAATGAAGCCCAGAATCCTATACGTTTACTCAAAACATTTTATGTTCTCTCTCCTTTAAGGATTTGTACACATTGTCCCGCATTCCTGCTCTCCTGCTCCCTGTGTCTGTGCCATTCAAACATATATTCCCTTTCTACATTGCTTCTGTCAAAATACATCAACTTACTGTGTGTTCTAAAGAAGAGATATATTTTACTCAAAATATTATCATTCTACCCCCTGGAAAACAGAACAGTACAGCACCTGAATAATCGGCCCACCATGTCTGTGCGGATCATGATGCCATTCCAAACTGATTCCATCTGCCTGTACATGATCCATATCCCTGCCAACCCATGCCTGCTTATCTGTCTGTCCAAATGTCTCTTAAACATTGTGATTGTTTCTGTTTTACCATCTCTCAGGCAAGTACATCCTAGTCACTGACCACCTTCTGCAAAAGAAACTTATCTGACACAACTCCCTTTTAACTTGCACAGATGTTGTTGAAAATGCTCAGCAGGTCATGCAGCATCTGTGAAGAAAAATCAATTAATGTTTCGGGTCCAGTCCCCCTTCCTCAGAAATGCTAACTAATTTCTCTTCACAGATGCTGCGAGAACTGCTGAGCTTTTCCAGAAACTTCTGTTTTTCTTTCTCGTTTACAGCATCTGCTGTTCTTTCGGTTTTCATTTCCTTTAAACTTGCCCCCTCTCCCCTTAAATCTATGGCCTGTGGAATTGGTCATTTCCACTTGGAAAAGGATTCAGATTATTCACTCTGTCTGTGCCTCTCGGATCACTCCACAGCCACTGACTTTCCAAAGACAACAATCCAAGATTTTCCAACCTCTCCCAATCCAGGCAACATCCTGGTAAACCCATTTCCAGCCTCTCCAAAGCCTCCACATCCTCCTTATAATGCGGTGCTCAAAACAGCACACAATACTGCAAAGGTGGCCTGATGACAGTTTTATATTCAGTCCCCTGACAGAAGAAGGCAAGCCTGCCATCCACCTCCTTCACCACATTCAGAGAGCTGTGAACTTGCACCTCTGTATATCAATGCTGCTCAGGGCACTTCCTTTTAGTGTATACATTCCTCTTACAATGAGCCGCCCAAAACGCATCACGTCACACTTGTCTGAATTTAAATCTATCTGCAATTTCTCCGCATAACCTTCCAACTGATCTAGTCCTTGATGTTTCCTTTGACAACATTATTCACGATTCACAACTTCTTCACTTTGTGCCATCTACAAACTTGCTAATTAAATTGTTTACATTTTCATGCTAATCATTTATATGTATTACAAACAACAAATGTCCCAGCTCTGACCCTTGTAGAACAGAGGCACTGGTCACAGACCTCCAGCTGGCAACATACCCCAGCACATCTGTTGCTGGGAGAAATATCAACGAGGAGCCTTGAGTTCTGTGCTGAGCAGCACGACCAATGTTTATTCAGAGATTCTTACTAATGCATGATGGAAGAGTTCCCTCTCTGGAATTCTGTGGTTCCCCCAGCCAAGTCCATCATTTCGATGTGTTTCTTCCATACGTTCCACTAATATTTCTCCCCTGACCGATCTCCTGGGTTCGGGCTGTCAGCTCGGATGTTTGTGAGCTCCATTTCCCAGTCTCTGATTCTCTGTCCGTCTGCAACTTCCCCTCTCAGCTCATGCAGTTGCTTTGTCAGTTCTTTCACAAATTGTTTCACCCTATCCTTGCCATTGTACATCTCCTGCCCTCCCACTACCATACCCTCTGGCAGCTGCATAGTCCAACCGGTCACTAATTCAAAGGGGGGTTGCTCTGTTCCCTTTGCTGGGGTTGAAGTCAGTTTCATTAGGATTGTGGGGAGTACACTAACCCATCCCTGCCTGTCTCTGTCAGGGCCTTAGTCAGACTAGCTTTCAGTGTCTGCTTCATTCCTTCTACTGTCCCTGAGCTCTGGGGGTGGTATGTGAGATGGGATTTATGCTCAGTACCAAAGAGGCCACAGAGCTGC
Source organism: Chiloscyllium plagiosum (assembly GCF_037043375.1). Classification (NCBI taxonomy): domain Eukaryota; kingdom Metazoa; phylum Chordata; class Chondrichthyes; order Orectolobiformes; family Hemiscylliidae; genus Chiloscyllium; species Chiloscyllium plagiosum. The sequence continues at coordinate 32,786,142 of NW_028270185.1, read as the reverse complement.
TTAACTTCGTTTCCTGGAACATGTGCCCCTTGGTCAGAATCTGCAGGGGATGCTTCCGCCCACTGAGTAAACCTGTTTATTAAGACCCAGCAGGATTTCCTTCCCTGGGATTGGGATGGGGGTGTATGTAAAATCCATCTGTAATTGTTCCCGTGCGCCCCTGGGTCCCTGCTGCTCCCTCCATTTTATCCTGATTGTTTTCCCTGGCTCACACTGTGTACAGACTATACCCCTTCGACAAAATCTTCTTGTTCCAGAACACCCCTGTAGTTGATCATCCGATATTGCATTTTATCCTGCTCAATATGGGCCAGCCCATGATATGTTTTTAATAATGTTTGTCTTATACAGTGACACTGCTAGATCATCCTATGTCCTATTACTGCCCCACCCTTTTCCCATTCCTGTTTCTCCTGCTATGGGACTGTTTCTGGAAATGTCTTACAACTTTCCTTTCTTGCTTCTGTAGCTACTGCCATTGCATCCTCTTCAAATGTCTCCACCGTTTCAGTAAGTATGCTCACCCATGCTCACCAACTACCCCATTGGTGTGGGGTTTCTACTTTCCTGTGAGCTCTAATCTTCATTATTGCTGCTTAACTGGGAAAGTTAGCTGCTTCCCCTAACTCTCTGACCTATTCTTCATGCTCAATGTGGCCCCCAGACAGAGTGATATGCCTTCACCGAGCCCAGTCCTGAACTATACCAAAGGCATGCTGCCTGTGTGTGTATTTAGCCTCCCTCATCCCTGGTTAATGTCCGTGCTTCTGCCAGGGCTCGTGATGGTTCTCTATTTCTGGATAATTCCTCACAAAATTCCCACAATAATTAAACAATCCTAAAGTTTGCCTGATCCCTTTACGGTGTGTGGGTAGATAATTTTATCATCATAGTTTTTGTTCCCGCTGGGACTGTCCCCTCTCCCTTCCTGATTTGATCTCCCCAATATGATGTCCCAGTTCCGTCTCTCTCTACCTTCCCAGTTGCACTCTCTGTGCGTTGATTTTAAGCCTGGCCTGGCTAACCTGCTCCAATACCCTGTTTAATACCTAGATATGTTCTTTCTCACTGCTTGAGGTGATGAGGTGTTGGTAAGATCAGTGTGACTAAATCCATCAAACACACATCGGTGGGATATACTGGAGTATTGCGGGATCCCTGAGGTAATAGTATCCTGGCGGCCTGTTCTCCTCAGTCAGTAAACACCACTCTCGTCTGCCATTCAATGTCCACAGGTATGGACCCAGACTATTTCCAGCTTCTGTCAATCTATCACTGTCACAATTACTGCCTCCCCTGCCCCAGCTTTGATGAGATCCCGTTTGTGTGGGGAGTGAGAGGGCCCTCGATCTCGACAGGGTCGATAGATAATAACCCACATTCCTGTTTGAGTTACGTACACCGCTGAGTGGGTCTGAGCTATAACCCACCAGATTCTCTGACTGCCCCAGTCTCCCTGGAATGTAGCTACTCCGGAGAGGTTGCCTCTCCTTTTCTTTCTGTCCCAGTCCTGGCCGGAGCATCCCCATGTTTAAATTCACGTGTTGACATCAATAGTTGCCATTTTAGAATAAATAGGAGGAACTCCCAGAATGGTCCCTTTTTGAGTTTCACACCTCCATATCTGAATACATTTTGTCATACTGCCGGTCTATATAGGGACAGGTTTATTTCATCCAGCTTCCTTAGTTCCCTCTCCGACTGCTCTTATTTTAGTCATTGAGGGGGTGAGTAGTAAATCCTTATCGATAACTGATAAAGATGCTCCATATTAGCATAATGCGGTGCTGGCCCCTTAACAGCGCGTCAATATATATTCATGAGTTATGCATGTGCACATGTGAATACAGGCCACACACAATGTGAACACCTATCTCCCTCTCTCTGCCTACATTCCCTGGCTCTGTGCTCTTTCCTGCTTCCCTTGTAACATTGTGGATCTGGATATCCCTCCCAGGGTATTCCCCTGTGTTTCTGAGTTTGCCTCAGTACTCATGGTCCAATTCAGAATGTTGTTAGAATTATCTCCCACTGGGAGTCCCATGCTTATAATTACAGTTAAATGTAGTACCATTTTAAATACATCAAACTGATTTCATCATCGCAGGATGGGGTTTGGTAATCCCCTGTGGTGCTTACACACCTCAGGCATCCTCTCTGTATTATATTCTGTATTACCCATGGGTCCCTGAGTGACCAAGGTTATTTTAGCCCATTCAGTCTGTCCTCTTCCCCAGTGTGTTCCTGCAATATCTGTAAATGCCTGGAGCCAATGATCGGCTGTGCTCTGGGGGGAACTGGGTCACAACCGCAACCTCTCATTGCAGCGACAGGTTCTGCGGTACACGTCAGGGCATCTTGGCTTGAAGGAGGGTATGCACATCATCATTGGTGAGACTGTGTACCTCAACTAATTCATCCATATTCTCCCAATAAGGCCCATTATTACCATTTCTCTACCAGGCTGGGTGTTCATTCACCAACATCTGTCGTTCAGCCAGGTGAACGGTTCAGGTTTGGTTTCTGTCAGTTCGATTCGCTGCCCCTCCCGTCTGTCCAAGTTTGAGCTTTGATGCCCAGTGGTGCCATAGACACTGCCTTCCGGGCCTTACAGAATGGTGGGCCATACCATCCATGGCCGTTCCTCTGTCCATGCATGGGACCTTTATCATCTAACCCGTTCCAGTCAGTGTCACCATCCTCACTGCTTTCTGAGGAGAGCGGGGCACTAGGTACCTCCCCCACTATAACTACGATCTGGCCCTTTGGCTTTAAGGCCTCACATCTGAGAGCCACCACCTTCACTTGTTCCTGTTTCTCATAATAATGTAACATTCCGTCATTCCTGGAATAAAACAGAACAAAATGTAAATTTGGTTTTACTTGAAATAAGAATAATTTGAGATTCACTCGACATAATTATAGAGGTGAAAATTCTACTGTCAGTATTTGAGTGAAATTAACGTGATCATACTGTGAAAATAATCCTGGAAATCAACAACCATAAATGAGCTCAATAATATGTGATTATTTGTACCAGTTCTTGCATTGAAAATTCAATGTTATTCAATGCTTGTCAACTGTTAGACCATGCATTGTAATCAGAGCATAAAGTAATGGAAGGTTATCAGAAAAAAAAAACAGACTTTAATTTTAAATTCACTGCAATAATGAACCGAAACAATATTTGGACATATGATTGAACTGAAAACTTTGTTATAGAGTGTCCATATTGACATGAAAAAATATTTTAGTTTGCAAGTTGTTCTGCACTAGGAATAATTTGAAATAAATTGTGATTCTTAATTAAACATCTAAAATATATTTTCAAGAGAATAATCAGATATTTTTGGAGGAAATTAGGATAGGAAACAAATATGTATACCTTGATATGAATAGTTTAAAAACGATTAGAAATTGACCGGGATTATTTGATTGAGAGAGGCTGCATGGGTATAAAGATTAATTCGCCTTTTTCGTTGCATTGTTGGTTTCACTAGAATCTGTTGTATTCTAAACTCTTGCTGTGTGCAATGGACTGTCGCTAATACCTTAATTTATCTGAGAGACCCTGATCAGGTTTCCTTTGTCTATAAGTCAGTGGGCAAGTGAGCAATACGCCTGCTTTTCTCAGGGCAAGCAAAAATTCATTTCAAAGGAAAGAAGTGGCAGATCACACTGAGAATGGTTTCCAGCACACACCATCAGCAGGGAAGGGTTTTTTCCAAAGAATTCCAATCTCAGTCTACAATTTCATGGTATCTGTGTTTAGAGACAATAGACAATAGGGGCAGGAGTCGGCCATTCAGCCCTTCGAGCCTGCACCGCCATTCAATATAATCATGGCTGATCATTCCTAATCAGTATCCTGTTCCTGCCTTATCTCCATAACCCTTGATTCCACTATCTTTGAGAGCACTATCCAACTCCTTCTTAAAAGAATCCAGAGAGTGGGCCTCCACTGCCCCCTGTGGCAGAGCATTCCACACAGCCACCACTCTCTGGGTGAAGAAGTTTCTCCTGAGCTCTGTCCTAAATGGTCTACCCGTATTTTTAAGCTGTGTCCTCTGGTTCGGCACTCACCCATCAGTGGAAATACGTTTCCTACTGCCAGAGTGTCCAATCCTTTCATAATCTTATACGTCTCAATCAGATCCCCTCTCAACCTTCGAAACTCAAGGGTATACAAGCCCAGTTGCTTCAGTCTTTTAGTGTAAGGTAATCCTGCCATTCCAGGAATTGACCTCGTGAACACTCCCTCAATAGCCAGAATGTCTTTTCTGAAATTTGGAGACCAGAAATGCACACAATACTCCAGGTGTGGTCTCACGAGGGTCCTGTACAGCTGCAGAAGCACCTCTTTGCTTCTATACTCAATTCCTCTTGTTATGAAGGCCAGCATGCTGTTAGCCTTCTTCACGACCTGCTGTACCTGCATGCTTGCCTTCATTGACTGGTGTACAAGAACACCCAGATCTCTCTGTACTGCCCCTTTACATAAATTGATTCCATTGAGGTAGTAGTCTGCCTTCCTGTTCTTGCTACCAAAGTGGATAACCATACATTTATCCACATTAAACTGCATCTGCCATGCATCTGACCACTCACCTAACCTGTCCAGGTCACCCTGTAATCTCTTAACATCCTCATCACTTTTCACCCTACCACCCAGCTTTGTATCATCAGCAAATTTGCTGATGTTATTGCTGATACCATCTTCTATATCATTAACATATGTTGTAAAAAGCTGTGGACCCAGCACGGATCCCTGCGGTACCCCACTGGTCACTGCCTGCCATTCCGAAATGGAGCCGTTTATCACTACCTTTTGTTTCCTATTAGCCAACCAATTTTCAATCCAATCTAGTACTTTGCCCCCAATACCATGCACCCTAATTTTACTCACTAACCTCCTGTGTGGGACTTTATCAAAAGCTTTTTGAACGTCCAGGTACACTACATCTACTGGATTTCCCTCGTCCATCTTCATAGTTACATCCTCAAAAAATTCAAGAAGATTAGTCAAGCATGATTTCCCCTTCATAAATCCATGCTGACTCTGTCCTATCCTGTTACTACTATAAAGATGTGCAGTAATTTCATCTTTTATAATAGACTCCAGTATCTTTCCCACCACTGAGGTCAGACTAACTGGTCTATAATTACCTGCTTTCTCTCGCCCACCTTTCTTAAAAAGTGGTATTACATTTGCCACCCTTTCAATCCTCAGGAACCGACCCCGAATCTATTGAACTCTGGCAGATAATCACCAACGCATCCACGATTTCCCGAGCCACCTCCTTCAGTACCCTGGGATGCAGACCATCAGGCCCTGGAGACTTATCAACCTTCAGAACTAACAGCTTCTCCAACACCAAATCCTGGCAAATATAAATTCGCATAAGGTCAGGTCCTTCAGCCACTGTTACCTCAGGGAGATTGCTTGTGTCTTCCCAAGTGAACACAGATCTGAAGTAACCATTTAATTCCTCTGCCATTTCTTTGTTCCTAGTAATATATTCCCCTATTTCTGTCTTCAAGGGCCCGATTTTTGTCCGAACCATTTTTTTGCCTTGCACATACCTAAAAAAGCTTTTACTATCCTCCTTAATATTCTTGGCCAGTTTACCTTCGTACCTCATTTTTTCTCTGCGTATTTCCTTCTTAGTAATCCTCTGTTGCTCTTTAAAAGCTTCCCAATCCTCAGTTTTCCCACTTATCTTAGCTATGTTATACTTTTTCTCTTTTAACTTTATATGTTTCTTTACTTCCCTCGTCACCCACGGCCGCCCATGCCTCATCCTGGGATCTTTCTTCCTTTTAGGAATGAACTGATCCTGCAACTTCTGCATTATACACAGAAATATCCGCCATTGTTCCTCCACGGTCTTCCCTGCTAAGGTATTGCACCATTGAACTTTGGCCAGCTCCTCCCTCATAGCTCCATAATTCCCTTTATTCAACAGAAGTACTGTCACCTCCGACTGTACCCTCTCCCTCTCAAAATGCAGATTGAAGCTTATTGTATTATGGTCACTACTTCCCAATGGCTCCTTCACTTCGAGGTCTCTGACCAATTCTGGTTCGTTACACAATACCAGATCCAGAATTGCCTTCTCCCTGGTCGGCTCCAGCACCAGCTGCTCTAAGAATCCATCTCTGAGGCACTCCACAAAGTCTCTTTCTTGTGGCCCAATACCATCCTGATTCTCCCAGTCTACCTGCATGTTAAAATCCCCCATAACAACTGTAGTGACATCTTTGCGACAAGCCAATGTCAGCTCCTTATTTAACTTACATCCGACATCCAGACTACTGTTTGGGGGTCTTTTTACCCTTGGTATTTCGAAGCTCTATCCACACTGACTCTACATCTCCTGACTCTTGGTCCCCCAGCGCAAGGGACTGAATATCATCCCTTACTAACAAGGCCACCCCACCCCCGCTGCCCGTCAGTCTGTCCTTACGATAACACATGGATCCTTGAATATTCATTTCCCAGGCCCTGTCCACTTGAAGCCACGTCTCAGTTATCCCCACAATATCGTGTCTGCCAATTTCCAAAAGAGCCTCAAGCTCATCCATCTTATGTCTAATGCTTCGTGCATTCATGTATAGTATTTTTAATATGTTACTGCTCTCACCCTTCCCATCAACCCTTGTTTCATTCAACCTTACAGCATGATGCCTTTCTGAGTTTTCTGCGTCATTAATACAGTTGTCTTTCTTGACTTCTCTTGTTCTAACTTTCCCTTCAATTTCCTTTTTAAACATCCAGCTTGTCCCCTCCCCCCGCTACTTAGTTTAAATCTAGCGGTGTTGCAGTAGAAAACCTGCCTGTCAGAATACTGGTCCCTAATCTATTTCGGTGCAAGCTGTCTCTCTTGTAGAATTTATGTTTACCACAAAATATACCCCAATGATCCAAGAACTTGAATCCTTGTTTCCTGCTCCAGTTCCCCAACCACACGTTCAAGTCCATTACCTCCCTGTTTCTGGCCACACTAGCCCGAGGAACTGGAAGCAAACCGGAGATAACCACCTTGGATATCCTGCTTTTCAGCCTTCTTCCCAGTTCTCCGAAGTCTCGCTGTAGTATGTTCCTCCTCTTCTTCCCGACATCATTTGTGCCGACATGTACCACCACCTCTGGCTCTTCACCCTCATCCTTGAGGATTTCCTGCACTCTGTCCGCGATTCTTTCACTCTAGCATCAGGAAAGCAACACACCATCCTTAAATCCCGTCTGCTGCCACAAAACTCCCGGTCAGTTCCTCTCACGATGGAGTCCCCTATTACCACGGCTCTGTGCGATGTCCGACTCTTCCGCTCTGCCTCTGCGGCAACTTTTGATTGACAAACGTGGCCGCCTTGCGATCTGGCAGTGTCATCAGTCTCTGCTTCCAAAAGCTTCAACTTGTTCCTGACAGGTACTTCTCCCGGGGTCTCTTGCACCTGTCTCCTCTCTGCCTTCCTTATCATTTGCTCTCTTCTGCTCTCTTCTGGCATTATCGGTGTAATAACATCGCTGAAGGTCTTGTCCAGAAAGATCTTGTTCTCTCGGATGAGCCTAAGGTCTTCGAGTTCTTTCGTCAGCGCTGCAATATGCTCGGTCAATTGCTGAATGTGTACACACTTTCCACACATATACGAGCCAGACACACCAGAGTCGTTGACCTCCCACATCAAGCACGTAGCGCACTGAACCAGCTGGGCAGCCATGTCTTCACCCTCTTCAACTGTGGTGTAATCACTTCACTCAACCTCCTTGTCAAAGAGTCCTGAGATGAAGCCTCACTCCTCGATCTAAACTTCCTTAGACCCTCTTTTTGTGGCACGTCTGTGGACTCTTAATTAAGGTTAGAGGAGGAGGGAGGGAGGGAGACCCTACTTTGTAACACCTGGGGTTTAGAACACACCCACTCTTATAGTAATCACTTACCTTCCCGACCGGCTTTGCGCTCCGTCTGAACTTCCGCCCAGCTCCCGCCACTCTCTGTTGCGAAAACAACTGTTTGTCAGTTTGCTGAGGATTCAGCCCCTTTTGTCTGAGCTGTTTTCATACAAGCAGTTGTTTCATTATGTCACTGCTTTTTTACTTCCCCTTTTACCATGATTCTGGGAGATTACTTTCTGCAGATTAGACTATTCTGTTAATCAGTAATGTTCAGTAACTCAACATTGAATGGTTTTGACTCTAACAGAGCAGTGGCCTTGTTTTCAGCTAATTATTCACTTTCCATTTCCTGGTTGTGTTGAATGTTTCAGAAACAGGCTCTGGGCAATGTTTCTATTCACTTGTATTGGATTCACTGACAGCCATGTGGTCAGTCAGTTTCTGGTGATGATCAGTTTCTCTGTCCTATTAGGCAATGGTCACTTGCTCAGTTTTCACTGTCTCTCCTCAGCATCAGTCCATCAGCTGCTGAAACCCTCCATCCAACATTTGATCCCTCTCAGCGTGACTACTCCAATACAGTCCAAGCTTGTCTCCAAAATTCTACCTCGATTTCCTCATGATCATTTCAGATTCTACTGTCTGTGTCCTTACAGCAAGTTGCATAAGACATCTACCTCAGGTTTAACCTGATCTGCATTGCGTTCAGAAAGATAATTTCAAAATTTGGTTTGCTGCTTCTAAACCTACCCGTGCCTTCACCCTGTCCATCCGTGTAGTTTCACACCTCGCTGAGGTATCTGCACTTATCCAATTCCAGCTGCTTGACAGTTTCTTATTTTATTCTCCTCCCTGTTGGTGGCTTTCGTTTCAGCTGCCTTGAATCCAGGCTAGATAATTCTCTTCCCCAATTCCCTTCAACTCTCCTCCATTCCATAGGCTCTCCTTAACATCCATTTGTTTGATCAAGATTTTGGTTTCCAAACTTAAAACTCTCCCTTTGTAGATAGGTAACAGCCTCATGGTATCATTGCTGAACCATTATTATTCTGGGGACCCTGATTCAAATCCTACCACGGCAGATGTGGAATTAGAATTCAGTGTAAATCTAGAAATATGAGGCTATTGATGACCATGAATTATCGTCGATTGTCCGGAAAAACCCAGCTGGGTTCACTGATGTCCTTTAGGGAAGGAAGCTGCCATTGTTACCTGGTCTGGCCTACATGTGACTCCTGACCCACAGCAATGTGGTTGACTCTGACCTGCTGTCTGGGTAATAATTGCTGCCCTAGCCAATGGTAACTACATACAGTGAATGTATTTTAAACGAAGCTCTCAGTCCTCTGATCATGTGAGAAAGAATCAGAAGGTGACCATTCATCCCCACAAGCCAACTCCACCATTCAATAAGACCAGGCCAGATCTGTTCGTGATTTGCATTCCATCTCCCCTCAACGCCCCTTACCAAGAATCTATCAACCTGTGTCTTAAAATACTCAGTGCACCCACCTTCTGCGGCAGAGAGTTCCAAATTTGCACAGCCTTCTGAGAGGAAACAAATCTCGTCAACTCTGTCCTGAAAGCAGAAACCCAATTTTAAAGCAGTTCCCTCTGGTTCAGGAATGACCCACAAGTGAAATATCCTTTCCACATCCTCCTTCTCAAACCGTTCAGGATCTTATGCACTTCAGTCATGTCACCTCTCATTCTCCCAAACTCCAGCTGAAACAAACCCAGCCTGTCCAACCAATCCACATTTTATTTCTGTCACGCTGCGTGTGAGTGGGGTTGAAATGTTGTTTTATGTTTATGATGCAGTGAATGTGTTGCTTCACTGCGAGGGGTCTACAAGTCAATGCCTCACTGTATTACATATATCTGACATCACTGTGGTGTTTCCACCCCTCCTTCCATTGTCTAACGAAAAACAAGGAGAGAGAGAGAGAGAGAGATTGAGAAAAGTTATTAGAAAAGTTGTTGTCACCTAAAGGTACTTGGTCTGTTTGTAAAGATTGCATTGGAATTGAAGTAACCAGTTGGTAACAGTTTGTCAGTAATATTAACTAACAATTTATCAACGACTGAGGTCAGGCTTATCAGCTGATAACTTCTTTTACCTTATATCCTTCTTATACTGGGTGGTTATATTAGCAATTTTCCTGTCCTCTGGGACCCGCCCGGAGTCCAGTGATACCTGAAAGCTCACAACTAAAGCCACCACTATCTCTTCAGTTATTGCCTTCACAACTCTGGGGAGTAGTACATCTGGTCCATTTGTTTTATCTATTTTCAGACCTTTCAGTTTTCCAGCATCTTCTCCTTGGTAATGGCCACCGTACTCATCTTTGTCCCCCTGACTCTCTTAAAGTTTTGGGATATTGCTCGTGTCTTCCACCGTGAGGACTGATGCAAAGTACTTATTCAGTTCCCCATCCATTTCTTTGTTAGCCGTAACTACTCTGCCAGCCTTATTTTCCAACGGCCCAATGTCCACTTTTGCTTCTTTTGAACGTTGTATATCTCCAAAAACTCTGGCAATCTTGTTTTTAATATTACTGACTAGATTTCCCTCATGCTTAATCTTCTCCCTCCTTATTTCTTTCTTCATTGTCGTTCATTGGTGTTTCTAGGCTTCCCAATCCTCTGGTTTCCCACTGCAGTTTGCCACATGATGTGATTTCTCTTTTGCTTTTATGCTGTCCCTGACTTCCCAAGTCAGCCATGATTGCCTCATGCTCTCTTTAATACGTGTCTTTCTCCTCGGGATGAATGTCTGCTGTGTCACCCGGATTACTCCCAGAAACCCCTGCCATTGCTGTTCCATTATCTGTCCTATTAGGCTCTTCTCCCAGTCAATTCTCTCCAGCTTCTCCCTCATGTCTCAGTAGTTGCCTTTGTTCAGCTGTAATTCAGTTACATCTGATTCCACCTTCTCCCTCTCAAACTGCCGAGTAAATTCTATCATATTAGGGTCACTGCCACCTCAGGGTTCATTCACGTTAAGCTCCCTTATCAAGGCTACCTCATTGCACAACACTAAATCCGGTATTTCCTGTTCTCTAGTGGGTTCCAGAAGTTGCTCTGTAAAGCTATCTTCTAGAAATTCCACAAATTAATTTTCTTGCAATCTAATGTCAACCTGATTTTCTCAGTTCCCCTGCATATTGAAATCCCCCCGATCACTGTAACCATGCCTTTCTTACACGGTTTTCCTATCTCCTCATGTATCTTATGCCTCAAGTTTGACTATTGTTTGGAGTTCTCTAGATAACTCCCATTATCGTGTTTTTACCTTTGCGAATCTACATTATCTGACTCCACTTCATTTATTGCTATTAATTTACCTTCATTTCTTACTCATCAGGCAACCCCAGCCACTCTTACCCCCACCTGTCTTTTCATTTGGATGTACGTCTTTGAATATTTAGCTCCCAGAAAGCTTCAGCCTTATTTTTTGCACTGATGTGCCAGGCTTTTCCATCATTGTCGATGTGAATACTGGTGGAGCCTCCTCTTCCAGTGAGTTGTTAAATTGTCCTCCACCATTTTCGGCTGGATGTGGCACGAATGCAGACCTTAGATCTGATCTGTTGGTCACTGCATCACTTAGCTCTATTACTTGCTGCTTATACTGTTTGGCATACAAGGTTGCTGTTTGGTCGCTTCACCAGATTGCCACCTCATTTTTAGGTATGCCTGGTGCTGCTCCTGGCATGCCCTCCTGCATTCTTCATTGAATCAGGATTGATCCCTTGACTTGATGGTCATAATTGCGTGGGGGATATGTCATACCATGAGGTTACAAATTGTGCTAGTGCACAGTTCTGCTGCTGCTGGGGGCGTAACGCCTCATGGACACCTTGTCTTGAGCTGCTAGATCGGTTCAAAGTCTGTCCCATTTAGCACGGTCACAGTGCCATACAACACGATGGAGGTTATTCTCAATTTGAAGGTGAGACTTGTTTCCACAAGGTCTGTGCAGTGGTCGCTCTTACTGATACCATCATGGATAGATGCACCTGCAGCTAGCAGATTGGTAAGGATGAGCTCAAGTATGTTTTTCCCTCTTGTTGATTCTCTCACCAATGCCTGCAGACCCAGCCTCACAGCTATGTCCTTTAGGACCCAACGAACTCCATCAGTAGTATGCCGCCTAACCACTCTTGATGGTGAACATTGAAATCTTCAACACAGAGTACATTTTGTGCCCTTGCCATCCTCAGTGATTCCTTCAATTGCTTTTCAAAAATTCATTTGTGTAACTTGGGCATCGCTGGTTGGCAAGAATTAATAGTCCATCACTATTTGCCTTGTCGAATGTGGTGCTGAACTGTCTATTTGAATCATTGCAGTCCACTTGTTGTGGGATTTTGACCCAAAAAGCCATTAGGGAGGGAATTCCAGAATTTTGAACCAACGACTGTGAAGGAACGAATATATATTGCCAAGAAAAGGTGGTCAGTGGCTTGGAGGGAATCTTGTTGGTGGTGATGTTTCCAAGTACCTGCTGCTCTTGTCCTTCTGGATGGAAGTGATGTGGGTTTGGAATGTGCTGTCTAAGATGCTTCGGTGAATTTCTGCAGAGCATCATGTAGATTACATACACTGCTGCTACTGATCGCCGACAGTGGAGGGATTGAATGTTTGTAGGTGTAGTGCCAATCAAACAGGTTTCTTTTTCCTGGATTCTGTCAAGCTTCTTGAGTGTCGTTGGGGTTGCACCCATCCAGTCAAGTGGAGTGTATTCCATCGCACTCCTGACTTGTGCCTGGTAGATGGAGGATAGACGTTTGGATGCCAGGAGGTAAGTTCTTTGTCACAGTACCCGAGTCTCTGACCTATTCTTGTAGCCATTGTGTTTATGTGATGAGTCCATTGAGTTTTTGGTCAATGGTAACCCCAAGGATGTTGACAGTGGGGGATGGAGTGAGGTAATGCTCTTGAATATAAAGAGGCAGTGGTTAGAAAGTCTCTCATTGGTGATGGACATTGTATGACGCAAATGTTACTTGCCATTGTGCAGATCTTGTTTCATTTGAGCATGTACTTCTTCAATACGTGAGGAATTGAGAATGGTACTGAACACTGTGCAATTATCGGCAAACATTCCATTTCTGACCGTGGCAAGGTCATTGATGAAGCAGCTGAAGATTGTTGGGCCGAGGACGCTACCCTGAGGGACTCCACAGAGATGTCCTGGAGCTGAGATGACTGACCCTCACAACCACAACCATCTTTCTTTGTGCCAGGTATGAATCTAACCAGCACAGTGTTTGCCTCCGGTACCCATTGATTCCAATTTTGCGAGAGTTCCTTGATGCCCTACTCAGTTAAAAGTAGCCTTAATGTCAAGGTCTGTCACTCTTACCTCACCTCTGGAATTCAGCTGTTCTGTCCATGTTTGAACCAAGGCAGTAATGAGATCACGAGCTGAATGACGCTGGGGAATCCAAACTGGGTGTCACTGAGCAGATTATTCCTGAGGAGGTGCTGCTTGAGAGCACTGTTGCTGAGCCCATCCATCACTTCACTGATGATGGAGAAGAGACTGATTGATTGGGCAGTAACTGGCCGAGTTGGATTTGTCCTGCTTTTTGTCTACAGGACATATCTGGGCATTTTCCACATTGTCGGTTAGATGCCAATGTTGTAACTGTACTGGATGAGCTTTGCTAGGAGAGAAGCAAGTTCTGGAGCACACTTCTTCAGTACTATTGCTGGAATGTTTCAGGGTCGTAGCCTTTGCAGTATCCAGTACCTCCAGCCACTTCTTGACATCACGTGGAGTAAATCGAATTGGCTGGAGACTGGTATCCGTGATGCTGGGACCACTGCAGGAGTCCAATATGGATCATCCGCTCGCCACCTCTGACTGAAGATTGTTGCGAATGTATTAGCCTTATCTTTTGCACTGATGTGCTGAGCTCCCCCATCATTGACGATGGGGATATTTGTGAAGCCTCCTCCTCCAGTGAGCTGTTTACTTGTCCACCACAATTTACAACTAAATGTGGAAGGACTGCAGTTCTGAGATCTGATGCATTGGTTGTAGGATTGCTTAGTCCTGTCTAGCACTTGCTGTTTATGCCGTTTCGCACACAATTAGTCCTGTTTGGTATCTTCACCAGGTTGACACCTCATTTTTTGATATGCCTGATGCTGCTTCTGGCATTCCCTCATGCAGTCTGCATTGAATCAGAGTTGATACCCTGACTTGATGGTCGTGGTTCAGTGGAGGATATGCCAGGCCATGGGGGTGCTGGAGTACATTTCTGCTGCTGTTGATGTCCCAAAGTATCTCACTGATGCCCAGTCTTGTGCTGCTAGAACGGTTTGAAGTCTGTCCCATTTTGCACGGTGATAGTGCCACACAACTCGATGGAGGTTATTCTCAATGTGAAGGTGGGACTTCATCACCACAAGGACAGTGCGGTAGTCATTTTTACCAATATTATCATGGACAGATACTTCTGCAGCCAGCAGATTAGTAAGAATGTGGTCAAGTATGTATTTTTTTCTCTTGTTGGTTCCTTCACCACCTGCCGCTGACCCAGTCCAGACGTTTAGGCTCCAGCATTAGTTATCAAGTGATTACCATCACAATAATTGCATAATAATTTAAATCAGTCTGGATAACAAGTACTGAAAATGTGTTGCTGGAAAAGCGCAGCAGGTCAGGCAGCATCCAAGGAACAGGAGAATCGACGTTTCGGGCTTATGCTGCCTGACCTGCTGCGCTTTTCCAGCAACACATTTCAGCTCTGATCTTCAGCATCTGCAGACCTCACTTTCTCCCTTGGATAACAAGTATACTGAGGTTGACATTTTAATTTAATTTATTGACTGGTAAGACAAATAGTACAATATATTCTTTTTCCAAGATTGAAACAGCAATTATTAAGTCATTGGCATTACAATTATTACACAATGCTTTCACTAAATCTTGCTAACAAGTACAGTGGATTCATATTTGAATTTAATCCATTGTTTCCTTGCACCAATACAGTAAGTTAAAAATCCATTTTATCAACATATCTCCAAAAGAATCAATCATCTCTGATGCAACACGCATTGTAAAAACCTGATTTTTTTGCTCATTTGAATGATCGCTGTAATCTCAGCCTTTTAAATTTAGAAAACAGTAATTTTCCCTGCAACAATTCCTGTTCATTTCTACACATGACACAGTCACATTGTAAGATGAGATTTATCATTATTCTGAAGTGCCCTAATAGAAGTTTGAAAATCTCTTTGTTGATATTACATAATCATTGTTCATTTCAGTACATAGAATGTAGAGAATTCAGCACAGTATATGCCCTTTTATCCTACTCTAAGATTAAACTAACCTCCATACCCTTCATTTTACAATCATCCTTGTGCCTATCCAAAAGTCGCTTAGAAGTCCCTGATGGATCTGACTCTCCGACTACCACTGGCAGGGCATTCCACGCACCCATCACTATCTGTAAAGAAACTACCTCTGACATCTCCCCTAAAACGTTCTCAATTTACCCGAAAATTACCTTTTGTGATCAGCACATCCATCCTTGGAAAAATTGTCTGTTTATCCATTCTATCTATGCCTCTCATTATCTTGTACATCTATATCAAGTCACCTCTCATCCTCTTTCAGTCCAATGAGAAAGGGCCGAGCTCCCTCAACCTTTCTTCATATGACATGCACTGCAGTCCTGGCAGCATCTTGGTAAATCTCATCTGTACCCTTTCAAAAGCTTCCACATCCTTCCCAAAATGAGGTGACCAGAACTGAACACAATATTCCAAGTGTGGTCTTATCAGGGCCGTATAGAGCTGTGGCATAACCTCATGGTTTCTAAACTCAATCCTCCAACTAATGAAAGCCAACACACCATACGCCTTCTTGACAACCCTATCATCTTGAGTGGAAACTTTGCGGGCACTATGGATATGATCCCCAATGTCCCTCTGTTCCTCCACACTGCCAAGAATCCTACTTTTAACCTTGTATTCTGCATTCAAATTTGACATTCCAAAATGAATCACTCTCACTTTCCCAGGTGGCGCTCCATCCGCCATTTCTCACCCCAACTCTGCATCCTGTCAATGTGCTATTGCAACCTGCAACAGCCTTCCACACGATCCACCACTCCACGAACCTTCGTGTCATCGGCAAACTTATTAACCCACACTTCCACTTACTCATCCAAGTTATTTATAAAAATCACAAAGAGCAGAGGTCCCAGAAAACAACACCACTTGTCACCATCCTCCAAGCTGAATAATTTCCATCTACTGTCACTCTGTCATCTATGGGCCAGCCAATTTATTATCTGGACAGACAGGTTTCCCTATTACCCATGTCTCCTCACTTTCTCAAAGAACCTGCCGTGGGAACCATATCAAACAACTTGCTACAATCCATATACAGCACATCCACTGCTCTGCCTTCAATGTTTTTTGTCACATTTTAAAGAATTCATTAAGGTTTGTGAGGCATAACCTGCCCCTCACAAAGCCATGCTGACTATCTCTAATCAAGCTATGCTTTTCCAAATAATCATAACTCCTGTCTTTCAGAATCCTTTCCAATAATTTGCACACAACTGATGCAAGACTGACTTGTCGAAAGTTTCCAGGATTATTCCCAATCCCTTTGTTGAACAAGAGAATAATGTTTTCCACCATCTGGTATGACTCCAGTGGACAGTGAGGATGCAAAGATCATTGCAAAAGGCACAGCAATCCCTTCCCTCGCTTCCCATTACAATAGAGTCATAGACTCACAGAGAGGTACAGCATGGAAACAGACCCTTCGGTCCAACCCATCCATGCCGACTAGATATCCCAACCCAATCTAGTCCCACCTGGCAGCACCTGGCCCATATCCCTCCAAACCCTTCCTATTCATATACTCATCCAAATGCCTCTTAAATGTTGCAATTGTACCAGCCTCCACCACATCCTCTGGCAGCTGATTCCATACACGTACCACCCTCTGCATGAAAACGTTGACCCTTAGGTCTCTTTTATATCATTCCCCTCTCACCCTAAACGTCTGCCCTCGAGTTCTGAACTTACCGACCCCAGGGAAAAGACATTGTCTATTTATCCTATCCATGCCCCTCATAATTTTGTAAATCTCTAGAAGGTCTCCCCTCAGTCTCCGACGCTCCAGGGAAACCAGCCCCAGCATGTTCAGCCTCTCCTTGTAGCTCAAATCCTCCAACCCTGGCAACATCTTTGTAAATCTTTTCTGAACCCTTTCAAGATTCACAACATCTTCCCGATAGGAAGGAGACCAGAATTGTGCGCAATATTCAAACAGTGGCCTAATCAATGTCCTGTACAGCCGCAACATGACCTCCGAACACCTGTACTCAGTACTCTGACCAATAAAGGAAAGCATACCAAACGCCTTCTTCACTATCCTATCTACGTGCAACTCCACTTTCAAGGAACTATGAACCTGCACTCCAAGGTCTCTTTGAATTAAAATCCATCTTCCACTTCTCAGCCCATTGGCCCATCTGGTCCAGATCCTGTTGTAATCTGAGGTAACCCTCTTCACTGTCCACTACACCTCCAATTTTGGTGTCATCTGCAAACTTACTAACTGTACCTCTTATGCTCGCATCAAAATCATTTATGTAAATGATAAAAATGTAGAGGGCCCAGCACCGATCCTTGTGGCACTCCACTGGTCACAGGCCTCCAGTCTGAAAAACAACCCTCCACCACCAACCTCTGTCTTCTACCTTTGAGTCAGTTCTGTATCCAAATGGCTAGTTCTCCCTGTATTCCATGAGATCTAACCTTGCTAATCAGTCTCCCATGGGGAACTTTGTTGAACACCTTACTGAAGTCCATATAAATCACATCTCCTGCTCTGCCCTCATCAATCTTCTTTGTTACTTCTTCAAAAAACTCAATCAATTTGTCAGACATGATTTCCATCTTAGTTTCATTTCTTCTGGCCCAGGAGACTAATCTATCCCCATGTTTTTCAATATTTTCAGCATATCCTCCATCTTAAAATCAACCTGTTGGAGCGTATCAGCCTGCCTCTTGCTGTCCTCAAAAAGGACACGTTCCTACTCACTAGTGAATACTGAAACAAAATATACATTAAGTACCTCCCATACCTCCACCAACTCCTGGCCCAAGATCCCTTCACTGTAAGGGGTATAATTGTGGAATTATGTCTCAGTACTGAATTAATGTAACGGTATTGCAGTGTATAACAGCATAATTACTGTGAATATCTTATTGTATTTTAACTGAGGAAACAAAGTTGAATTGATTTGGTTATATTCCATTTAATGCGAGCAATAAGAGTTTCCTTTTCTCATTCGTAAAACTTACTTAAAATTCATCTCACTTTTATGTACAGAAAGTAGAATTGACATCTGTTTGTTCCTTTCTTTATCAAAGACTGTTCATTTTGAATTTGTAGATTTTGTACATTCTTGGAAGGAAGAGAAATTGTCTTCAGCTGAATATTCACATTGAACGACTGATGCATTTTTTTTAAAAAAATCAGCATACAATGATCACACAGTCAATTTGTTGTTTCAAGAATTGTCATGAGATTCCTGTTTATTTAAGACCATCATTCCTATATTCTATTATTATTGTAAACTGCTATTTCATTTCCAGTCCATTACACACAGAAACTACCTAATTAATTCCCACTCCAATTACTACAATAAACAGCTGATTAGTTTTCATTTGAGTAACCACATTAAATGTGCCATTACAGTCCTGCCCGTCCTGGGTGGGAACATTTTCAAAGGAGCTGTCCTTGTGTCTCTACTACAAGACCAGGAGGCAAGGTTTCAAATCATACCTTCAACTGAACTGTATCAGAGCTGCTGTGAATGTTGATTAGAAAATACCTAAGCACAGATTGAATTGCTTTTCTATCTAACATTAGATCTGCTTCTATCTATTATTCGTTGCAATAATCACAAAATCTGATAGTTATTTTTGTCAGATTACCAAGAAATAAATGTGCAGGTATCCCCCACTTTGCAAAAGTTTGCTTTACGCCACTTTGCTTTTACAAAATAATTACCTTAGTACCTATTTTCTCTCGCTGAAAGAAATCCGAAGTGGATTTTTGCTTTTAATAAATTGGGGGACTTTTTTTCCCATACAAGTTAATGCTTTTTCGATTTACGCCATTGCAGCTTGTGAAAGGTTTCATTGCAATACTCTACTTTCGGATAGTGGGGGATACCTGTATCGAATTACGTGGCTTATAAGTTCCTGAAGAATATTTGGGAACGTTGCAGGAATGGTGCAGAATTTGGGTGGCACGGTGGCTCAGTAGTTAACACTGCTGCCTCAATTCTGTGTGGCAACTGTCTGTGTGGAGTTTGCACATGCTCTCCGTGTCTGCGTGGGTTTTCTCCAGGTGCTCTGGTTTCCTCCCACCGTCCAAAGATATGCAGGTTAGGTGAATTGGCCATTCTAAATTGCCTGTAGTGTTAGATGGGTTAGTCAGGGGTAAATGGAGGGGAATGGGTCTGGGTGGGTTGCTCTTTGGAGGGTTGGTGTGGACGTGTTGGGCCGAAGGGCCTGTTTTCACACTGTAGGGAATCTAATCTAGTCTAAAGGTCAAAATGTCTAAATCCAATTGATCATTCTTTTTTGTTTGCCTTGCCCCTTTGAAAATATCGAAACACATGAAACATTATTCTTTCATACGATAAATTTTAAATAAAGTTGATTTCTTCTTCAGTAAACTAACAAATCCCACTACCTATTTCTTGTCAGTCAACTGATTACCTACTTTGTAACTAAATGTTGTGATTCGTCTAAATATTACTCTGTCCTTTCATCAAAATAATTTTTAAATTGTTGTTCAGTTTATGAATTGTCAGAAAATTGTTTTTATTTTTCCATTTACTTGTTCATTTTGACTGTAAGATTAAAATGCTTTGAAAATATTGGAGTGTGTTCATTTGAAAGTAAGCTTTTCATATCTGTCACATATCTTGCTTGTTACATTGTGGATTAAGAATGTTTCCTGGTGGAATTCCAGTAAAAGCCAAACATTAACTAAGATCTTAACCCCCAATTATCAATCTGTTGTTACATCATATAAAATATATCAATGTTATTGAAATCAATACTCACACAAACTATTGCACATAAAGCCACACAAAGGTCTTCGTGGCTATAATGCAAGGTTACAGGGATATGGAAGGGAGATGAGTCTGGGTGGGATGATCTTGGTGGGCTGAATAAAATGTTTCCACGCTGAAGGAATTCCATAATTACTGTACAGTAGAGCAATCTGAGTAAGTATCTTATTGTTCTTGAGAGCAATAATCTCAGTAAACATTTGGTTGTCATTCCATCCAATAAATACAATCGATATCTTATATTGCATTTCAGTAATTGCATACGATTCCTGTTGCTGAAGGCAATAGTCATACTATAACATGAATTATCAAGGATGCAACAGCAAAAAGATTGAAATGTTGATAGTTCTAATTTGTAGCAAGCTTTCAAACTGCTTTCCAGTCCAAATATCACAAAAATTGTCCAATTTTGCCTGAGTAATTGTTATGAGCTCGTGTCCATTAAAAATAATTAATTGCCTATTCAGAGCAAATACTGAAAGTTGCCACTGTAATTTTAATTTACAGTGTCTTTAATTCGGTTAAACATTCCTGTTAATTGCTCCTCATTTTCTTTCTAACTCGAATTCAAATGTCAAATCATTGGTCATAGTAAAATTATTTGTATTAGAAATTAGTATTCTCTACAAGGAAACAAATGGAAGGACATAGAGAAATATTGAACAGCCTATACATTGGAATGAAAAAAAAAACAATTCCTTCTCGTATACACTTTTATAATTCACCAATCCTGCCAACACATTCAAATTCTCAGTTCATCGATCTTCATGTGTATCTAATCAATTTCAGTGTAAACTGCATGAAAATATTGAATCATTTTATTTGTTAAATGACTAAAATAATTATTACTTGTTGTGGTTCTGTTCGCCGAGCTGGGAATTTGTGTTGCAGACATTTTGTCCCTTGTCTTGGTGACATCCTCAGTGCTTGGGAGCCTCCTGTGAAGCGCATCTTGCTTCACTTCAGGAGGCTCCCAAGCACTGAGGATGTCACCTAGACAGGGGACGAAACGTCTGCAACACAAATTCCCAGCTCGGCGAACAGAACCACAACAACGAGCATCCGAGCGACAAATCTCCTCACAAACTTTGAATAATTATCACTTAATTGTTATTATAAATGTGAATTATATTTTAACTCTGCACTGAGGTAAAATGACCATCGATCCTAAATTGGACATTCTAAATTCACCCAAGCTGGAGTAACTGGGCTGAGTAGAAAATTTGCTAAACTCATGAAACAGCAGATAGTATCAGTTGGCTGCAGAAAACAGTGGAAACCCAAGTCAAAGAGATCTCAAAGTTTCAGGGGGATCCAGTTGCAACCAGCTCAATAGTTGTGTTTTGGAGGAGTTTCGTCCAGACTTGCTGTCATCTTGACTTCCTGCCAGTGTCTCAGCACTTTACACTTCTCCACCAGAGCAATATCAAAGGGTGTTGGAGTCACCCTGCTGGAAGCTTTAAATCCAGCTCATGGCCACTTTAGGACCTTTATCACTCGACTATTAATCATTTCCAAACCATTTAAAACCGCTTAACATTATTGAAATCAATGTACACACAAACACTGTGATACATAAAAACACATGACTGTCTTCAAGTCCGTGTAATTACTGTTCAGTGGAAAATGCTTCGTAGGTAACATATGCTTGGGTTGCATATCTACAGCACGCATCTGGTTATCACCTCATCCAAGTGATCTGCGAAAGATAATTTACACACTACATGTTGCTCAGATTAATAATCACTATTTAATACTAATGCCTGAGGATATTAATATTAAAATGTATGTGATGATATTCCTGAATATTTGGAAGATTTCCAATAATTTTCCATCCCAATCATCAATTGCAAATGTGTAATTGTGGCTGAGTACATCAATGCCTGCAAGATTTTTCAACACATCTCCATTAAAGTTACTCATTTGTTTATTCAGGCCAAATATTGAAAAAGTCAGTGATTGTGTATCTTTATAGGATACCCATATTCCTCATCTACTTATTTTCATCCTAATTGTGGCTTGAATGTCTAAATATTAATGATATGAAAAATTACAGGAAATGTATTCTTTTTTGTTGAAAAGTAAAGCAGAGAAAGAATTCTTGAATAACTGAGAATTATGAATGACAAAATAATACTGTTTAACAATCCCTCAATGTTTTTTTTTCCAAAACATCACCACAGCATTTTAATCTTCAATTCACTGATCTTAATGAATGTCTAATCAATATTAGAGCAAACTAATTTGAAAATATTTAATCATTTAATTTGCCAGAGCTCTAACATTAATTATCAATTTATTGCCATTCCAATACTCAGATGGTAATTCAGTTTAGTCTTTGTGACAGGCATCATGAGATTCACATTTTAGTTTAATCCATTGTTTCTTGGCATCAATATTAAAATGAAAAATTGTAATCATTCTTACCAGGTTAACACATCCACAAAAACAACCCATGATTTCCCATCCACCACTCATAGTAAACATGTTATCCCTTCCGATGTGAATGTGCAATATAATTATGAATAAATGTTCAGCCTTATTACTTAAGACATGTTCGATTTCTATTCACGCCAAGAATTACTGTACATTTCTACACATTACACAGTTGCATAGCAATTTGAGATATCTCACCAATTTAAATTTGGCATTAACTGATTTAAATGCACATTCATTCTTATTTCCAATATTTAATGCTTGTTCAAATCCAGTACATCCAGTTTTATGTGTGGAATTATGTTTCAGTACATCAACTGATGTACACATATCGCACTGTTTGGTGTAACACATATAGCAAATGCTGATTTTTATGGTAATAGTGCCATCCTAGTTGATTTTTAGTTCAATAATGGAATGCAAATTGCTCTTTATTGTAATAGTGGAATCTTGTTTGACTTGCTTTGATTATATTTAAATTCAATTCAAACATTTATTTTGTTTGAATGCTACATAATTCTCGTGCTAAGAATATTCTAAATTTCCTTTGGTTTTTTGCTTGAAGTGTAGTCACATAGATTTGTTGTTCAGTTGAACAAATATAATCATTTTCGAATTCTTGAAAGTACTGCTTTAAAAAAAAGCAAAACAGGAAAGTAATCTTTATCTGATAAATCACATTAAATGGATGTTAGCTTTTTTGGACCATGTGCGCTGCAAAATTACATCAATTAACAATGCATGTTTCTTCAAGTAACGAAAACATAATTTTTGCATCATCTGCACTTTTGAGCAAAATTACTGAATGGCTCATTTTTTCTTTAATCCATAAATATATTTTATTCTTCAGTTTACCGATCTTAATGAACATCCAATCAACATCAGAGCAAAGTGCTTTCAAAATATTAGTAAATATATTTGTTCAGATTACAATATTAATTATCAAGTCATCATTATTACAATAATTCTGGAATAATTTAAGTTTGTCCTTTGAAGGGAATAGTGAAATTCACGTATTAATTTAGGCCATTGTTTAATTTAATCCATTGGAACAATGCTACAATATAAAAATGCATTTTCATTTCAGGTCAACTATCCCATAATAGAATCAATGACGTACCATCCAAAACTCATTGTAAATACAGGTATCTGACTTTTGCTCATATGAATGATCACAGTGATCTCACCCTTGGAAATTTAGGTTTTCACTGCAATAATTCCTGTTCATTTCTACACACTGCAAAATCACATCGCAATATTAAATTTCTGATTCTTCTAAGTGCACAAACAGAATTTTGAAAATTTTATAATACATGTTAGAATTCTAAAAAAAGACTGTTCCAATGCTTTCAAGTAGCTTACCTTGATGTTGATTAAATAGTCATAAAGATCAGTAAATAGGATTAAAACAAGGTAACTAGGTTGATCGGTTGAAATAAAATTAATGGTCATTATCAAACAGAATTATGTTTTCATTAAAAAATGCAGGCGATTCATTTTTTTTTCCATTGTATTTCTTGGAGAGAATGGTAACTTAAAATTTGTCAAATTTTCACCGCAATCAGTGGTTAGACATTTGGAACAGTATTAGACAGAACCTGCATAGAAATGAATGTGATTACCCTTGTTAGTGAAAGGTACAATCCATGACATTTGGTAGAAAGAAGAATTGTGACACACTTCTGCAAATATTGTACATTGACAAATAATTTGGGATAAAAGCTTTAACATTTCCGTATCTTCAAATCACTTTTCCATCCATTGAACTAAAAATTTAAAAACAATGTGAATGAAAAGGGATGAAAGATGACAGACCAGCTGAAAGCAAATTCCCTTTTTTCCAAACAGGTGGTATTTGATGAAATCATTGGAAATTTAATGGATTTTTTTACCAAGAACTGCAATAAATGTGAGCAATGAAGTGAAATATAATCAAATCAATCCAACTAAGTTTCCACCCATAAAATTAAATTTAGCTACGTTTGGGAGATGGTAAAGTGCAATGATTTTTTGAGTCAGTTAATGTACTAAGCCATACTTCCACATCGACAGCTGGATATATTGGATTTAAACCTGTTCGTTATTTGCAAGAAAATGGTTTAAAATAGCTGAAAACAAATTTAAGAATAATGAGAAAATGTGTATTGTAATGTGACTGTGCAATATGTTGGAGAGAACTGAAATATTGTTGTGAAAATTAATTAGACTTCTTATAATTGATAAAGCTGATTAATAATCCTTCCATTAAAACGAGTAGTCAGATGAAAGAGTATCAGATATTTACTATGAGTGTTGGATGAAAAATCTTTGGTTGATTGCTGGTGTGTTGACCAGAAAAAATATTAATATGTCATGATGATACTGGGATTAAGAAATAATGGATTAAAATTAAAGGGGGAATGTCATGATGCTTGTTACAAAGACTAAATTTCATTACGGTGTGATAATTAAAATGAAAAAAAAATCTTTATAGGGAAGGCAATGGCTTAGTAGCATGATTGGTAGCCTGTTAATCCAGAGATCCAGATGATATTCTGGGGACCCAGAATTGAATCCCACCACGGCAGGTCTGACTCCATACCCACAACAACGTGGCTGACTCTCAACTGTCCTCTGGGCAATTAGGGATGGGAAATAAATGCTGGCCTCGACAGCGACACCTCATTCTGTGAAGGAAGATAATGTTAGAACTCAACAATTAAAATGATTCAATATTTTCAAAGCAGTTTGCTTTGATCTTGGATAGATATTCATTAAGATTGGTAAACTGAGGATTAAAATATTGTTTTTTTAATAACATTCAGGATTATTGATCACAATTCTTTTGTCATTCAAGAGTCTCATTTATTCAAGAATTCTATTTTTCCCTCGTTCTTCCACAGGGATCTCTACTGGGACTCTATTGTTTATGACGTACAAAAAATGACTTGGATGAAAATATAAATGATGGATTAGTAAGTTTGCAGACAATGCAAAGGTTGAGGGAATAGTGAATGGTGTAGAGAGTTGTGGAATATTACAGTGGGACATAGAAAAGCTGCAGAAATGGGCGGACAAATAGCAGATGGAGTTTAATCCAGGTAAGTGTGAGGTGCTGCTCTTTGAGAGATTAAATAATAAGGAAAAGTATGTGGTGAAAGTCAGGACCATGAATAGCTGTGTTGTTCATGGGAATTGTGTAATTCAAGTCCATGGTTCCCTTAAATAGAACACGCAAGTAGATTGGGTGGTAAAGATGGCAATTGGCATGCTTATCTCTATTGGTCAGCGAATTGATTACCAGAGTCAGATTGTCGTATTGCAGCTTTATAAGAGTTTGTTTAGGCCATACTTAGAGAACTGTGTTCAGTTCTGTGTGCCACATTACAGGAAGGATGTAGAGGCTTTTGGAGATGGTGCAGAGGGTGCTTACTAGGATGCTGCCTTTGGTAGAGGGTATGAACTATAACGAGATGCCAGGATATTTTCTCTGGAACAGTGGACTCTGAGGGGAGACTTGATCAAATCATGAATAATATTATATGCATAGATCGGGTTAACAGTCAGAATGTTTTTCTGAGAATTGAAATTTCAAAAAATATGCGGCATGCACTTAAGATGGTGGGGCAGCGGATGGGGTGGGTGGATGGTGGGGACTTCAAAGGAGATGGGAGGGACAAATATATTTTTACAGAGAGTGGTAGGTGTCTGGAATGGACTTCCAGGGGTGGTGGTGAAGGTAGATACAATTGGAGCGTTTACAAGTCATTTAGATTGGCACATGAATATGGAAAGACTGGAGGGTTTTGAGACAAGGGCAGGCAGAGGGAGGAGTTTCATTTGGCACCATGTTCAGGATGATGTCATTGGCAAAGTATCCATTCCTTTGCTGCACAGGTCAAAGTTCTATGCTCATTTTAAGTAAAATCATGTGTAACTCACATGACATTTAATATAATGAATATTTAACCGTGACTGTCAGAATTAGGAAGAAAATAGGTAAACAACAAACTTAAGTATAATTGAAAGATACGGTCAATGACATTTGCACAGGTAATTTTTCAATTTTTGTTCTGAATTAACAAATATCTTTCATGCATGTGTTTAAAATGTTTATAGTTACTGATGTACTGAGCCATAACTTTTCACTGATAGTTTGATTAGAAACCTGTCAAAAAACTTCTGAGATTCATATCTTACCTTAATCCATTATTTCTTAATGCCAATAATACAATTTTATTCAAGTTCATAAAACAAAAGCATTAATTTTCCATCCAATGCTCATTGGAAATAACTGATTGCTACTCATTTGAACAGTCAAGTAGTCACAGAATCATCAATTATGAGATATCTAATGACATTTTATCCAATAAATACTGCTTATTTATACACATTGCTGGTTCAAATAGCAATGAGAGATTTCTTAATAATATTCAGTTCACTCATCGCATGTTAATAGTGTAGTTAGTGATAAAATCTTATAGTTGCTCAGTACATTTAGGGGTATGACAGTGGAATTATAGCTCAGTACATCAACTGATGAAAAGGATTTGCAGTGTTCAATCTCCCAATAATTGTGAATATCGATGTGTGTTTTGATTTGATTATATTTTCCTTCAATGCTAACATTTCGGATTACACTGAATTAAATATTTTCAATGTGAAAAATTAGTTCAACTTTTGTGAGTTTTTTGTGTAAACAAGAAAAATAATTTACAGCTGTTTGCTCTTTCCTTTATCAATCAGAGTAAATTATGAATTGTTGAATGTTGTACAGTACTGCAAGAAAGGGAAGTTGGCTGCAACTGAATAGTCACATTGAATAACACTTTTTTTCTGATTTCCTAATGCTGCAAAAATTTCTGATTGTCTTTTTATTATAAGAACAAATGCTTTAAACATATTGAATAGTTTTAATGAATTTGCAACATCACATGATTAAGTCTACATGTATTTCATTTAATTATCATGATATTAATTTTTAATTAAGACCATTTGTGCTTTGTACCGTTATTAATTTGAATTACTACGTCATTGTTAATCCATTACACTCAGAATCAGGCCAATTATCGCAATGAATCTTGTTTAGTTTTCATTTGCATAACCACAGTGAGGATGTGACAATACCCCCACCCTTCCTTGGTGAGAACATAATGAAAGGCTCTTGTGTAGCTCTGGCAATGTCTCTACAACAAGACTAAAGTTAAAAATCATACAACAGGTTATAGTCCAACAGGTTTAATTGGAAGCACACTAGCTTTAGGAGCGATGCTCCTTCATCAGGTGATAGGTAATGAAGTAGCGTCGCTCCGAAAGCTAGTCTGCTTCCAATTAAACCTGTTGGACTATAACCTAGTGTTGTGTGATTTTTAACTTTGTACACCCCAGTCCAACACCGGCATCTCCAAATCATGATTACAAGACTAGAAGGCGTGGATTGAATTCCCACCTTCAACAGACATGGGTCAGAGCAGCTCAGAATATTGGTTCGAAAATATCGAGGCGGAGAGTGATTTGCTTTTCAATTCAGCATTGGATTTGCTTCTATCTCTTGTTCATTCCCATAATTGCAGAACTCTGCAAGTTATTATCATCAGGTCACTAACAAAAATATGTATCGTATTGTAGTATCTGTAAATTTTAAATTTGACAACATTGTAGTTTTTAAAACTTAAAATATCTAAATAATGATTTTTTTTGTTTAACATATCTGTCAAGCATTGGTACGGCACGGTGGCTCAGTAGTTACCACTATGGCTTCATAGTACCAGTGTCCGTTGTTCGACTCCAGTCTCGGGCGAGTGTCTGTGAGGAGTTTGCACATTCTCCCCGTGTCTGCGTGGGTTTCGTCTAGGCATTCTGGCTTCCTCCCACAGTCCAAAGATGTGTAGGTTAAGTGAATTGGGCATGCTAAATTGTGTATAGTGTTAGGTGCATTAGTGAGAGGGAAATGCTACTGGATGGGTTACTCTTCAGAGGGTCTCTGTGGACTTGTTGAGCGAAAAGGCTAGATTCCACACTGTAGGGAATTTTAAAAAAGAATCCCATTATTATCCATAAGGTGATCAATAACATTTTACTGCCAATCAGCTCAGAAATTTTCAAATATGAAATATTCTGGGAATTCAATCCTGCAAGAGTTTCAATAAACATTTAATACATAAACAATGTGCATTTCAGCACCTCACGTACATCAGTCCTTTTTCTCTACTATACAAGACTTAAAAAATGATTTCTCCTTCAGTAATGAAACAGATGCCAATTCCTATTGCCCTTCAGTGTGGTGATTACCTTTATAATACAACAAAATATTGCTCCAACTTTTGATCAAATTAAATTTCTCCTTCCTCTTCAATTGATGTAGTCAGAGCTCATGTTATTTTCCACTCGCCTACTCATATTTAGTGTGAAATTGAAATGCTTTGAAAATATTGGAGTGTGTTCACTTGAATATCGATGTTGCCAATATCTCACTTATCACATGTTGTTTTAAAATGTGATTCGCAAAGGAATTCGATTAAATTTTTAAAACAGTTACTTTAATTATGATCTTTCACACCCAATCATTAATCCATTCCTATATCACACAAAATATCTCAATGTAATTGAAATCAATACATGGCCCATCGAGCCCCACAAAGGTCTTGGTGATCATATAATTAATGTTGAGTAGAATCACCTAAGTTTCTTCTTGTTCCTGAGAGCAAGAACCACAGTAAACATTTGCTGGTCATTCCATCCAATGAATTCAATCGATATCTTACATTTCAATTCAGTAATTACACAGGATATATGCAGTTAAAACCAATAGTCTTTTTTTTATTGAAGATGGCTGAGGATGCTAGCACCAACATTTTTGGGATGTTGATGATCCTGATTCGTTACAAGTTTTAAAACAAAAACAAAACTTTGTCCAATAATCACTGAATGGCTCTTTTTTATTGTTCAGTCTTTAAACCTATGTTGTATTCCTTTGTTTACCAACCTTCATGACTATGCAATCAACATCGCAGCAAAGTGTTGTTAAGCTATTGAATCAATTTATTTGTTTCCATTTCAACATTAATTGTCCAATCATTATCACTGCAATAATTGCACAAGTATTTCAATTAGTCTAACAAATATAGTGAAATTCACATTTTAAGTTAATTTTAAGTTAAGTTTAACGAATGCTACAATATAAAAATCATTTTTTTTTCAGGTCAACTATCCCACAATGGAACCAATGACTGCCAATCAAACACTCTTTGTAATTGTCTGATATTTGCTCATTTGAAAAATCACAATAAACTCAGACTAAAAAAATTCAGAGAACTATAATTACCTTTAGTTGGAATAATTCCTGTTCGTTTCTATACATTGCTCAGTCAAACAGCAATATGAGATTTCTCATTATTCTTAAACTAACTGATAGAATTTTGATAATCCTCTTGCTGCAAATTTCTAATAATTGTACAATCCATTATCTTGCATCAATGTGGAATTACAACTCAGTATATGAATAAATATAAAAATATTGACGTGTATAATCTCTCAATCATTGCGAGTAGCAAGTTTTATTTTAATGGTGGAAACAATGTTGAATTCATTTAATTATTTTCACTTCAATACTAACATTTATTGTGTTTATAATCACAATAAGAATTAACTATTCTTCGTGCTACAAAATAATTTAAAATTCATGATGTTTCACACAACAAAAAATAAACAAAACATCTCTTTGCTGTTTCATTAAGCAATATTTTTTAAAGTTTGAAAATTTAACTTTTTTGAAATGAAGGAAAGTTGTCTTCACGTGAACAGTCACATTGAATAACTAATTCACGGTCTGCTGTTCATTAGATTAGGGTCTCTACAATATGGAAACATGCGCTTCGGCGCAACAAATCCACACCGACCCTCCAATGAGTAGCCCACCCAAACCCCTACCCTATATTTACCCCGACTAATGTACATCACTCTCTGGGAAATTTAGCATGACCGATTCACCTGGCCTGTGATTCTTTGAATTGTGGGAGGAAACCCACGCAGACATGGGGAGAATGTGCAAATGCCATGCAGACAGTCACCCGAGATGAGAATTGAACCCTGGTCCCTGGCGCTGGGACACAGCAGTGCTAACCATTGTTCCACCCATTTTTTCCCTTTGATTCAAAAGAAGATATTTTCTTCAGGTTCCCACGAAAAGGCAGTATGTAATTCTCCTGGACCTAAATTCATGGAAGATGTTTGAGAACATTGCAGTCATAAAAGTGAAAAAGCACTAAATTCAAACATTTCAAGCACATAAATCATTGTTCTCCATTATTATAAAGGTGTAATAAAATTGATTTCTTCTGCTGTAAAATAATGAAATGTAACTTCCTATTAATCATTAGTCAGCTGATTCCTTCCATTTCTAATTCAATTTTGCAAATTATTTAATTATGCTTATGTATTGATCAAATTAAATTTCTACTTATTGTTCAATTTATCAATCGTCGAGAATTTGCCTTTATTTTCCATTCACCTATTCATATTGAATGAAAGTTTAATATATTTTGAAAATATTGGCGTGTGGTCATTTGAAGCTTGCATGCCTCACATTTATCTCACTTCTTGCATAATGGTTTAATTGTGTTTGAAGAAGGAATTCTACCAAAGATTATTTTTCAAATTGTTGACTTCACATATCTTTAACACTGAGTTGTCAACCTCTTCCTAAATTTTGTAAACTATCTCAATCTTATTGAAATCCATGATCACATAAAACACTTCACATAAAGCCATACAAATGTCTTCATGATCAGCTAATTACTATTAAGTGGAATAATCTAAGTAACTATCTTATTGCTCCTGAAAGCAAGCATCTCAGTAAGTATCTGGTTATCATTCCATCCAATAACTGCAGTAATTACACACAACACTGGTTGCTCAAAGCAATATATATTCTTTATTCCTAAAGACCACGGGTTCTAACATGAAGAGATGTTGATGGTCCTGATTTTTCCTTTTCTCAAACAGGTTTTCAGCCCAAATATTGCAAAACAAGTCTAAACTGGGTTTTGTTAAACTGTAGGTGCAAACATTTTTAGCTCATGCCCATTAAAATTATTTATCAGCTCATCAGAGCAAAAACTGAGAGTTGCCTCTGTAAATTCACTGAAGTTCTCATATTAATTGTTCGTTTTCTTCTTAAAACTGAGGCAGCAGTGCTAACCACCGTGCCACCGTGCCGCCCTCAATGTCAGGGAATTCTGCATTGGATGTTCCTGAAATAAAAGTGGACAATGCAAAAGTTGTCCAAAATTGGTAAAGTTATTCAGTTATCTTCCAGAAGAAAATCGAAAGAGTTATTACTCTTGCATGGGGAGATCTGCTGAAATATACTGGGAATGAATAATCTAATTGTAGATGATGTAAATATAGGAGATGCTGTTCTGACTCTGTAACATCTTGCAGGCATAACCCTTTAAAGTTTTACAAGTTCATAAGGAGATGTCACATATGCACCAATATGGCATAACCGAAGTGAGTTTCAATGAATGGAGTTCACCCATCATCATGATGCCAAAGCGGGATAAGACCCAACAGTTATGTGTGGACTATCACAAAATCAATGTTTTTAGAAAGACTGATGCGTTTTCCATATCTGAGGTTGGAGGACTGTGTGGAAAAGATTGGAGGAGCAACTTACATTTCTAAGTTGGACTTCCTCAAACGTTACTGGCAGCGAACTTTGTCAGAAAGATCAAAAGCAATTTTGTAACGCCAACTGGGATATATCGTTGAACACGGACAAATAGCCCCACGGCATGCGAAAACGAAAGTTGCAGGGGACTTTTACACATTGTTGACGAAAATAGCAGGACTACGGTTCCACGCATTGAGTGGCTTTTACTGAAATTTTGTGCTGAATGTTAGCAGTGGGACTACTCCACTCAATGAACTGTTAAAAACAGGCAAGAAATTTCAGTGAACACAAGACTTTCAAAATGTTGTTTTTCTCAGAGTAGTGCTGATTGTGAGGAGACATGATTGACGTGTACGAAATAATGAGGAGCAAGGAATTACAGATTGAAGGAAACATTTGCTCTTTCTCTATGACCAGGGTTTGTAGATTTCAGATAAGATGCAGAAAGCTTTGTATAGACTGGCAGGAAAACTTTATCAGTCAGCGGGTGGTAGACTCAGGAACTCATTCCCTATAAAGATCAGTTGGACAGTTAACCCTTCATTCTTCTCTGATTCCACTGGCCAAAGAGTTTCGAAACAATGCTCAAAGTGAGCAACAGTTATTCGATCGATGGCTTTATGAAATGGAAAGGTGCCCTTGAGAAACGTGGACGACTATTCGGCTTCCCTCCTGTGATGACGCTGCAACATTGACTCTCATGTCCTCGGGGAAATTTCATGAGGGCATTCTCGTTCTTGCAGATGAAGAGCTCATACCTTATTCCGGCTTCAGAAAAATCACTGTTTAAGCAGGATTAACGTCTGCCCTGCCTGCGAGCCAGGTAGGATTGGAACCTACAGTCTCCTGATCCGTAGTCAGGCGCGTTATCCATTGCACCACTGGCCCGATGCATACACGCACACTCAGGAGCCGTGATGTTAATACGGACACGGTTAATAGCAGTCATGTTCACCAGTTGAACAAGCAATAAAGATCATCACTGTCACTGCTTCATCACCTTTCAAAGCAGCGAATTTTCCAACTAAAAACACATATGTCCTCATGAAGTTTCCATTCAGCAGAATGAATGTCTGCTCAGTCACTCAATGGAATCACTGCTGATCTGATGAATTTCGAATCCACTTCTTCAGCATAACTGACGTGAACGTGAGCCTAATCACCACATGTAATATACCAGTTAACTTTCAGAGGTTTCGAGTACAGTAACGACTTTTGCGAGTATGCAAAAAAGTGAATACTGTGAACTGAGCAAAAATATCCCTTCATGGAAATGAATTCAGTGCAAAGTCAAACATATAAGAACGGCAGATGATGTAAACATTCCTCTGCATCACTCTGCACAGATGCTTCTCCAAGAATTGACTCTTTGCAGAATTCTTCTTTCTAATTTAGACTGTCCCAGTTGTAGATATTCTTACAATCCACAAACAAGTATCCTGCTGAAAACTACTTACTTAAGATTAAAATAGTTGACTAACTGTTCGACCAGCTGCTGTCCCAAAGTTCCGTTTTCCATGTCAATACAAGTTCTTGCAGGTGAAATTGGAGCTCCCAGCCTGATGTCCCACTGCTTCTTGATGCGTGGGAATTGAAGCCGCTGTCGTTAAGGCGGGACCGTTTAGCCTCGATATTTCACGCGC
Source organism: Chiloscyllium plagiosum (assembly GCF_037043375.1). Lineage (NCBI taxonomy): Eukaryota > Metazoa > Chordata > Chondrichthyes > Orectolobiformes > Hemiscylliidae > Chiloscyllium > Chiloscyllium plagiosum. The sequence continues at coordinate 32,752,377 of NW_028270185.1, read as the reverse complement.
CTCCGTAACATCGGAGAATGGAATTACGCTCAAACGATTGCATTTTCGCAGCCACATGCTCACGCTGAATGCCATTACCATTTCCAATTAGTTTTGGGTGCACTGTGACTCAATTTCTCTGATTCCACGCCCTTGAACTGGGACTATATGACATGCCATTATATGATTATGTAAATGAGTGAGGAAATTGGTTAAGTAACCGATGTTAAAATACAGTGTTATTGAGAAATACATTTCAACAATACCCTGCAGTATCCCATGACCATTTGAAGTTTATAGATATCTCGCAAATGTAATATCCTACAACCTCAGTGTTGCAATCTCTACACACTCTCCGGACATAGAATCTATATATTCAACCGAATCTGAGTTCCCACATCTCAGTCACTGTTTGACAAGTCTTCCTTTGTGCGTGTGGTTCTGTTCTTGGCATAACCTCTGCCACGATCCTTATTGCTTTTTGCATCGTGCTTTTCCATGTGGCGCCAGGATCATGAAATGGTTCTTTCTTGGCATTGTAAACACAGCAAGTTCTGCTCGAATCACAGTGACAGCAATCGGCATTTTCCCGTTTTACTCCATGTAATATGTGCTTAGCAAACGCTGAGAAAATCAATCTTTGTTTTACATGAAAATACGTGGTGATAAGTTTCCTTCTTCAAACACCCACTGTCTCACACCTTTGCGTTTCACATATCATAACCACCCTTTATCGGAGAAATCTCTCCCTCGCACAAGAACTAACTCGCCTAAATGTCCACCCTCCCATTTCACTGAGGTACTGCGCAATATAATACTCACATTTACACTGTTCATTCTGTACTACTGCGGTCACTGTTTTGGGTGAAAGTGTTCAAACCCATGGTCGGCATCTTCAAGCAATTCAATCCATTTAGATGCAGCTGTTCTGTAATTAATCCGCATGGAGCAGCTTTTACTGACACGGACAATAGATTACTGGAACATCGGGCTCAGGATAAGTGCACAGCGCAGGATTGAGCAAACGATGTTTTATTGGAAACGACAAGTTTCTGTGGCTTTCTCCAGTAAATTATTTCATTTGTTCATTCGGTTCCCCCGAAATATTGCGTGCAGTTCTGCAATTCACATTACAGGAGTCATGTGATCGCACTGGAAACCTTGCAGAAATTTACCAAGTTGAAAAGTTTAGGTGATGAAGACAGATTGTTTTGACTGGGGTTGTTTTCTTAAGGCAGAGGAAACTGTGATTATACATGTTTCATATGCACTAAGTAATGAGCAACATGGACAGTGCAGACTAAAAGAAACGTTTCCTCTTGACCGATCAACAGGGGCGTAAACTGAAGTTAAAAGGTGGAAAGGATTGAGGAGATATGCAGAAAAATCTCATCAGCAAGCGGATGGTTGAATCTGGATTCACTGTCTGAAGGGATGCGCAGAGGCGAACCCACATAACCTTCAGAAATACACGGATCTGAACTTGAGTTGTTAATGCATACAAGGCCAAGTGATGAAAATGAATAAAGATAGTCAAGCGATTGCATCTGATGAAAGCATGTACAACGACCTTGAGGGCTGTCATTCTACACATACGTGGTATTCGTATAGCTGTCCATGGTGGGCTAACAGGTCCATTTTTTTCGCTTTCTTCGCTGTCACCCGGCTTTGATTCTCAGTCCGGGAGTGGGGTTTGTTTTGATCATTTCGGTTTCAGAACAGTCAGTTTTAAGTGCAATAAAGTCAGCGCTGCCCGCAAGCCAGGTTGGAATCGAAGCTTCACACAGTAGATCTGTAGTTAGGTATGTTATCCATTGTGCCACTGGCCCATTGTATGTACTACATTTGCGGTAAATTAACTTGTATGTGAATTTGAAGCCTGCCAGTCTTGCTCTTGAACCAAGTCGAAACTTTAACTACAATCTCTGGACAGTAACCAAGCGTATTATCCATTGTGACATTGTGCTCGCGCGTGCTTGAGGTTGGCATTCTGCAGAGTTGTGATCTAAACACGGACATGACCAATCGTACTCATGTTCACAAGTTGAATAACCAGGAAAGATAATCACCGTTACTGCTTCACTCCAATGATCCACTCTTTGTGCAGCGGAGGTTTTGTCACGGAAAGACATTCATTCTCATGAAACTTCCATTCACTTTGTGTCTACTCAGCCATTCAATGGGATCTCCGCTCATCTGATGAATTTCAAATTCACTGCACTGATTTTGCTCCATCACTTTTGATCAACTAATGCCTAATCACAACATCGTATTCAAGCTAATTTTCGAAGTCTGAAAGTATTTTAACGGCCTGTGCGAGTTTACAAGAAATTCAATAAAATGAAATGAGCAAAAAAATTCCCTTTCTGCCCAGAGCAGAGTTAGCCATATGAGATAGCTCAGAGACCGAAAACATTACCTCAATTTCTCTCAGTGCAGATGTCAATAGTATCTGCTCCAGTTACAGTTGGAATTCCAGCTTGATATCCCAGTGCTCCCTGCTTCGTGTCAATGGAAGCTGCTGCAGTTCAGGTTGTAGCTCCCAGCCTGATGCGACGTATAGCACGTCAACAGAAACTGCTCCACGCAATGTTGGAACTCCCAGTCCCCGGCATTTCAATTCACTCTGTACTTTCAGTGAAATACTTCACACTCAATGATTTCATTTCTGAACACATATCCGCTGCCTCATCCCCATCCGCATTTCCAGTTTGATCTTCGCTGCTGCACCACGCAGTTTCTCTTATTCCAGGCCTGAAACCTGGCACTATATGATATTCCACAGCAATGGTCACTTCCTTGTATGACTAAATTGCTAAAGTAACCGATGGTAAACTACATTTCTTTTGCAGAAATACATTCCAGCAATTCCCTGCACTATTCCCTGATGCTTTCGTTTTCTGGAGGACTATATCAACCTTCGCCTTCAACAAACTAAGTGATGAAATATCCATCGGCTCTAGAGATACCGAAGTTAACCATTCAGCCAACCATGAGTTTGCATTTCTCAGTCACTGTTTGTCAAGTATTACTACTGTTCATGTAGTCCTGTTCCTTACATATCCTCTGCCACTATCTTTACTGCTTTTTGCATCATGCTATTCCATGCAGTGCCGGTATCGTGCAGTGGTTAGTGCTTTGCGTAGTGGCAGCAGAAAGATCATCTCCAATTTGACTTCCAGTATTGTCACTTGTTCCCGTTTTATGCAGAGTAAGACAGGCTTCACAAAAGCAGGAGCGCATCAATCTTTTTTGACATGAAAATATTTGTCGAGGTGATGATTTCGCTCCTTCAAACCCTGGCCCTTTCACATTTCTGCTGTCTATGTATCAGGATTTAAACGCACTAATTCTCGGAGATTTCTCCCCATCCCACGATCAGTAACCCTGCTTTAGGTTCCTTCTCCAATTTCCCTGAGGCATTTGGCTATCAAGCACTCGCATTGACATTGTTCAGTCTGTGCAGCTGCAGTCAATGTTGTTGGGCGAACGTGACCCAATCCCACAATTAGGACCTTAAAACCAATCGATCCATTTACATACTGCTGTTGTGAGATCAGTGCTCATGTAAGAATTTTTACTGACATGTTCCGGAGATCACTGGAACATCAGGCTCAGGAAAATGACACAATGCATATTCAGCAAAGGGTGTTTTTTTTTGGAAACGATCAGTTTTTCTGTTCTAATTTCAATGGTGAAGAGGAGATTGTGAGGAAACATGATTGAAATGTGCAGAACAATGAGAGATAAAGGCATGTTCGGCAGAAAGAAATGTTTCCTCTCGGACAAACGCCAAGTGGTGTCGAGTAAATGTACGAGGCAGAAAGTTTTCAGTAGATAAGCAGTAAAACCTTTATCCACCAGTGATGGTGGATAAATCTGCAACTCATTGTGATGAAATCAACACAACCTTCAGAGATATTCAATCTGTATTTGTGATGCTAAGGCATACAAGGCAAAGAGATGGACAATGGAATGAGGATAGTGAAGCGGTTGTTTCTGCAGAGAACGCGTCCAACACATTTGAGGGCTGTCACACTACGTGCCTCTGACCGCTGTACTCGTCCCTGGTCGTGTCGTGGTTCTGAATTGGCACTTTTACCACTGCAGCCCGGGTTCAATTCCCAGTAAGGGCTGTTTTGTTCAGCATCAACAGCGTGGGCATCTGTGATAGGATTCCTTTCAATCAATCAATGTCTCCACGAACATCAGAGTTAATGTCCCAGCCTCTTAAAGAAGGAGAAGGTGCCTCGGCACTCCATGAACCAACATGAGACTGAGATATTTATTTTGTTTCCTTGCCATTACTATGAGCCGCAGCGATTGGGTCGATGGCTCTGTGAAATTGTAAAGTGCCGATTCGCAGTGTGTGGGACTATTTGGTCTTCCTCACTTGTGATGACGCTGCGACATTGACTGTGATGTTCTCCAGGATGTGTACTGAAGGAGATTCTCGTGTCTGCATATCAGGAGCTCAAACTTCATCTCAGCTTCAGAAAAATGAGGAAGATTAGGTTGTGAGTGTTATGAATACCTGTGTTAACCTCGAGCTAGAGCGGAGTGAAATCTACAATGTTCTCATCTTGAGTCAGGCACGTTAGACTTTGCGCCACTTGCCCCATATGTTCTTCACGCTTTCATGCTTCAGAATGAAGGGGAAAGATATACATGAGACCCACTGGGCATGTATCACAAGTTGAATAACCAGGTAAGATAATCACCGTTACTGCTTCACTCCAATGATCCATTGGAGAAATAGCAGTCAAATTCAAAAATTTAACCAGGAAAGAAAATCACCACCAAAGCTTCAGTCCAATCCTCCCCACGTTGTGTTTCAGCGCGATTCATAATGAAAACATATATGTCATGATGAAGCTTCTATTCAGCCTCTTGTCTGTTCAGTCATTGAATGGGATCATCGTTGATCCTGTAAATTTCAACATTAGTTTCCAGCTTTTCCTCCATAAATCAAGATAAACTCGAGCATAATGTCAACATCAAATAGAGTCATAGAGTCAGAGAGATGCGTAGCATGGAAACAGATCCTTTGGTCCTACTCGTCCATGCTGACTAGATATCCAAACCTAATCAAGTCCCACCTGCCATCACCCCGTCCATATCCCTCCAAAACCTTTCTATTCGTATATCGATCCAAATGCCTCTTAAATGTTGCAATTGTACCAACCTCCACCACTTCATCTGGCAGCACATTCCATATACTTATTACTCTCTGTGTGAAAACTTTGCCCAGTGGGTCTCATGTATATCTTTCCCCTTTCACCGTAAAACTATGCACTCTATTTTTTTCCCCACAGACCCCAGGAAAAGACTCTTTCTATTTACCATATCTTTGACCCTTATAATTTTGAAAACCTCTAACAAGTCATACCTCAGCCTCTGATGCGCCAGGGAAAACAGTCCCAGCCAATTAAGCCACTCCCTCTTTAGCAAATCCTCCAACATTGACAGAATCCTCATTTCTTTCTGAACCCTTTCAAATTTTGTAACATCTTTCCGATACGAAGGAGACCAGATATGCACGCAACATTCCAACAGTGGCCTACCGAATGTCTTGTACAGCCGCAACATGACCTCCCAACTCATGTACTCAATACTCTGAACAATAAAGGAAAGCATACCAAACGCCTTCTTCACTATCCTATCTACCTGAGACTCCACTTTCAAGTTAAATTTCAAACATCAGGATGCTATGAACCTGCACTCCAAGGTCTGTATGTTCAGCAACACTCCCTCGGACATTGCCATTAAGTGTTGAAGTCCTGGTATGATTTGCTTTCCCAAAATGCAGCACCTCACATTTATCTGAATTAAACTCCATCTGCTATTTCTCAGCTGATTGGCCGAACTGGTCAAGATCCTGTTCTGTGGTAACTCTCTTCGCTGTCCACCACAACTCCAGTTAAATGACAAAAAGTAGAGGACCCAGCACGGATCCTTGTAGCACTCCACTGGTCACGGGACTCCAGTCTGAAAAACAACCCTCCAGCACCACCCTCTGTCCTCTCCATTTGATCTAGTTATTTACCGTTAATATTTGGAAGTTTTGTTCGCTTTAATGACTTGTATGGGTTTTCCGGAAATATAATATCATGGCACGACCTGAAAATCACTTCTGCAATTTAACCAAATACGCAGTCAGTCTTATGATAAAAGGCAGAAAAAGAAAATATTACCTGCGTTTCTTTCTGCACAGATTCTCCTGCACGAGCTGAATCCTTGCCACATTTTCCCTTCTTTTTGCGAGATTTCCCTGGGACAGATATTCACTCAATCTACAAACATGGGTCCTGCTAAATACTACTTTAATTCAGATTAAAATAACTGAGTATCCTTTCTCCAACTTGACATCTCATCGGTCCGTGCTCCTTATCAATACAATCTGCTCCAGGTGAGGTTGGAACTTCCAGCCTGCTGCCACAATGCCCCCTGTTTTATGCCAACAGAAGCCGCTCCATATAAATTGGAGGTCCCAATCTGATATCACACTGCTCCTTGCTCCATGTCAAGAGAAGGTACGACAGGTGAGGTTGGAGTCCCAGCCCCGGCGTTTCATGCACTTTTATACCGTCACAGCGGGCTCATCCTCATGCCCATTTCCACTTTGATCTTCACTGCTGCGCCACTCAGTCTCTCTTAGTTTAGCCCTGGGAACACGAGATTATATGATATTCTGCAACACTGATTACTTATGTGGAATATAACAATTCTCCATTTCATAAATCAGAATTCAAACCCACGCACGTTCAGAGATTTCCCTCCCTTACAAGCCCATTAAACCTCCTTTACATCGCTCCTGCCATTTCACTGAGGCATTCCATAATCTAACGTGCACATCGGGACCATTCTGTCTGTGCTGCTGCTGTCACTCTTGATGGGTAAACGTGTCCTATCCCATCATCGGGAACAGGAAACCATTCGATCCATTTCATTCCCGGTGGTTGTGAAATCAATCATCATGTCAGAGACTTTACTGGCATGGACCAGAGATTACATGTTAACAATTCGTCTTGATTTCCTGCCACTAAGCCAGTATGGCACCTTACTTGTGACGTTTCCATTAATGCCACAGACGTTTATCTTTTAACCAGTTTGCCATTGTAAAATAAACACACACCTTGTCAAAAATACTAGTCTAATTCTTGTGCGAGGTGCCTTCAGTCTGACGTTAAGCTGACTGGTTTGTGATCTCTACTACCAAGATGCTCTCCCGACGCCATTCCTCCTATTGTGCTGCTCTTGTTTGTCTTGCCATGACTGATCAAAACAGTGCTCTTGAAATCACTTCAAAATCATTTCGCATTACAATGACACACTACATTGGAGTTGTGAAAATCCACTGTTATTTCTACCCTTTTATTTGATCATTATTGAGAGATTAACTGCCATTCGCTCCACTATACCACTAAGTTTTTCTGGTCTCTGTGGTACTCTTCCACCAGTGTCACTGCATTTTTTGTTCCTTCGCTGAATTTTTACAGTCGCGTTTGATGTTCATTTAAAACATCATTTCTCAGAACTGCAATTTTTCAATCGAGCAAAATCGCCAGCCTTTTCATTTAAAGTCCCCTATAATGATATCAAATGGGGAAAAATGAGAGTTTCAGCAGCAGATGAACTGAGATTCGGCCGAGTTATCAATTGTCAGCGTGTGGGGCACATGTGATCGTGATGATGATAAGATCCAACAGCGCAACCCAGCAGCTTTCATGCAAACATTCGTTTGGTGTTAGCTGCACAAATTGCCAGAGTCATTTCCCTTCATTTCGCAATCGGTCTTTTAGTTTTTGGCTTTTCTTTTCCTCCTGTAGTTCTCCCTTGATGGCAGTAACTCTGTCTGACGTTCAAAATGCCTACATTTTTTATACCCCCAAATCGGATTATCTCATTTGTTCGATATTGGCAGAATAATAAATTCAAAATCGATTGGCTTTTAATTTACAGACACGTAAATGAATCTCGTTGGTTAAATTTGAATTGTCGTCAAAACAGCAACCAACTCAGGTACCTATTTCACAGCCAAATGTTACATATTTTCAATTTTCCAGTAAACTCTGACATTGCTCTCGTAAGCTCTCGGTGCAGAACATCATTCTACCTCTCTTAAAGGTACAGCACACGCTTTCAACTTCATAACAATTTGGAATTGCACATCAGGTTGTCACTGGCCAACCACACACAAAACCAGAAATACAGACCTCAAACAAAGGACAGTTATAAGTGGATAAAGGAGCAGTAAAATGTGCCATGTCACAGTCAAAGAGAAACAGGGGATAGAGAAAGATACTGTACTTGCCAGCACACAGAAAATAGTCAAGTATTTTGCAGGAATCTACATCATAGTCATGAGAATGAATTGATCTAATTTTTTTGGATAACATAGTGATGAGGTAGAACTCCATATTACCGCCAAGAGCAGTAGCCTGTAGTGTTTAGTGCAATGCAACACTGCTTCAGACTCTCTCATTCAGTGTAAAATCCATATTTGGCAGTGGGGGAGTAAGGAGCGTGCGAATACAGAGAGCAGAAGTAGAGGAGTGGGAAGAGCACAGAGGAATATTAGGCTGGAAGCAGTGGTGGATTAATGGGGTGCAAGACCATGGATGGATTTGAAAACAAATCTGAGAATTATAAAATCAGTGGAGAGTCATCGTGGGAACCAATGCAGATCTGAAAATGTGTTGCTGGAAAAGCTCAGCAGGTCAGGCAGCATCCAGGGAACAGGAGAATCGATGTTTCGGGCATAATCCCTTCTTCAGGAAGCCCTTCTTCGGGTTTATGCCCGAAACGTCGATTCCCCTGTTCCCTGGATGCTGCCTGACTTGCTGCGCTTTTCCAGCAACACATTTTCAGCTCTGATCTCCAGCATCTGCAGTCCTCAATTTCTCCAACCCATGCAGATCAGTGAGTTTTATTTAGTCAGAACAGAAGGGAAGTCAAGGAGGAAATGACAAGTAGTTAGCTTAACATCTGTCACATGAAAGCTTCTCAATCTATTTTTTTAATAAAGTTGTTGAGCAAGGCACTTGGAGAAAGAAAATCAAGGGTATGATGAAAATTCATGATACGTTGCGAACAGGTAGTCAGATTTAACCAGATTATTGATATTCTTTGTGGAGCTATCGTGTGTTATGGATCAACTGCCATTTACTGACTCATTCTTGAGGCTGTCAAACTTCACTTGAAGGCTCCCACGATTCTCCTTACAATGTAAATTCCCATCCAGTTGATGTCATCAACAAGTTTAGAAAAATTACAAGAGGTCCAAATGTCCAAATCATGTATAATGTTTGGGAACAATTTGGTTCAAGCATTGAATCATAGAATCTCTCCAATGCAATGAAGCCCTACTCTCTCCCTATAATGCTGCATTTCGCATGCCCAATCCACCAAGCCTGGACATTCCTAGATATAATGGGCAATTCACTTAAACCGTGAATATTTGCACTGTGTGCAGAAACAGCAGCATCCGCAGGAATCCCACGCAGACACTATGAATGTGCACAATTCATGTTGGCAATCGCGTGACGATGGAATTTAACCCCGGTCTCGAGCACTGTGAGGCAGCAGTGCTGTCACTGATCCTTGTGGTACTTCACCCACAAACCAGCTGGAAATGAATGCTGGCACATTTTCTCCAACCCCATTGTGTTTTGTGATGTTCTGTGGGACCGGATAAAAAACTTAATGAACAAGCAAAACTGTGGGGTTCCAACGTGAATTCCACTCCACAGGAGGCTTTTCAGAGATTACATAACTTGAAAGATGACTCCCAGCGCATCCACATTCTCTCATTGTCTTCCTCTTTCTTCAACATTTTGGGATGAAGCCTGTCTGGTCTAATTGACTCAAACTTTAGTCCAGTTAACTTTTGAAGTACGACCTCTTTCCTGTTCTTATTTTTTTGTCCCTTGTTTCGTATATTTGGGACATTTAATCTCCCGATGAAGGGCTTCTGATTGGATGTTGACTGACGGCCTGTGTTTTTCCAGTACCTCATTCTTCGACACTGATTGCAAGCATTTGCGATCCTCACTTTCTCCTTTTCCACAATCCTGACATTTGCATAGTATCTCACTGTGCTGATTCGCTTTGCGTCTTGCCAGGCCAGATGATCAGCTGAAGTCTCGCCCACACACACGTGCTCTGTTTCTCCCGACTTTGAACGAAGTTTGTACCTTTCCTGTTCAGAACACCATACTATTCAGGTTCGGATAAATGATGTGACTCCATCAGACTCTGCTGTGATCTTTGATCCAAATTTGCTGGGTGCAAATCAATCCTTCTAATACCCTGTAAAATTGATTTCAAGCATATAATTGAGAGAGAACCCATTCAAAAATGCTCGGTCAAGTGTCTAAACAACTCTTTATGTGGCTCAGTGTCAAGTGCTGCCTTTTCACATTCCTGTGAATCATTTTGGACATTTTGACAGATGGAAGACGGGGTAGAATTATAATCTTATGTTGTTGATTTGGATATCCATTGCAATTCCTTCATCATTTCCAGATGTTTAACCTGTAACTCCTCACCTGCCAGTAATCTGGGACCACGTGCACTACGTGGACTGCAGCAGTTCAAGAAGATCATTTATCGACGTCTACACGGGCAATTGGAGATTGACAATATCAGCCAGTCTTGCTCATGAAAGGGCTGGAGAGTGGGGTGAACTAATCTGATCAGGGAACCAGCATTGGCACGATGCGCCAAATTATCTTGTGTTGCAATCATTCGGTAATTGCGACTAAAATTAAAGAAAAAAAGACTCACACAGGCTGCCATGGATCTGTTTCTGCATTCACCACTCCGTAAGAAAGCAGCTAATCGTTGGAACATCTGTACTTTTAGACTCAGTGCTGTGAGAAACACCTGCAAGAAAATAATAGCAAAATACTGCAGCAGCTGAAATATTTTTTAATAAAACAGGCTATGCTGCAATAACTTAGCTGGTCGGGTCTGTGCAGGGAAAGAAGGTAGATGAATGTTTTAGCGTGCGCAGACAGGTATCAGGAAATAAAAATGAAGCAGGTTTTCTTCATCCTTATGATCTGAGAAGCAGAAGGAAAATGGAGTAGATTTGTGACAGTCACAGGCTCTGGGGATGGTAATTGGTGGAAAACTCATAAAGACACAGTCGACAAGAGTTATGGTAAAATAACAAAAAGGGGTATCTAAAATTCATCACTGTCAATCCAGGTAAGAAGTTCAGAAGACACAAATATACCTTGGTTTGGGTTTGGTGTGTGTAAATACTCTCCTCTGAACTCACTGTAAATGCAGTTTCGTAAACCCTTCTCTACCAGTCCAGGAGAGAAATTCACAATCATTGTGTCCTGGTCACAGTCTTGTTCCATGTACTGTGCTATACTGTAGAAGTTGGCGGACGTTATCTCAAGTCCAAATGGCACTCCGTCAGCGCCTAGTAACACCGGATCCATTGCTCACGCCACCTGAACATGCTTAAGAGAGGATAAATCAAACATGACTGGCAAGAGAAGACAGGGACAGCACAGAAACAAACGAAAAACACCATCTGGTGTAGATTAGTGAAACGTAGATCATTTGGAAGGGTTCAATAACGAGCAGAAAACAACCGAAATGGCAAGATGAGTTATTAAGATTTAGTACGTAAGCGTGTGAACTTGAAATATAAAGAATGGTGCAAGAGTTTGTTCACATATTTAAAAGGTTACAGAGAGAATAGTAAGGTAAACAATGACTGCAGATGCTGGAAACCAGATTTTCGAGTAGAGTGGTGCTGGAAAAGCACAGCAGTTCAGGCATCTTCCGAGGAGCAGGAAAATCCAACGTTTCGGGCAAAAGCCCTTCATCAGCAATACAGGCAGAGCGCCTGAATGGTAGAGAGACAACAGAGAGAAGAGTGCAAATTGGTGCACTGGAGATGACGTAATGGGGAACAACGAAATGGTGCAGGTGAACACGTACTTTGTATCAGTTTTCACAATGGAAGACAACAACAAAATTTGCGAATTAATAGGCACGTAGGGAAGAAGTGAATGAAATGCCAACAATAACCAGAAGATGCCAGGGAAGCTGCAAGGTCTGAAGGGATTAAGTCACTGAGACCAGATGGACTGCATTCCTGATTTCTGAAGGAGATTGCTGAGGAGATTGTGGATGCGTTGTTCGTGATCAGTCAGGAGTCATCGGGTGGGTCCCAGATGACTGGAAATTTTTAATTGCAACACCCCTGCTGAAAGAAAGGGGAGAGGCATACACAGACTACTGTCGGCCATGCTAACGACAGTGTTGCACAGCACTTGGAAATGGATGGTAAAATACAGCAAAGTCTGCATGTCTTCATCAAGTGGGCGTCATGTCCGACAGCTATGCTGGATCTCTTTGAGGAAGTACCAAGTAAGTTAGGCAAAGCAGAGCCAGTGGACGTGATCTAATTCAATACTCATAAGTCCTGTGATAAGGTGCCATAGGGCATACTGCTAAATAAGGTAAAAGCATGCTGTTAGTGACAAGGAGGGGATTGGCTGACTGTCTGAGTGAGAACAGAGGGGTCTTTTACAGGATGGCAGCTACTGATTTTTTAAGACTTGCACAGCCATCGGTGTTGAGAGCATGACTATTCAAGTTACACGTTAAACATCTGGACAAAGGAACAGAATGCATTTTCGCTACAGTTGCACTTGACACAAACGTAGTTTGAGAGACAGGTCGTGTCAAGAAATCTGGGAAACTTCATAAGATGCTAGGCAGGCGCAGAGAGGGGGCAAATAAGTGGCAAATGCAATACAAAATGGGATGAGTCAGGTTATGCAGTATGAGAGGAAGAAGGCAGGCTTCGACTAATTTCTGTTCACGGAAAGACTTCAGAAATCCGAAGCGCAATGTGATTTGGGAGCCCGAGATCAGGCAGGTTCAGTTGGAATTCAGGAAGGAAAATTCAATTTTATAATTTATATCAAGGGGCCTCAAATACAAGAGCAGAGATGTGCAGTTGAGCATTTATATAGTCGTGGTCAGACTAGGTCCGATATCTAAGGGTATTTCAGAGTCATACAGCAGTTTAGCAGACCATTCACTCCATATATACCATGCAGAACTCATTGTCAAATTAAAATAGACCCTCCTGCCTGCCGTTGACCCAAAAACTTCCAATACATTCTTAATCAGTTACTTATCGAAATGACTTTTAAATAATTTAACTATAGTTGCATCCATCACTTCCTCTCGCGGTTTATTGCACACAGTGACCAAAGGGTAAAACAAAAGCTGCCACTCATGTCCTTTATAAATGTTCCTCTCGTACTTTAAACATATGCCCCTGGATGCGATCTCCCTCACCTTTGATGGTAATCTTATTTATGCTCCTCTTGATTTCACAAATCTCTAGAAGACCAAACATCGAAGTCCTCTGCTCCAGTGAAAAAGAAACCACAGCCTATTTTTATAACAGAAGACTTCTATTCATGACATAATTCTGGCAAATACTTTCTGAACGCTCTCCAATATAATAAAATCCTTCTCGTAACGAGGAAACAAGAACTGTCCACAATACTCCAGAAGGTATGATGACATTGGATAGGGTCCGAAGAAGGTTTAAAAGAATGATCCTGGGGGGAAGAAATGCTTGTCATAAAATGTTGAAAACTCGGGGGCTGTACTTGATGCAGTTTAGAAGTTTGAGGAGAATCTGATTGAAACTTAAACAATAAAGAGAGGGGCAATTAAAGTGGCTGTGGAGAAGTTTTTGAACTAGCACGAGAGACCAGGAGCCGACTGCACAGTATAGAGAGAAAGGATGACCATTTTGAAGTGAGATGCGGAGGAATGTCTTCAGCAAGAGGCGAGTCATCCTTTGGAACTCTGCCGTAGAGGGCTTAGTGGTCAAGTCATTGCAATTTTTCAAGACAGACATAGATAGGTCCCTGATTGATAAGAGGATCAACAGTTACAGGAGATGGCAGAAAGCCGAAGAATGAGGTTGAGAAACGTATCAACCATGACCAAATATTGGAGAGGTCTCGATGGGTTGAATGGCCGAATGCTGCTCCTTTATCTTGTGGCCTTCTCGCTATTGCGTGTGACTTCAACCTGCCCATAGACTGAGCAAGTCATATCCGTAACAATACTATGGAGGAGACTTACGTGGTGTATGTATGAGATGGTTTTCTGAGTCGGTACATTAAGGACACAAATGGAGGACAGAGCATCCTTGATTACGTACTGTTTAATGGCTATTGGTGAGCTAGCTTAGTTGGCTGGTCGACGATATTTTGATGAAGAATGACAGCAGCAGCATGTGCACAGTTCTCGTACTGGTCTCATGAAGTCCCCACATTTTCACCTTGTGCCTGAGGCACAACTACTCTCAGGTTCAAGCACCAACAGTCAAATCGCGCGATCTCTCTCTCTCTCTCTCTCTCTCTCTCTCTGTCTCCAATGAGTCAGCAGGCCTGGGAATATGTCAACTTTGATTTCAAAGCTTTATTTGTATATATGTCAAGGAATAATTGACAATCTATCTCTATGCTGTCCCTCAGGAAGAGTGAATAAATCAGTGAGAGAACTCTTCATTAAGGTGGAGAGTGATAGAGCTGACTCAGATTATGAGCCGAAATCTAAATAGAAGAAATGATACTGATATGAAGCGTGAGCAAGGTACAACGAATTGGGGAACAGAACTTAAAGGGATGACAAGCACTTCAAAAACATTTGCAGGAACTGCAACTGCTTCTCACTCCTGTCTGACACAAAGAAACCGGGAAACGTGGCCATGTCATGGCTAACAAGCGATATTACTCATAGTATTGCACTCAAGGAGCCTTACAAATTGGCTGAAAATAGCAACAAACATCAGACATCAGCAGACGATGAAGTAAGAATTAATACAGAACGAAAATTTCGTTTAGCAGTAAGCATATAATGAATTGTTAAACTCCTGAAGGTATATGAATTGAGAAAACAAAAAACGATTATTGAAAACAAATCCCTTACAATGAGAAACAGAGGATATTATAATGCGGGATAAATATATAGCACACCAAATAAATATGTATATTGGTTCTGTCATCACAGATGATAAAAGTAATATTCCTAATGTGCTGGGAAGAAAAGGAGAGGGAGAAACTGAAAGAAATCAGTATTATCAGGGAGATAGTGTTGTGGAAATTGATGAGATTAAAGACAGTAAATTTCACCAACTGCGAATCAAACAGCAGTGTACATGAAGTCACCCTAAATGCAGTGAATGCGTTCTGTAACTAGAGTGTGGAGTCTACATAGAGTAAATTAATTGTCATATTTCAATATTCTATCGACTCTGAAACAATATCTAGGGTTTGGAGGTCAGTTAATATGACGCCACGATTTATAAAAGGAAGTAGCGAGAAAACATGGAATGACAGAAAAGTTAGCCTAACACTGGAAAACAGTAATTGGATTGGACAGAGCCAGCATGAATTTACGAAACTAAAATAGGAAAGGCGATCTCGTCTTCTTGTACACAAATCGCTGAACTTAAGCATGCAGGAGCAGCAGCAGGTGAGGAAGCCAAACGGGGTGTTTGCCTTTGTACTGAGAGGATTTGAACACAGGAGCAGGGAAGACTTGCTGAAATTGTGCAGGGTCTTATTGACAGCACAACCGAGAGTGCAGTTCAGTGGTCCTTATCTAATTAAGGATGTTCTCCATTCGGAGATGGCACAATAAACGTTTACTAGACTAATTCATGGGATGACAGGACTGACGTATGAGGATTCGTTTGGATGAAAATCACTCAAGTTTAGAATGATGAAGTAGGATGTCACCGAAACGAGTAAAATTCTAAAAGGTACGTACAAGGTAAATGCAGGAAGGATGCTTTCAATGACCAGGGCGTCCAAAACATAGAGGGTTGGGAGGTGGCGTCATTTCTAAGAATATGGGTAGTCCATTTAAGACTGAGATGACGATTTTATTTATTAATCAAAGACTGGTGACTCAGTGAAATTTGATGCCACGGAACGTAATTGAAGCCAGAATGTGGAATGTTGCCAAGATGAAGATATCTTAAGTTTTGAGGCAAGAGGGATCATAAGGTGTAGGCCTAAAGAAGTAGCAGGTTACTGTGCGGAATGATCATATAAGATCATACTGAATTATAGAGAAGGATCAAACATCACAACAAGCCAGGCCAGTTCTAATATTTCATATTTCCATTCTGTTAAAGGTGGGATATGAAAACCAATTGTTTTAACTGACACGGATATCAGTAACCTATTGTCTAGATTTAAAAAATAATTCTGTAAGTACTTATCAAACAGTAATCGGGGAGCAATTTTAGCATACGAACTTTAGCAATTCGAGGAGGTGCAAAGTAACTTTTGAGATTCGTACACTGGCTGTTCTATATCTCAATTTCAATTCAGTTCTCAAATTGCTGAATGTTCTGACAAAAGCGAGATAGTATGTATGAAATAAGTAAACGTCTTTAAAATGTTGCTAATGCTGGGTGGAGGGAGTGGTAGGAAAGTGTGGGGAAGGGGAGCAGTGAGAAAAACAATGGGTCGGGTTTTTGTTGAGGGATTGGCCACGAATGACCCCAAATTCCAAAACTCCCGCGACCCGCTATCCTGCTCAGGAGCCTTATCTCTCCACTTCCTGCTCCATTCTTCCTGTCTCTGACAAATTTACAGCAAGGTCAGTGATAGAGGTGTTCATGGGGTACACTTTCCCACCAATTCCAGTCACTAATACACTCCCAAGCGCCTCCCAACAACATTACATCCTCATGGACCACCGCAATCATTTCAAACAATATCACTTATTTTCAGCTCTTCACACTAAAGATAGATCAACCCACCGTAACCTGATAAATTAAAAAAAAAATAAAACTGAAACAGGAATAGCGGTCGCTGACGGGGGCCTGTTTCTGAGAAGAAGGCTCATGCTCTCTGTGGCTTAATTGGCGATCCCAGATAAAATATGTTTGGTTCCAAAATCATTTCATGACCAAACCTGTAACCTCTAACTGGGCTATAGCATCTGGCGCTTCCCTCCCCTTTAGCCTTAATTAACGATTGTCGATTGGAGACAACAACATTTCGTTCCATTGAGCACTCGCCGCGAGCATGCTCACAGTTCATGTTAACCCTATGCATCCTGCAGGATCCATCCCAAGTGATGACGTGTAATGTTCAACAGCGAAGAAGAGGCGGTCCGACAGGACCAAGCTGGAGGCACTGGTCCTCCAACCAATCAGAGAATCTCATGGGCTCGCTGGGCGGTCTGATAAATCAGAGAATGCTGCTTGTCGAAAATAATCTAACCCGAACTTCCACACACCTATGCTCAATCAAAGTTCGCTTGAAAAATTCTTCCAGTTCAAAACACAATTGTTAATGATGACTCTGTTCCCTTTCCCGCAGACGAAAGTGAGGACTGCAAATGTTAGAGATCAGCGTCAGCATTAGAGTCGTGCTCAGAAAGCACAGCAGGTCACGCAGCATCCGAGGATCATGAAAATCGAAGTTTCAGGCAGGCACCCTTCATCAGTAACCTTTCACGCAGCCAATTTATGATCAATATTGCTACTATCCCTTCTATTCCTTCATCCCCAGGTTTCATGCACAGCGGTCTCACAGAACGTTTGTCTTTTGTTTTGCCAAGCTACACTTATCTGATCGCTTTGGATTAGCATCATCAAGATTTCTTCTTACCTCATCAAAAAAAATCGGCAGAAAGTTCACTACAATTTTCTGTGAACAATTCTATTTTAACTTTCCTGAATGAAACACATATTTCTTCACGTGGCACCTCATTTTGTCTGGTATGACCGTTTGCAACATGTTTCATCCAGCTTTAAACGGTTATCCTGTCAGTACTGAATTAATTGACAAAACGATTCTCATCCCAAACTGAAAGCGTGCATACATTTTAAAGATGAGGAAAAGTGTCTGAATGAGTTGTGACTTGGACATTAGTTATCGTGAATACAAAGTAAAGATAATCAGGTTGTGATGGTGTTGACCTCTACCACACTTTCAGAAGCTTCCAGACAAGCTGAATACTTCCAGCATTTTCTGTGTTTTTTTTTTAATATATATCAGATTGCCAGTATTTGGCTTCTGCACTTGAACTTGGGACAAAAGGGATGAAAAGTGGGTCGGAAGCAGGATCAGTCACCTCCTTCAGTCATGCAAAACCCAGCTCTTCCTCTGGTTTTTGTAGTTTTGTGACAACACTAACTGGCTTAAATATTGGATTTTAATGATCATCTAAGTATTTATATGTTACACTTTCAGCCCAAATATGGAAGAAATAAAACATCAATTTATATCAATTTCACAATTTATGTGTGCATGTCCAGGTCATAATTCTACTTTTAAGGGGAAGGCAGCATTTCATATTGGTAACAGTAAATGCTAACGATTCGCAGGCCATGGCTGTGAGATTACGGAATCCAAATGACTGGACTTCCAGGGACAGTCGCTGTTTCTATCAACATGGGCACTGTCTGATTCGGCATTACAGTCTCCCATCCTTCTGCTCATGATGCCTTCAGTTCTGTCTTGGTTTTGTTCCGACTGGTTTCTAATGCACGGGCTATCCAATCATCTATTATGTTGCTTTTTCTAAAGAGTGAGGATCCTTCTCTCAGAGCACACTGCCTCCGTAGTTCAATGCTTAGATAGGGGAGGAACACAGACAGGGGAATGGCTGAATGCTTCCTCTCTTTGCTGCAACCAAACTCTGGTGTTGAAATTTGAAATGGGACAAAATAAGCCAATTGAGTGCAATCCTACTTTCTGGCTGATCTCTCCAAAGGCCACAGTCACTTCGCCAGAACGTGTCTGTGTGTTTGCCTCTGTAAGTGAAATGGGGTTTAGATCACCGAGGGGGTGTGAACACAGGTTATCCATCTTAAACTTCAGTCGGATACATTGCAAAACGTGCCTGGATGACAGCATTACGACGAGTGCTTGAAACATTTGAGAACACAACGGGAGAGGCCAAGAGCTGAAAACTTGGATGATGGGCCTCTTTCCATTCTGTAACCAGTCGATGACTTGCTCAAACTTACGTACTGATAAATTAAACGCCATATGCTTTGGCATTAAAAATCAGTTCAACAGCTTCCGAGGAAGCACTGGTGGTGTATTGGTTAAGGGTCGGTGTTTTCTTCACTGTGGCCAGGGTTGGGTGCCTGGTCAGGGAATCAGGTTATATTGTTGCTGAAAGTGACAACAACGACAGTGGAGCAGCTCTGATGGAAATGCTTCAATATATCAGATCAGTTCATGCCTCGAGAACATCAGAGTTCATGTCCTTGCTCCTTCAAGAAGGGGAAGGTACCTTGACAGTCTCTGCTCATTCGGTCAGTTCATCCTTCATTCCCCTAAAGATTCACAGAGTTGAAACGGGGCTCTTTTTAATTGTTTCCTTAAAACTCCCACGGGTTGCAGGTATTGGATTGGTTTGAAATTAATAATGTGCACAAGAGCAGCGTGCGAGACGCTCCTATCTTCCCCTCCTCTCTTCCCCTCCTCTGACAGCGGTCTGAGGTTGACTCTGTCATTCTCGGTTGCATTCATCGATCGGAGACATTAATCGGTATATTAAAAAGAGCCACAAATAATTCAAACAGAATGAATTTCTTACAAATGTTCTGGCTACAAAGTACTCAGAAACAGCACATTTTTGAGAGATATTTAGGAAAACCGTGTTTAAGAAGATAAACAACTTGCTTTGCAAGATGATTCCAATGAAGACGTCAATTCTTTTGAACGATTCGGTGGAATTTTAGTTCTTTCTATTACCACAGACACATCTTGCGAGAGTGACAAATGCCTCAGGAGGGACCGACTTTCAGAAAATTAGGAATTTAACCATTTGGCTACTTCTTCCTTCACTTTAGACTTGAAAACCAGAGCCTGTTTACGTAAGCAAAGATGTAAACAGGCAGCAGGCTGCCATTCGAGGACAGGCCAAGCCGTTTAGAATTGATACACGTTGAACGTATACCTCCTGAGGCAGCCTGGCTTCCTGTAATCTCCCATCATCCTGACTGTTTACTTTGGATTCCTCTGGTTGTGTTGTCGTTACATAGGAAGAGAAGCATTAAGCCGCTTCCCGTACGTCTCCTCCCCAACTGTTTCCCCGTTGCTCTATGGCTTCTATTCTCTCATGTTGCTCTTCCTGCCAAACTGGAGCATTCTTCGCGTCAGCTGCTTGTTATCCACATGTTCCTCGAAGGAGAAACACAGATGTGGAATTTCAAACTCAAACAGATTAGCCCTGGAGAAAACTACTTCACGCTTTTACATCAGAAATAATTACCACCCTATGATTATCTTATATGTCTCTGTTAAGTCACCTCTCAACCTTCTTCCCGCCCACGTAAACAACATCAAGTCCCTCAGCCTTTCCTCGTAAGATCTTCCCTTCATACCAGGCAACATCCGAGGAAATTGGCACGCTTTCCAAAGTTTCCACATCCTTCTTATAATGTGGTGAAGAGAACTGTACACGATACTCCAAGTGCGGCCGCACCAGAATTTTGTACAGCTGTCGCATAACCTCATGGTGCCGAAACTCGATCCCTCTATTAATGAAAGCTAAAACACTGTATGCCTTTTTAACAACCCTCTCAACCTGGGTAGCAAATTTCAAGGATCTCTGTTCCTGAACATCTCCACTTCCAAGAAACTTACCATTAGCACAATACTTTGCACTCCGGTTACTCTGACCAACAAGAATCACCTCACACTTTCCCGCATTAAACTCTATTTGCCACCTCTCAGCCCAGCTGTGTAGCTTATCTCTGTCTCTCTGTAAACTACAACATCCGTCGTCACTATTCGCAACTCCAGCGACCTTAGTGTCGTCTACAAATTTACTAACCCACCCTTCTACGCCCTCATCCAGGTCGTTTATTAAAATGAGGAGCAGCAGTGGACCCAACACCGACCCTTGCGGTACACCATTGGAACTGGTGCCTAGGATGAATATTTTCCATCAACCACCGCCATCTTCTTTCGGCAAGCCAATTACTGATCCAAACTGCTATATCTCCCTTAATCCCATTCCCCCGAATTTTGTACAACAGCCTACTCTGGGGAATCTTATCGAACGCCTTGCTGAAAACCAGATACATTAAGTGAACCGGTTTACTCTCATCTACCTGTTTGGTCATCTTCTCAAAGAACTCAATAAAAGTTGTGAGGCACGACCTACCCTTCACAACACTGTGCTGACTATCCCTAATCAAATTATTCTTTTCCTGATGATTATAACTGTCTCTTATAACCATTTCCAACATATTAAGAACAACTGAAGTAAGGCTCACTGGTCTGTAATTACCAGGGTTGTCTCTAGTCCCCTTCTTGAACAGGTGAAACACATTTGATTTCCTCCAGTTTCTGGCACTCTTCTTGTGGACAATGACGATTTAAAGATCAATGTCAAAGGCTCGGCAATCTCCTCTCTGTCTCCCCAGAGGATCCTATGGTAAATCCCGTCCGTTCCAGGGGACTTACCTACATTCACATTCTGCAGGATTTCTAATACCTCTTCCTTGTGAACCTCAATCCCACCTCGTCTAGTAGTCTGTATCTCAATATTCTCCTCGACAAGATGGCCGTTTTCTAGGAGATTAATGTCGAAAGATATTCATTTTGTGCTTCCCCGTGCCCTATTCTCCACACACATCTTCCCATTACTATCATTGATTGGCGCTAATCTTACTCTTGTTATTCTTTTATTCTTTAAATGCCTGTAGAAAGCCTCAGGGTTTATGCTGACCCTATCCACCAACAACGTCTCATGTCTCCTCCTGGTTCTTCTGAGCTCACTCTTTCGGTCTTTCCTGCCTGTCTTGTAACCCTCAAGCGGCCTAACTGAGCCTTACATCTCATTCGAACATAAACGTCTTTATTCATCGTGACCAGAGATTCAACTTCCTTCATAAATTACAGCTCTCGCGCTCTACAGCTTCCTCCATGCCTCACAGGTGCATACTTAAGTTAGACACTCAGGAGCTTTTCCTTGATTAAGCTCCACATTTCTAATGTGCAGTTTCCTTCCCCATATGCCTAAATCTTGCCTAATCGCATCGTAATTGCCTTTTCCCCAGCTGTAGATATTGCTCAGTAGAATGCATCTGTCCGTTTCTATCACTAAAGTAAACATAACAGAATTGTGATCGCTATCACCAAAGTGCTCACCTCTTTCCAAGTCTAACTCCTGGCCGCGCTCATTACACAGTACCAAATCTAATGTGGTTTCACCCCTTATTGGCCTGTCCACATAATGTGTCAGGACGCCCTCCTGCACACATTGGACAAAAACGGATCCAACTATAGTAGTCGTACTATAGTGTTTCATATCAATATTTGGAAAGTTGATGTCCCCCATGACAACTACCTTGTCTGTCTCATTGCTATCGAGAATCATCTTTGCTATCCTTTCCACAATATCTCTGATAGTATTCGGAGGCCGATAGAAAACTCCCAACAGCGTGACCTCTCCTTTCCTGTTTATAACCTCAGCCCATACTACCCCAGTTGACGAGTCCCCAAACATCCTCTCTGCACCTGCAATGCTGTCCCTTGACCAATAATGCCACTTTTACCATCTTTTCTGTTTAGATTGCATTAGATTACTTACAGTGTGGAAACAGGTCCTGATGCCCAACAAGTCCACACCGACCCTCCGAAGAGCAACCCACCCAAACCCATTCCCCTACACCTAACACTCGGGGCAATTTAGCATGGCCAATTCACCTAACCTGCACATCCTTTGGACTGTGGGAGGAAACCGGAGCACCCGGAGGAAACCCACGCAGACACGGGGAGAATGTGCAAACTTCACACAGACAGTCGCCCAATTTGGGAATTGAACCTGGGGCGTCTGGTGCTGTGAGGCAGCAGTGCTAACCACTGTGTTACCGTGCCGCCTACTGTTTTTACTGAAATATGTAAATCCTGGGAGCTGCAACAATCATTCCCGTGCCTGCTCTATCCATGTCTCCGAAATGGCCACAACATTGGCGACCCAGGTACCAACCCATGCTGCAAGTTCATCCACCTTATTTTGGATGCCCCTGGCGTTGAAGTAGACACACTTCAAACCAACACATTGCTTGCTGGTGCCATCTTGCATCACTGATACTTGATTTCGGATCTCCATACTCTCAACCTTTTGTATACTCGAATTACAATGTTGGTTCCCATCACCTTGCTTGATTAACTTAAACCCACCCCCAATAGCGAAAATCCCCTCCCTAGGATATTGGTACCCTTCTGGTTCAGACGAAGACCATCCTGCTTGTGCAGGTCCCAGCAACCCAGAAAGAGCCCCAATTATCCAAGAATCCAAAACCCACCAGCCTGCACCATCCCTGTAGCCACATGTTGAACTCCAATCTCTTCCTATTCCTCACCTCAATAGCACGAGGCACGGGCAACAAAACAGAGACAACAACTTTGTTCGTCCTAGCTCTGAGCTTCCATCCTAGCTCCCTGAATTTCTGCCTTAAATCCTCATCTCTCTTCCTACCTATATCGATGGTGCTTGCTGGACCATGACCTGTGGCTGCTCCCGTTCCCACTTAAGAATCCCAAAAACACGATTAGAGATATTATGAACCCTGGCACCTGGGAGACAACACACCAACCGTCAGTCTCTTCCATCCCCACAGAATTTCTATCTGTCACCTAACTATGGAGTCCCCAATGACTACTACTCTGCTCCTCTCCCCCCTTCCCTTCTAACCAGCAAGGATAAACACTGTGCCGTAGCCCGGTACCCCACTGATTTCCCCTCGTAAGTCGTCCCCCACAATAGTATTCAAAACGGTATACTTATTGTTGAGGGGAATGGCCACAGGGGAGATCTGCAGTGCCTGCCAGTTGCACTTCCGTCCCTTGACTGTAATCAGTTTGCATTTTACTGTATCTGAGGAGTGACTACCTCCCTGTAACTCCCCTCAATAACCCTCTCTGCCTCCCGAATGATCCAAAGTTCATACTGCTCTAGCTCCAGTTCCCTAACGCGGTTTTCGTGGAGCTGGAGCTGGGTGCACTTCCCTGTAGCCACATGTTGAACTCCAATCTCTTCCTATTCCTCACAATGGATGTAGTCTGCAGGGACACTAGTCATGACCCTCACCTCCCACATTCGGCAGGAGGAACATTCAAATGACCTCGCCTCCATTCCCACGATTCTAAGTTCCCAAATTGACTCTTGAAAAAACAAAGAATAAAAAAACCTCAATATCTTACCAATCTTACATTACCCACACCTCAACCCACCTATCACACTCTCAGATAACTTATCTCCTCCTATTTGTCTCTGTACCGCCTTCACTCAAGAGCCTCATTCCAAATGAAGAGCTCTTGCCTGAAACGTCGATTCTCCTGCTTCGCGGGTGCTGCCTGCCCTGCTGTGCCTTTCCAAGTCCACAATCTCTACTCAGTGGCGAGGCAGTGGATTTGTGTTGGGGACTGAAGATAGAGGCCTCACTTTTGCACAATTCAATTGTAGGTAATGTCTGCTCCAACAGGACATCATATCAGAGACGTCCGGACAGTGTTTGACCTCGAGCGAACAGAGATTTGATGGTGATCACATCCACCTGTTGACCTGCTCCTTCGCAGAGGTGGAGGCTGTGTGTCTAAAAGATTCTTGCAAATTTCCTGTCAAATTGTTGGTGCCTAAATCCCTTAACTTCAATCCAAGCATCAGGCACAATCCACTGTCTGTGAGAGACACTTTCTCATTCTCTAGATTTTTAAAAAAATATGGTATCAATATCGCATATTAGAAGGGGTATTTTTAATAAACAATCAGTCCACCATGATAAGATGAAGTCGCGCAATTTATCCAAAACAGAACTTGATCAGAGTTTGAACATGGAAGGAAAAGGCTCTGGGTTACGGTGGGAGAGAATCGTTCACTTGTGTGTGTGGACAAGGCTTCTGCTTCCACCAGAGCTCACAAACTACAATTGTAGTCATATTTAAGTGAGACTTTAGACAAGTGATGATTCATTTCTCCATCTGAGCTGAAACCCCATGAATGCAATGTCATCAAGAATAAGCTCAATGTGTGGGAAGAAATACACTCCTTCTCTGACCTACTGCGACACCTGCTCGATCACAATGACAGAAGTCATTTCAATGTTTGGATTGCGGAAAATGCGATAACACGTCCTGTGATTGGATTATCCAATACCATGCTCGTATCCATGAAAAACCTTTCATCTGTTCAGAGTTCCGAAAATATTATCATACCTCTGTGTAGTTGATGCATGGGAAATGTGCTCACATGAATGAAAGTCCTTCAGAACCTCTGGGGGCCTGGCGTCCGATCCACGTGCTCACCCAGAGGACAGACGTCTTCAATTCCACAACTGTGGGATTTGCTGCAAATGTCCGATCGACGTGAAGTCCCATCAACATTACTAACTGGTCTTTTCAACGCCCAGGCCGTGACTACATAGAACATAGAACAATACAGCACAGAACAGGCCCTTCGGCCCACGATGTTGTGCCGAACTTCTAACCTAGATTAAGTACCCATCCATGTACCTATCCGAATGCCGCTTAAAGGTCGCCAATGATTCTGACTCTACCACTCCCACGGGCAGTGCATTCCATGCCCCCACCACTCTTTGGGTAAAGAACCCACCCCTGACCTCTCCCTTATACCTTCCACCCCTCACCTTAAATTAATGTCCCCTTGTAACACTCTGTTGTACCCGGGAAAAAGTTTCTGACTGTCTACTCTATCTATTCCTCTGATCCATCTTATAAACCTCAATCAAGTCACCCCTCATCCTTCGCCGTTCCAATGAGAAAAGGCCGAGAACTCTCAACCTATCCTCGTACGACTTCCTCTCCATTCCAGGAAAATCCTGGTAAATCTCCTCTGCACCCTCTCCGAAGCTTCCACATCTTTCCTAAAGTGAGGCGACCAGAACTGCACACAGTACTCCAACTGTGGCCTAACCAAAGTCCTGTACAGCTGCAACATCACTTCACGACTCTTGAATTCAATCCCTCTGCTAATGTACGATAATACTCCATAGGCCTTCTTACAAACTCAATCCACCTGAGTGGCAACCTTCAAGGATCTATGTACATAGACCCCAAGATCCCTCTGTTCCTCCACCTGACTAAGAACCCTACCATTAACCCTGTATTCCGCATTCTTATTTGTTCTTCCAAAATGGACAACCTCACACTTGGCAGGGTTGAACTCCATCTGCCACTCCTCAGCCCAGCTCTGCATCATATCTAAGTCCCTCTGCAGCCGACAACAGCCCTCCTCACTGTCCACAACTCCACCTATCTTCGTATCATCTGCAAATTTACTGACCCACCCTTCGACTCCCTCATCTAAGTCATTAATAAAAATTACAAAAAGCAGAGGACCCAGAACTGATCCCTGCGGAACTCCACTTGTAACTGGACTCCAGGCTGAATATTTACCATCTACCACCACTCTCTGCCTTCGACCGGTTAGCCAGTTATCTATCCAATTGGCCAAATTTCCCTCTATCCCATGCCTCCTGATTTTCTGCATAAGCCTACCGTGGGGAACCTTATCAAATGCCTTACTAAAATCCATGTACACTACATCCACTGCTCTACCCTCATCCACGTGCTTGGTCACCTCCTCGAAGAATTCAATAAGACTTGTAAGGCAAGACCTACCCTTCACAAATCCGTGCTGGCTGTCCGTAATCAAGCAGTGTCTTTCCAGATACTCGTAAATCCTATCCCTCAGTACCCTTTCCGTTACTTTGCCTGTCACAGAAGTAAGACTAACAGGCCTGTAATTCCCAGGGTTATCCCTATTCTCTTTTTTGAACAGGGGCACAACATTCGCTACTCTCCAGTCCCCTGGTACCACCCCCGTTGCCAGTGAAGACGAGAAGATCATTGCCAACGGTACTGCAATTTCCTCTCTTGCTTCCCACATAATCCTAGGATATATCCCGTCAGGCCCAGGGGACTTGTCTATCCTCAGGTTGTTCAAAATGTCCAACACATCTTCCTTCCTAACAGGTATCTTTTCTAGCCTACCAGTCCATTTCACACTTTCCTCTTGTACAATACGGTCCCTCTCGTTCGTAAATACTGAAGAGAAGTACTTGTTCAAGACCTCTCCTATCTCTTCCGACTCAATACACAGTCTCCCACTACTGTCCTTGATCGGACCTACCCTCGTTCTCGTCATTCTCAGGTTTCTCACATACGCATAAAATGCCTTGGGGTTATCCTTGATCCTATCCGCCAAGGATTTTTCATGCCCTCTCTTAGCTCTCCTACTCCCTTTCTTCAGGTCCCTTCTGGCTATCCTGTATCCCTCCACTGCTCTGTCCGAATTCTGTTTCCTCAACCTTATTTAAGCCTCCTTCTTTCTCTTTATCAGACATTCAACCTCTCTCGTCAACCAAGGCTCCCTCACACGACCATTTCTTTCCTGCC
This sequence comes from Chiloscyllium plagiosum, assembly GCF_037043375.1. Classification (NCBI taxonomy): domain Eukaryota; kingdom Metazoa; phylum Chordata; class Chondrichthyes; order Orectolobiformes; family Hemiscylliidae; genus Chiloscyllium; species Chiloscyllium plagiosum. The sequence continues at coordinate 32,724,928 of NW_028270185.1, read as the reverse complement.
TGATAGGTACATACATTTCATGGACACGTCGTATCTGCTCTTTGAAAAAGTTCCACATTTCCACCACATCCTTCCCTGACAGCCTATGCTCCCAACGTATGCTCCTCAAATCCTGCCTTACAGCATCGTAATTTCCCTTCCCCCAATTATAAAATCTACCTTGTTGTGCGCACCTATCTCTCTCCATAACCAAAGTGAAAGTCACAGAATTGTCGTCGCCATCACCAAAATGTTCACCCACTAAAAAGCCCACCACTTGTCCCGGTTCATAACCGAGTACCAAATCCAAAATGGCCTCCCCTCTGGTTGGACAATCTACACACTGCGTTAAAAAAGCTTCCTGGACACACTGCACAAACACCACCCCATCCAATCTACTTGATCTAAAGAGCTTCCAATCTATATTTGGGAAGTTGAAGTCGCCCATGAATACGACCCTGTGGCTTCTGCACCTTTCCAAAATCTGCTTCCCAATCTGTTTCTCCACATCTCTGCTGCTATTGGGGGGACTATAGTAAACACCCAACAAGGTGACCGCACCTTTCCTATTTCTGAATTCAGCCCATACTACCTCCAAAGGCAGATCCCCCTCAAACTTCCTTTCTGCATCCGTTATACTATTTCTAATTAGCAATGCCACCCCCCCCCTTCTTTTTTCCCACCCTCCCTAATCTTACTGAAACACCTGTAACCAGGAACCTCCAACAGCCATTCCTGTCTCTCATCTATCCACGTTTCCGTGATGGCCACAACATCGTAGTCCCAGGTACCGATCCATGCCTTAAGTTCACCCACCTTATTTCTGATACTCCTTGCGTTGAAGTATACGCACTTGAGCCCGTCTCTGTGTCCGCAAGTAGTCCCTGTCAGTGCTACCTTCTCCACAGCCTCCCTACAGTCTTTTGCATCCTGACACACAGCTAGCTTACTTGCTGGACTACAAGTCCGGATCCCATCCCCCTGCCAAATTAGTTTAAACCCCGCCGAAGAGTGCTAGCAAACCTACCACCCAGCATATTGGTGCCCTTCTGGTTCAGGTGCAACCCGTCCTGTTTGTACAGGTCCCACCTTCCCCAGAATGCAGTCCAATTATCCAAATATCTGAAGCCCTCCCTCCTACACCAGCCTTGCAGCCACGTGTTCAACTGCACTCTCTCCCTATTCTTTGCCTCACTGTCACGTGGCACCGGCAACAACCCAGAGATGACGACTCTGTCTGTCCTGGCTTTTAGCTTCCAGCCTAACTCCTTGACCTCTTGAATGACCTCTCCACCCCTCTTCCTAACTATAACGTGGTGCCAATGTGTACCACGACTTCTGGCTGCACACCCTCCCCCTTAAGGATTCTGAATACACGGTCTGAGACGTCTCGGACCCTAGCACCCGGCAGGCAAAAAACCATCCGTGAGTCTCGCCCATGTCCACAGAACCGCCTGTCCGTCCCTCTAACTAGAGAGTCCCCTATAACGAGCGCTCTCCTCCTCTCCCCTTTTGCCTTCTGAGTCTCAGAGCCACAGACCATTTCACTGCAGTTCCCAAAGCTGTATACTTATTTTTTAGGGGAACGACTACAGGGGAACACTGCACTGCCTGCTTCTTCCCCTTCCCACCTCTAACTGTTACCCAGCTACCTCTGTTCTCCGGCGTAACGATGTCCCTGTAGCTGCCATCAATCACCCTCTCAGCCTCTCGAATAATCCTCAATTCATCCAACTCCAGTTCCAGTTCCCTAACTCGTTCGGTGAGGATCAGGATCTGACTTCATTTCCTGCAGACGAAGTCGGCAGGAGTATCGGCGGTCACTCCTACCTCAAACATCCTGCAGGAGGAACATTCCACCGCCTGCGCTGCCATAACTGTACATTTTCTCCAAAAAAAAAACAAGAACACTGAGTCACTTACCTGTGGACTTTAAAGTTAGGTTAGAGGAGGAGGGTGGGAGGGGAGGCCCTACAGGAGTAGGACCTGGGGTCTAGAACACACGCACTCAAATACTAATCACTTACCTTCCCGCCCAGCTCCTGGGGACTTACATGGCATCAACGTATTCACAAAGAAGAGCCCCTTCAAATGCTGAGGTTGTGGTAATCACTATACAAGTTCCTTCGGATCATTTAATCATGAACGTCTTCACATTGTGGAGAGACTATCAAATATCCGGTGTGTGGGATGTGCTCTCCATTCCCTGCAGGACTGATGTTCCATCGACATTTTCACAAGTTGAGAGACACTTCAATTATTTTCACGGTGGGACTCGGTTCGGGCGATCATCTCAACTCTCAGTACACCAGCGAGTTTGCAGTGGGCAGAATGTATATTCATGCTTCATTTGAGAAAAACAGTTAGCTCACTCATCGACCCTGCTGAGACCACAGAGACATCCACTGGGGGAAGGAATTCACTCACTCCTCGAGCCTGCTGAGAGAGCTCAGAGCGCAGAGTTCAACTGCGATTTGACATTGTTGTTCGTGACATGCAGGACTGAAAAACAAGTTTTAATATTTTAGATAAATGTGAAACAAAACCATTTTGTATTCAATACCGTACGAGAGGTCAATATAAGGATGTGATTCCGTAGTACTTGAAGCATCAACACAGGTTCTTAAGGACAAATGTAATAGAATCCTATGAGAAGCTAATGAGCAAGTGAGCAACAGTATATTCTGTGAATGTGATCAGCTTGAATTCGCAGCTGGCGTTTGTCAAGGTGCAGTATCAGAATCTGCGAAATAAGGGTCAATGGTGTCAGGGGCAAAGTACTGGCATGGCTTGAGTTTTGGCTGACCGGGTGAAAACAGTTGGGTGAAAGGGTTCTTTTCCAGGATGGCAGCGCGTGACGTGTGGGTTCAGCAATGGTCAGTTTTCGCACCACAACTATTCCCGTTATGTGTGACTGATCGGGTCAAAGGACCTGAGAGTTTTGATGATATTTTGCAGAATATACAACAACAGGTGAAAGGACAGATGGTTTTGAGGAAGTGGGCAGGCTGCAGAATGACATGGACCTGCTGATTGCTTGGATAAAAAATTGTTGCAGTTAGAACACTGTGTGGAAAAGAGTCATAACATAATGGTATGATTAGAGGCATAGGACATTTTGTGACGGGGAAAGACTTCAGAGATCCCTCGGTTAAAGACACTTGAGAGATCTAGTTCAGGTTTCTCTTATGTTTAACATGCAGGTCCTATTGGCCGTTCGGAGGGTAAATGCAATGTCGGCATTCATTCAGGCGAGTTAAGAACCAACTGCAGAGGTTTTCAACTGACGCGATAAGAGGCTCTCGTCAGAAGCATTTGGATTATCTGGAATAGCTTTTGCCCTCATGTCTCAGGGGAGATTTATTATGAGTGGTGGATAGGAGGTTTTCAATGGCTGACACAGTGGTAGCACTGCTGTCTTCCAGCCTGAGCAACGCTGGTTCAATTTCTTGATCGGGCGACTCTCTGCAGTTTGCACGTTCTTTCCATGTCTACGTGAGTTTCCCCCACTGAAGGAAAATACGTTGTTGATGTAATTTGGCCATGGGAAATGCAGAGTTACACGAATCAGATAGAGGTGTGAGCTTATGTGCAATGATCTTCGTATGTTTCATGGGTTCATCTTGAGCTGATTTGCCTTTTCGCACATTGTCAGGATTCTATTAGAACAACGTTGATCGCAGGGATGAAGGACTTGTCGTCTAAGAAATTATTTTTTTTTTAAATCACAGTTTCCATGTAAACATGCAATCTCAAGTCAATCTCTTGAACAATATGAGGAGTAGAGGGGCATTCTTCAAAGGAAATCATGAAGGCAAAGCGAGCATATTAGATAGCTTTACCACATAAATCTAAGGATAAAGTAAAGATATTTTATAAGTACGTTCAGAGCTAGGGAACAAATCGGAACTCAGAATGATGCAAGAGCTAACATTTGTCTTGCACCTCAGCAGAAGGGAGAGATACTAAATGTTCATTTCATATTAGTGAACGAAATGGAGGCTACAAACATTGATGTTTTGAAAGTAGTTCAGATTGAAAAAAGGAAGTTCCGGAAGACTTGGAAAATATAAAGTTGGATATTTCTCTGCGATCTGATCTCGGGCAGCAAGGGCTTTATGAGAAAAAGGGAAATAAACAGTTGAGCACTTGGTAGAAATATTTTGCAACATCTATTACTGCGAGTGATGTGCCCAATAAATAGTGTGTAGTTTTGTTGAGGAAGGGATGAATGGAGAAAACGAAAATGATATACCTGTGAGGATTGCTAAGGTCGTGGGTAAGTTGTTGGAAGCAATTCTGGGCAATCAGATTTATAAGTATTTTGAGAGACGAGTACGGAATAGGGCTAATCAGTTTGGTTTTGTGCGAGGAAATGTCTCACTAACATGGTTGGGTTATTTGAGGACGTAACAAAGAATAGTGATGAGGACTAAGTGTTAGGCATTGTTCAGTTGGAATTTAATAAATCCTTTTAAAAGGTTCCACAAGGTTTATTAAATTTTAACATGGATTTAACTTAATATTTACAATTCGAGATAAAATTAGTTTAATGGTAGAAGGCATGAACGGTGGTGGAAGGTAGTGTTCTGACTGGAGGACCGTTACCAGCTGTGTTCCACAGGGTTCAATACTGAGCCCAATTTCGTTTTTCATTCATACAAATGATTTAGATATAAATGTATAAAACATGGTCAGTGAGTATGCAGCTGAGATCAAGATTGGTAGTAGAGTGGACAGAACAAAAGGTTGTGTCAGATTGTAACAGTAGATTATTAGTAAAAACTACTGAAGTAATTTATTTGATTGCCTCTTGCTAATTAAATGCTGGACCCGGCAACTCGAACGAAATCAGAAGCACTGTGGTCAAAGCAAACGTTCACACTTGAGGAAATACCCAGGAATCAGGGTGATTTTACTGAGCAATTGCCTGTTTGTGATGACATCACCCATATGAATACACAGCATTTGGGATTGCGCAAACAGGTGATCTCGACAAAGAATGTGAATGTCTGTGGAGAAATCGAAAAGGAGATTTATCAGAACAGTCAAAGAAATGCGGAATACTATATCTAAGTTCAGAGAAGTTGAATTTGTTCCACAGAGATCAAAAACGACTCAGGTGTGATTTGTTCAAAATACCAATGTTTTAATATGTTTAGGACGTTAGAGGAAGAACAGCTGTTCCATTTTAATGGGAAAAAAATTTATGATATTGTGCAAGAATTACTGCGAGTCAGAAGGTAAACTTCCATGTTGCTTTTGTCTTAGCGAATACAGTGGTATGATTTAATCTTGATATATAATTTGGTTTCCGTGTTCTAATCTGTAAATCCTCCCATGACATGGTGTAAAATAATTTTACAAAGATCATCTTAGTCCGGGACTGAAGTTCAGAAAAGAAGAAATATATCTGTTTTGTTGGAGCTTGCTGTGTTTACATTCTCCCTGTCTCACTCTGTTTAGAAGGACTTATACACTCCATTCTTGTCAGTGCAGGTGAGACATTCACAAAACCAGCAAATATTATCACCCACGATGCTTGACTTCAATTGTCACCACTTTGTTACGCGATACGTTTCATTGTGGAAGAAAACACATTTATCCCCATGAAGCTTCCTTTCATCCTTTGTCTGCCCACCCACTCAATTTGATCACTGCTGTTCGGATAAATTTCACCTCTACTCTCCCATTGTTCTTCCGTAATTCGACGGGACCTCGAACCGAATCCTAACTTCATGCTAATTTCTGGTTGCTTATTTTATATCAATGACCAGACCAGAACAAGCTTGCAGGAAATTGAATAATACACAAAAAAATTTAAAAATATCCTTCCAGAAAATTAGTCGACTGCAGTGTCAGAATATGAGAAATGTCAGAGTGCAATGATATTTCGTCCATTTCATGATACACAGATACTCCCACACGAGCTGAGTCTTTGCAAAATGTTTATTTTCAATTTGACAATTCCCTGGGGAAGATCCTCCCTCAATCCACAAAAATGTATGCTGCCGAAAACTATTTCAGTTCAGATTGAAATGGCTCAGGGTACTTTCCATCAACCCAATGTTTCCTGCACCATGTCAATTGAACTGTATCCAGATGAGGTTAGAACTCCCAGCCTCTTCTCCCAATGCTCCCTATTCCATGTCAACAGAAGTTGCTCCAGCCGAGTTTGGAGCTCCCAGCCTGGGCGTTCCACGCGCCTCTCTGCCTTCATAGAAGGAATGGATGCTCACGGACTTTGTCACTTGCAGATGGAGAAGAGATCCATGCGTTCATTCCACTCCCAATTTCCGATCGGATCTTCGCCACAGCGCCACTGAATTTCTCTGATTCTAGACATGGGAACCGGTGAGTTGTGAGTGTTCAACATTTGTTACTACGTTGTCCCGCTGCACTGATATAGTAAGGATGTGAAACTTCGTTGTTTTTGAGACTCACATTTCAACAATTTGTGTACTATCGCCTGTACATTTCATCTTTGCTAGAAATCTATTGAACTCAGTCTTCAACATTCTCAATGATGGAATCTCCACAGCCAATGAGGGCAACGAAGATGACGATTCATTCGAATCTCAGTTCATTGTCCTCTTGTGCATGGAGTGCTGTTCCTCGCCAATCTCAGCCATTGCATTTATTGCTTTTACTGTTGGGTTTTTCATGTGATCGTAAAGTGGTTCGTCCTCTGCATTGTGGCCGAAGCAACCTCCATTCAGATCCGAGTATCGGTAATGCGCATTTGTTCCATGTTACTTCACATAAACCTTGCAAAACAAATGCAGAAAGGAAACGATCAGTTTTAATGTGAAAATACTCTCTAAGGTGATGATTTATTTGCTTCAAACTTTATCTGCATCGAATAACGGAGAATTTTCTCCATTTCACAATCACTATTCTTCCTTTCCATCCCTCCTCCCATGTCTCTGGGGCATTGCACAAATTAACATTCACTTTCACATTGGCACCGGTAGGTTAGTGTTGGAGTTGTCACTCTTGTTCGGCGAACATGCCCATATACCACCATGAGGACCTTTAAGCCACGTTATGCAATCAGATAATGTGGTTGGTTATCAATCATCATGTACAGTGTTTGATTTGCATGGACCAGAGTTCATTGGAGCATTGGGTTCATGAAATGACACAGAACAATTTCGAAGGAAAGAGACTTTATTGGAAAAGAACAATGTTTATGAATTCCCCACATTTATTTCAAGTCTTTATTCGTCTCTCACTAGAGTATTATGTACAATGCTGCAATTCACATAAAAGATACGATATCACAGCTGGGGAAACGGTGCAGAAGTGTTTCGCCAATATATTGTCTGGATTGAAGAACTTCAGCTATGATAGAGTTCATTTAGACTGGCCTTGTATTTCTGACAGCTGTAGAGGTTGAGAGGAGACAGTATTGAGATGTACGAAATAATCAGTGGAATGGGTTGGGTACACTCAACGAAAACATTCCCTATGATGGAGGGATCAATCAAACAGAAGCCATAGAGTTAAGATAAGAGTCATAAATGTTCGAGTAGCTGTACATAGAAAACTTTATCAGCTGGGGAGTGGATGGAATCTGGACATCACTGTTTGTATGTGTCAGAGCGGCAGAAAGTGTCACAATATTTAGAGATATGTAACTGTGAATTTGTAATGCTTAAGACATACAACGTTAAATGATGGAAAATAGGATGAGGATAATCAAGCAGGTGTTATTGACAAGAGCATGCACAAGTAGCTTGCAGGCTCAGTTAGCTCTGACATACACCGTGTGGTTGGTAACCTCAGTTGTCACGTGGGAGACCAGGGTTTATTTTCCCGCTGGGGTGGCTCTGACTGTTTCAGGGTTTCAAGGTTTGTTTAAAAATCTGCAGTTCTAATGAAGGGTGCAGATTTTGTGGGGATGTTTGGTGGTTTTGGGAAGTTGGTTTGCAACCGTTTCCTTCCCTTTCTCAGTGATATCCTCAAGGCAGATGAAACTCGTGTGAAGCGCTGCTATCCTGAAGTGTTTCGAATTGGTTTGATTTCCTTCCCACAGCTTTCAGTTGCTGGTTCTTGTCGTCCTTTGCATGTCCCAGTATGTTGGGTCCAGATCAACTGTTTTTTGATGGAGTCATTGGTTGAGTCTAGTCATTCTAGATATTCTCTGGCTTCACTCTGTTTAGCTGGCCCCAATGTATTTGTGTTGTCACAGTCGAATTTGTTGTCCTCGTCATCGCTGTGTATTGCTACTCGGGACAGCTGATTGTGTTGTTTAGTGGATCTTCCAGAAATATTTTGCAACAATCGATATTCCCGCATATTCATTGTAAAACCAACGCCGGGAGGACATACCATTACCCAACCAACCAAGCTTTCTAAATTATACGTCAAAGTATGTCTCGGCACATACAGTCAGACTCCTCTGACCACTCAGAGTTATGAGACAGCATAAACCGAAAGACATATTTGACAACAACTCACCAAAAAATCATAGGCAAGACAAATTTGGAAAAAAAATATTGCATATCGGGACTGCAGGAAACATTATACAGGACGGACAACTCACGATACACATTCTTGAAGATCAATTTGACATGAAACACCACTGCCAGGTGTCCGCAGTAGGTTGACTCATGACACTGAGTGTCGCTGATGCCGTGCCTGGAATCTCGGATTGTGTGATAGTCTGCAGCAATGGAGAATGGTTGCTGGAAAAGTACAGCAGGTTATGCAGCATCCAAGAAGCAGGAGAATGGATGTTTCTGACATAAATACTTTATCAGACATTCGGTCAAAACGTCGATTCTGCTACTCCTCAGATGCTGCCTGATCTGCTAAGTTTTCCAGTACCGCACTCTTGACTCTGATCTTCAGTATCTACAGTCCACACTTTATCCTCTGTCTGCAGCATTAGTTAGTTCCTTGTGTGAGGGAACTGTTGATATTACCAATGTAAAATTCGATTGCTGATTGAGAAACACAACCAGGTCCGCAGCCCAAAAGGGTGTTTCTGTTGTTTTGAGTTTCCTGGCTGTACAATGTGTGCTTCTGTGATCCTACAGTTGGCAGTGCTCTGGGCAGTGGCTGCAGTTATCTGCGTTCAGAACCGAGATGCTATTGATGCGGTTTGATTTGTTCTTGATTTGGTCAACAGTAACGCAGTGACGGATCAACTGATATTGCAAGAAGGAAGACAGGCTTGGAAAGTATCGAGGTACTGATGACATTTGATTAGACATTACCGAAATCAAGGAGAACAGAATTTTGAATTCTTTCGAGTCGTGATGAAGAGCAACCAGGGAAATAATCACCAGCGGGTACAGTTTACAAGGGCACTCACAGGAACCAAAATGCGAAATTAAACGTACAAAATGACGTAGACAGATGAACGATGACAGTAATCATGGATAACCTGACTTCCACTCCCCAGGTCCCCTAACTCCCACTCCAAGCCCCATTGTAAACAAATGTTAGCGAGCCATATACATCAACGTCGTCCATTGGAACGATCTAAGTCTTTTCTAAATTTCCGATTAGGCTATTAGTTTCAGTTATTTTTCTTTCCTGGGAAACAATCTTTTTCATTGTCAGCATTCGGAAAGGAAGCCATCCTTTTTGTCAGGGAAAGAATATGATACTAAACTTTGTGCCGTGTATAATATTCTTCTGCGTCACATGTTTCTTCTACTTTATCTCGATTTTAATAGTAATCTGTCTTTTGACTCTTCCGACCAAAGTGCATGACCTCATAATACACACATGAAACTGCACCTGAATAGTTTGTCCCCACTCACCCAACCTATCTATATGCCTATGCATATTGCCATGATCTTATCATAACATGCGCTCCCACTAGTGTGCATTGTCAGCAAATGTGGACACATTTTACATTGCCACTTGCTGCATGCTATTAACAGAGAGATAATTGAAGCCTTGAACATACCCAGTCTTGACAGGCCTTGGCTGCAAATACTTCCACATACTTGCTACATACTGAATGTGAGAACATCCTCCTCATTTGTTTCTTAAGAGGGTAACGCCTTTCTCTGAGATTGGGATGACTGGTCCTGCAAAATTCTGGATATAAACAAGAGCAGGACAATTCTTTTAAAGTAAAACATAATCTCACTGGCACTTCCAGTGCCAGTTCTGAGTTTTCTTTTTTGACCTCTGTTTGAACAATCTGCCTTGATTAGCACATTATTATTGACAATGACACATCTGCTTCATAGGTGCTTCAGTGCCTGTGATTCAAGTAGAGCTGAAAGGCGCGATAGAAGTGCATCTTTATTCCTCGAACATTGCCGTGTTATTAATCTCTCTGCTCATGAAAAGGGATCCTTTATATTCATTCTATCTTTCATCAATACCGAGCATGTTTCCCTCACAGTTGATTTTAAATGTTTTCTTGTTGGAAGAGTTATCGCTGCAACTCCAGAAAACCCGCCGAAACAACTCGATATGTTCTCAGGTCTTTTCTTGAGATGCAGAAAACTTGTTCTGAACAAGAAACGGACCTGACTCAAAACGGACCTGTTCCTCTATCCACAGATGACAAAAAATACGCATAGGATATATGTAGGTTTCACTGAGTTTATTTGAAACAAGTCGTCTTTTTCCATTAAACGTCTTCACTCCTCGTTCTCTGGTCAATTACCCTGGTCAGACGCAGCAGTTCCTCCTGACCATTAATCCACCCATCCACAGCTCTTTCTCCCACATCATTATAAACGTCCCCAAGAAATTTCACATTAATCTTCTTTGCTCCAAACAATATATTCCCAGGGTCGTGAATCTCTGTACATGGCGCAAAACAGAGGATTGTGAAAAGGTTCTGGGAAAATGTTACCAATTGTCAAGTGGGAAAACTGTCAACAAGCAAAACAGAAATCCCAGACTCGAGCTTTCGGAATCTTTAGATATTCCTTGGGCCGCGGATTCAGTGGAAAATGAAGGGTGAAATGGCCGACTGAGCAGAGACAGTTTAGAAATCTTTCCGTTCTTTCAGAGGCCGGTACTTTGACTCTGATATTCTCCGGACATGGAATGATCTATGATAGTAAAGGATTCTCGTTCCTGCACGTTGGGATGTCAAATCTCATCTCAGCTCCAGGGCAATTCAAAAACGCGGGAAGAGATAAAACACTGAAAGGGTGGAAGTGAGGCAATCCCTTTTGGAGGATAACTGGTTCCGGTGTCATGGGTGCGTCTATAGAGGGTGGGATCAGACTATTCCCATGTTTTCACCGTGAATTTCCCTGGATTTATTTTGGAAAAATGCTAATTAAGGGTGATTGTCAATATCGGAGGGGCAGGCTGCAGCTTGCATTCGGGGGTCATTGAAGCCAATGGCTCATTAGTCTCTGTGACGATGCTAGTCAGTGCGTTCGGCTCTTCGGATTCATTTTGGAATTTTTAACCAATTGAGGTCAATTTTCATTCTGCGAAGGGCAGGCGATAGCTTGAATTCACTAACAGTCTGCTTTAGGAGATCCTGCAAGGGGCCTGCTACAAGGGACTCCCCAGTCTCTGTGGAGCAATTAGTCCTCTCGTTTCGCTGTTAACCGATAAAGTGTACTCACGCATGGAGCAGCCGGTGTTCTTGTTCATCCGACTCCTGTGCTGTGCACTTTCGGGTTTTTAATAGGGTCAAGGATATGCTCCCAAACGGAAAGCAAATCCAGTGAGGAGCCACAAATGCGTTACCGTATTGTTGGCTGGCTAGTGAAGGTTTGTGGACGCTCGGAATCTAAAACAAAAACAGAAATTGATGAAGGAACTCGGCAGGTTTGCCAGCACCTGTCGGAGAAAACAGAGTTCGGAGAAACTCCTGGAGAAGCTCTGAATCGTTGTCTCTATTTGTCTCTCCCCAGATGCTGCCAGATCTGTTTAGTTTCTCCTGAAATCTCTACTTTTCTTTTTAACTGAATGACCATTTCAACCAACGAGATTTATTACACAGACCAAACATATCCTGTAATTTAACCCTGTCGAAACTGTGGTGATTGAATTCAAACAAACCGAACAATGATTGCCTGTCCCTCAGCTCCACAGTGAGGGAGTACTTGAAAACAGTTTAGAAGCACGCTTCTGCAGATGTGGCCATGTCGTTTAGGCGATGGACATTAAATGCAATGTGGATTCCTCATTCAGTTAAGCATTTTGCTGACTGATTGAAAGCCGAGAGTGAACTTGATGAGTGCTTGTTCTCTGCTTTCTTGTTTGAAATTCAATCGCAGGATTAGGTGAAATGTGTAAACTCAAATAAGGAACGTTAAGAATCTGCAACCAACTGCCTGTCAGGATGGAAAAGACAGATAACACCAGATCAGGTAATACTCATTTAGTTGTCCACTTCCATGACTGAATACATTTGCCCCTCTGAAGCAATTGACGCCAAATGAGATAAGAACAGTTCAGGGGATTAAGTTGGACTGGTGCAGACATATGGGCCAAAGGATATTATTGTTCTAGACACTTCCATGGCCAGCTTCGAGGAGGTCATATTGTCAAGTAACAGGACATTCTTTGCAAAATGTCCGTCGGCGAGGAAGGGGTCGAAGCTACTCTTCCCTGATCTTTCTGCCCGTCACGGTATTCATTGGGACATTTCAATTGATAATGACTGGTTGCGGTGCATATTTGTGGAATCAGTCTATATGATAATGAGTACAACGAAACTGTGATGTTTCATTACCCAGCAGAGAGCAAGCCCTTGCAGCTTACAATCCCTGGCTCTGCTTTTGAAATAAAGATTACTATTTCGATATGCCTGTGTTTACATCAAATAGCTCATTGACATTGGGACTAGACGTTCAGAGGACGCGGGAAGTGTGACAGCGACAGAAACAGAACAAGACAAGACAGGAAAGTGTTTAGATTTTGCCATGTGCCCGTTGTTTCTTAAGGAGGAATGTCTGCTGTGCGCTAACCTGTCAGGTCCCAGGAGCCAGAGGGCTTATTTTGGTGGGATTTGTGTTATTGAAAGTTTCACATGAGAAGCGTTTCGGATCATTTCAGCTCAGTATCCATTTCATATCGCGGCTCACAGCAACGGTGCACATTTTCTGGCGAAGTGACTTGTATTCCACTGAAAGCCTCCTTTCTCCAGAGATACTTGTAGACATAAAGCACATGGAATGGATATAATTCTGAGGACTCTGTCACTATCGGGGAATGTGCCTGCGTGACTACCTTTGTATTTGAACATAAAAATACGTTCCTCAAAGAGGTTACAACATTGTGATCAGGTCAACCTTCAGTACCATTGTTCTGTCATATCAGATCAAATAGACAATTTCATTGCTGCAAACTGGGACAAGAATAGATGGATGCCTGATAGCGTACGCTTCACGATGGACGAATGACCCTTCACAACTTCTCCCCCACACGCTTTTTAAACTCGAGGCCAGAGAGAAACTGACCTGACGAGCAAATCGCTTCACAACTTTCTAGAACCTTATTATTGTCCATTCTTCTACCAATTTTGCAAACTTATTTACCATGCTTTCTATCTTCCCACCTACATCATTTATTTAAATGAAAAATAAAATGAATGTGCGCTCAGCCAATCGTATACCATTGGTAACAGTCCTCCAGTCTGAAAATTACCTTCCACCACCATTCTCAGCATCCTGCTATCGAATAATTTAATACCTAATTGGAATCCTTACATTTAACTTATGCGATTTAACTTTATGAATTAGTCAACCATGTGGAACACTGTAAAAGCTTTTATTCAACCCCAAGTGAGCAAACTCTACCACTATGTCCTCATTGATCTTCTTGGTTACGCCTGCAAAAAATCAATCAATTTTGTTCAAAACCATGCTGATTATCCCGATTCATTCCTTGTATCTAAAAATTCAAATAAATCCTATCGGTAAGAATTGCTTCCAACAACTTACCCACGACGATAAATAGACACACAGGTATATCGATCCCAGACTTCTCCATGAATTCCTTTCTAAGCAAAGGCACAACATTCGGCGCCTCACTCGTAATAATAGATAATAAAAATATTTCTACGAAGGGCCCAACAGTTTCATTCCCTAACTTCCCACAAGTTTCCGGGATACAGGAGATCAGATCCCAGAGAAAATCCAACTTTATAGTTTCCAGGTAATCCAGCACCTCCCTTTTTTAATGTGAACTAGTTTCAAAACATCAGTATTTAGGTGTACCCGCCATTTCATTCTCCACAGTGTAAACTGACGCGAAATGAACATTACATGTTTCTCCATCTGCTGAGGATCAAGGCATAGGTGAGCTTTTTCATCTTAAAGTGGTCCTATTTCGTCTCAATTTCTTAATGTACTGGCAGAACATCTTTAGATTATACTTAACTTTATGGTCTGAGGCTATTTAATATTCTCCATTGACCTTTATGATGTCTTCCTCAAGAATGACCCTCCACTCCTTATATCGTTCAAGACTTTTACTTGAAACCATGCGTTTATATGGAAGGTGTCACCTCGGTTAAAAAAATTCTCATGAAATGGCCTAAATCCCTGCGATCAACGTTGTTCTAACGGAATACCTAAAATGTGCAAAACGGAGATTTGGATATACCCCCGCTAATCATGCGAAGGGAATCGTTCCCAACTCACACCTCTATCCAATTCCTGTAACTCTGAATTTCCCATGACGAAAGAACGTCAGCCACAAATCTTTAGTCTGAGGAGGAAACGCAGGCTGAAACGGATAGTATATGCCAACTCCAAATTCACATTCGTCGAAAGTAGATATTGAACAAACATCGCGGAGGCTGCAAGACATTACTACTCACCACTGAGGTAGCCAATATAAACCTCCTATCCACCACGCAAAACATACCATCACTTAGATATCGGGCCAAAACCTACTCCCAATGTTCCAAATGCAATGGTCCAGAGCCTCCTATTGACGTAGGCCTAAACATCTGCCGGTGCTTTTTAATTTGCTTGAACTGAACGCCGACATTGTATTTGCCTTCCTAAACACCAACTGAAACTGCATGCTAAACATAAGAGAAAATTGAACTTGGAATTCTGTCTGCTTTCAGAAAATTGTCTATGCCTCTACTCTTTCCACCAAACATATGACCTCATATTTTCCACAAAGTATGGCAACTACAACGATTTTCGAAGCACTCACTCCGTTCAAGTCATTCTGCAGCATGCCCGCTTCATCAATAAGATCTGGCCTTCCACCTATCATTGTGTATTTTCAAATGGAGCAACAACACCGTCAGTTTCTTTGAATGGGTCATTCATACATAATGTGAATAGCTGTGGTGCCAAACCTGACTCATTTGAACTCCACTAGTCACGGGCTGCCATACTGGAAGAGGCCTCTTTACCCAACTGTCTGCCTTCTGCCAGTCAGCCAAGCCTCAATCCATGGCCTCTTATTTATCAGTTTGCCATTCTGCACCTTGACATATGTCTATGGAAATTCAAGCCGGTCACCTCCACAGGCTTGACTTCGTCTCACTTGCTCATTATCTGCTGAAAGCATTCTAATACATTTGTCAAATGTGATTTCTCCTTGACAAACTATGCTGGTGCTTCACGTACTCTGTAATACCATCCTTCCAATGACCTTCGATACTCTGTTTAACATTGTATTTGCCTTTTTTGGTTGTTATCTAGAATATTAAAACTTTGCTTTGAGATCTGAATGTGAAGAACAAAGTTCAATCGGTGTTGAGATATGTAAACTCTCTGCTGTCTCAGTAGGGTCGATGAGTGAGGGAATTCCATCCCTCAGTGGGATCCCTCTACACTATCAGCATGGTCGATGAGCGACCTAACTGTTTTTCGCACATGAAGCAGGTAAATGCTTGCTGACAACTGCAAAACATGGTGTGCTGAGAGTTGAGATGATTGTTTGAATCTATTCCTGGAATAAATTCACTTGAAACGTCTCTCACAATTCGAAAATATCGATGGGACATCAGTTGTACAGAGACTAGAGAGCACATCCCACAGACTACATGTTTGAAAGGTCTCTCCTCAATGTGAAGACGTTCATGATATACTGTCCCCAGGAACGTTTATACTGATTAATGTCTATCCTCGGTGTGAACATGGTGATGACACGTTAGTATTCAGGAAAGAGTGCAGCACTTCCCGCAGTCATGGCATTTAGAAAGACCTGTTAATACTGTGTTGAAAGGTGATGAGCCACCCGGTCGCTCGGACGTTACAACATGTCCCACAGATTTGGAACTGGAGATTTCTCTCCTCCGGGTGAGCACGTGGATTACACGTCAGGTCTCTTTGATTCTGAATGGACTCTTATTTATGTGAGCATATGTCTCAAAGATGAAGCACATAGAGGGTTGATAACATTTTCCAAAGTCCTGAGAGATAAAAGGTTCCTAATTAGAATGAGCGAGGTGTTCGGTTCTCCAAATGCTGGATGTTTTAAAGCATTTCCCACAGTTCAGGCATTGAAATAGCTTCTCATCATTTTGAACGAGTAGGTGTCGCAGCAGGTCAGAGACAGAGTGAAATCCCTTCCCACACTCTGAGCAGGTGAATGGCTTGTTCCTGGTATCATTGCGTCCACGGGAATTCAGCTCAGACAGGGAGTGGATCCCCACGTTTCCCCAGTCTTTCCTCAGTATGATTGCAATTGAGCTTTGTAAGGTCTGATGACAGGTGGAAGCCTCGTCCACACACCAATAAGTTAACGATTTATCTCACACTGTAACCAGGGCTTTTTCATTTCATGTTCAAAATCTGATCAAGTTGTATTCGGGATAAATAGTGCGGCTTCATCAGATTATGGTGGAGAGGTTGGTTTGTAAATCTTACCCTTCTAAAATCCTGCGAAACTGATGTTATCCAAAAATTAGAGTATGAAACCGTCTTTCACAGACTCTGGATTTTGTCTGAAGATAAGGTCTGAAGGTAAGGGTTTTTCGACGCGAAGAATTGGAAGAGAATTTTGTCAGAATCTTTCATGCACACAGCCTCCACTACAGAGATCAGCGGGTCAGCAGGTGGATATGAACACGATCACCTCCCTGTTCCCTCCAGGTCAAACACTGTCTTGAATTGTCTGCCATCCAGTCCTGATGGAGCAGACATTACTTACAATTGAATCATTGCAAAACTGAGGCATCTGACTTCAGTCCCGAACTCAAAATCCACTGTCTCGCCACTGACTTAGAAGTGTGATATTGGAAGAACACAGCAGTGCAGGCAGCATCCAATCAGCAAGACAATCGACGTTTCGGGCACCATCAGGAAAGAGGCTTGTGAAGCGAGGTGGTAGAGAAATAAATGGGAGCGTGTGTGGCTGGGACAAAGTAACTGAGAGTGTGATAGGAGGATGGAGGTGAGGGTAATGATTATAGGTCGCAGCGCAGGGTGGAGCAGATAGGTGGGAAGGAAGATGGACAGACAGGACAGTTCATGAGAGCGGCAGAAGCCCTCGACCTGAATGAACTTGGCTGTGTGGGAGGGAGAGTTGACATGTTCCGCCAGCGGCCAGTGGTGTTGTTTGGTGCGGGTTTCTCAGAGAAGTTTTCCGAAGTGGTCTATAATTAGGCATCCGATCTCCTCAGTATCGAGGAGACTGCACAGGGAACAATGACATGCGTGGAAATGCAGGTGAAACTCTGATGGACATGGAAGGGTCCTTTGGGGCCTTGGACAGAGTTGAGGGCGGAGGTGAGGATGGATGTTTTGCAAATCCCATGTTGGAATGAGAAGTTTGCTGGGAGCGGATGGGAGGGTGGTTGGTGGGAGCGTGCACCACCAGGAAGTCGAAGAGGGAATGATATTTACAGAAAGTGGGTAGGGGTGGGGAGGGAAACACATCTTAGTTGGTGGGTTTTATTTGCAGCTGACGGAAATGCCGGAGGATGACATGATGTCTACAGAGGGTGCTGGATTTTAAAGTGTTGTAGAAGGGAGTTCTGTCCTCGTCTCAGTTGGAGGGATGAGTTTGGGAGCGGAGTTGACGGAAGTGGATGAGATGAGCTGGAAGGCATAATCGACCAAGTCCTAGGAGAAAATGCCTCGCCACTGATTCAATCTCCTCCATGGTAATTGTCTGAGTCTGAACAGACACGCCATAACCATCGTGACATACTTCAATTGCTGATGTGTTTTTAACCACATATCCACAACATCACCATGTCAGCCGACTTGCACTTCATTAACATCATTAACTCTTCCACGTCTCTGCTCTTCTGCAGCTCAAACTCTAATCTGTTCGTTTGGAAGTCACGGTCATAATATACTTCCATCCGTCCTTTCAAATTCCCTCCCTGTTGTTGTGCTCGTGATGCAAGGAATAGGGAGAGAGTGGAGTTGCACACGTGGCTACGGGGATGGTGCAGGAGGGAGGGGTTTGGATTATTGGATAATTAGGGATCCTTCTGGGCTGGGTGGGACCTGTAAAGGCAGAACGGTCTTCATCTGAACCAGAGGGGTACCAATATCCTGGGGGGCAATTCGCTAAGGTGTGTTTAAACTAATCCAGCAGAGAAATGGGAACCAAAGTTGTAGTTCAAGTATTGAAAATTTTGAGAGTAGGGAGGTCTAAAACAAGTCTTAGGGTCGCAAGATTGCACCGGTGAGCATGTCGTTGGTTTGGCGTATGTTTACTTCAATGCCAAGAGCATCTGGAGTAAGGTCGATGACCTTACAGGATTGGTTGGTACCTGGGAATTTGGTGTTGCGGCAATTTCGTAGACATGAATAGAACAGGGACATGAATGGTTGCTGCAGATTCCAGGATTTAGATGTTTCAGTAAGAACAAGGAAGAAGGTAAAAGAGGGGGGCCTGTGGCAGTGTTGGTCAAAGACAGTATTACAGTTGCAGAAAAGATGTTTGGGGACTCGTCAAAAAACGTAATATGGGCTGAAGTTAGAAATGAGATGTCACCCTGTTGGTAGTTTTCTATAGGACCCCGAATAGTTCCAGAGGTGTAGAGGAAAGGATAGCAAAGATGATTCTCGATAGCAGTGAGAATGACAGGGTAGTTGTTAAGGGGGATTTGACATGGAAATGGATAGGTGTATACTACTCGGCAAGAGTTACAGCTGGGGGAAAGGCAATTATGATGCGATTAGGCCAGACTTCGGAAGCACTGGATGGAGAAGGAGACTGCAGTGGATAGGCACATTAGAAATGTGGAGCTTATTCAAGGAAACGCTACTGTGTTTCCGAGATAACTATGTACCTGTCAGGCAGAGTGAAAGCTGTCCAGAGCAGGAGCCGAAGGAAGTAGATTGTCTGGTCAAGAGGAAGAAGAAGGCTCATGTTAGGATAAGAGGCGAAAGCTCAGTTAGGGTGCTTGAGGGTTACAAGGTAGCCAGGAAAGACCGAAAGAGATATTTCAGATGAGTCAGGAGGAGACATGAGAAGTTTTTGGGGGATAGGGTCAGGGTAAACACTGAGGCTTTCTATAGGTATTTAAGGAATAAATGAATGACGAAATTAAGATGTTGGCCAATCAGGAATAGCAGTGGAAGGTTGTGTGTGGAGTCAGAGGAGATGGGGG
Source organism: Chiloscyllium plagiosum (assembly GCF_037043375.1). Taxonomy (NCBI): domain Eukaryota; kingdom Metazoa; phylum Chordata; class Chondrichthyes; order Orectolobiformes; family Hemiscylliidae; genus Chiloscyllium; species Chiloscyllium plagiosum. The sequence continues at coordinate 32,705,463 of NW_028270185.1, read as the reverse complement.
AAGCACTAAATGAATACTTTTCAACAGTATTCAGTCTAGAAAACGACAATGATGTCGAGGAGATTACTGAGATACAGGCTACTACACTAGGTGGGATTGAGGTTCAAAAGGAGGAGGTATTAGAAATCCTGCAGAGTGTGAAAATAGATAGGCTCCCTGGGCTGGATGTGCTTTTTCCTAGGATTTTCTGGGAAGCCGGGGGGATATTGTCGTGCGTTTGGAATTGAACTTTAAATCGTCATTGTCTACAGGGATAGTGCCATGAGTCCTGAGGATAGCAAATATGGTTCCCATGTTCAAGAAGGGGAGTAGGGATAATCCTGTTAATTGTAGGTCAGTTAGCCTCACTTCAGTTGTTGGTAAATTGTTGGAAAAGGTCATAAGAGATAGGATTTATAACCGTCTGGAAAGGAATAATTTGTTCAGAGATAGTCAGCATGGTTTTGTGAAGGGTAGTTCGTGCCTCACAAACCTAACTGATTTCTTTGAGAAGGTGACCAAGCAGGTCGATTAGAGTAAACAGGTTGATGTTGTGTATATGGATTTCAGCAAGGCGTTCGATAAGGCTCCCCACAGTAGGCTATTGCATAAAATGCGGAGGAGTGGGATTTTGGGAGATGCAGCAGTTTTTATCAGTTATTGGCTTGCTGAAAGAAGACAGAGGGTGGTGGTTGATGGAAAATGTTCATCCTGAAGTCCAGTTGCCAGTGGGAAACCGCCAGGGTCGGCGTTGGGTCCACTGCTGTTCGTTATATTTTATAAGCGACCTGATTGAGGGCGTAGAAGGGTGGGTTATTAAGTTTCAGACGACACTAAGGTCGGTGGAGTTGTGGATAGTGATGAAGGATGTGGTAGTTTACAAAGAGACATAGATAAGCTACCGAGCTGGGCTGAGAGGTGGCAAATGGAGTTTAATGGGGACAAGTGAGAGGTGATTCCTTTTGATCGGAACAACTGGAATGCAAAGTATTGTGCTAATGGTAAGTTTCTTGGTAGTGTAGGTGAGCAGAGTGATCTCGGTGTTCTCGTAGAGAGATCCTTGAAGTTTGCCATCCAGGTTGACAAGTTTGTTAAGAAGGCATACAGTGTTTTAGCTTTTATTACTTGAGGGATCGAGTTCTGGAACCATGATGTTATGCTACAGCTGGACAAAATTCTAATGCGGCCGCATTTGGACTATTGTATACAGTTCTGGTCACAACATTATAAGAAGGATGATGAAGCTTTGGAAAAGGTGCAGAGGAGATTTACTCGTATGTTGCATGGTATGAAGGGAAGGTCTTACGAGGAAAGGGTGAATGACGTGTGGTTGCTTTCGTCAGAGAGAAGAAAGTTGAGAGGTGACTTAATAGAGACATATCATATAATCAGAGGATTTAGATAGGGTGGACAGAGAGAGCCTTCTTCCAAGAATGGCGATGGCGAGCACGAGGGGGCATAGAATTAAATTGAGGGGGGATAGATATAGGACAGATGTCAGAGGTAGTTTCTTTACTCAGAGAGTAGTAAGGGTATGGAATGTTTAACCTGCAACGGTAATAGATACGCCAACTGTAAGTACATTTAAGTTCTCATTGGACCAACATATGGACGTACATGGGATAGTGTAGGTTAGATGGACTACAGATTGGGATGACAGGTTGGCGAATCATCGAACGTCGAAGGGACTGTACAGTGCTGTAATGTTCTATTTTCTATGTTCTATGATCGAACTCCCACTACTTCTATTCAAAGGTGTACTTGCGTTCTGTTCACAGTTTCATTGTTCATTATCTGAATGGCATTTTTACGAACGCCTATTTTCCCAAACGTGCACTGCGGCTTTCGCAGCTTTATCTTTCCACAAGGGCTCCCATATGGTGGAAGGGAAGGAGTTGCAGGTTATTTACCCAATGATGTAATTCTGAGTTCTTCCAATACCTCTCCCGCATGTGGAAGTACTCACAACAAGGGTTGCTCACCCATCACCGGGCGGCAAAATTTCAAATTTTTCATCATTTTCTGCAAATCTCTTGACTGTCTTCCCTCTAACAATCACTGTCATATCCTTAGGCCCACTCAAGAGCAAATAGAGCTGGTCAATGGTATGCCAACCCAGCCAGCGGGCACGACACCCAATATTATGTTTTAAAGTGCACTCTCAGATATTCTGCATTCCCTCGAATTGCAAGCTCCGGAGCATGTTCGATTTGAACTGTTTCACGTTTGGTGCCTAACAGTCACCTGCCAACGCCATAAATTATGCATTCCCGTGGCAACGTAAATCGCACCAGGCAAAAGGAAAGGAATTACTCACCAAGTGATTGAGAAAAACTGCAATACATGCTGAAATCAAGGGTAATGAGCTGGTATCAGTACTACTTCGTGCCTTTTATATAAAAGAAGCTTCAAAGTTTTTACTTTGTGTGAGATTAAACAAATGTTGATCCCTGTCACCTTATGAGATATTGGGAAGCTGACAAAGTGTTATATCAAGCAAGTGATCAAAGAAGTGGGTTTCAAGTCGTATTTTGTCTCACAAAACGAAGCTTGTATCACAAAAGATGACCGAAGTTTTTCTGCTAAAGGTCATCATCTTTTGTCAGTCTCAAAACGCTTCATATGTTAGTGCTGCCATAGATCAGTGGTTCGAGCTCGGGGTTTTAACCTCGATTCACACTACAGCCTTGCTGAATTTTCTTGCAACTATTGCAGCAAGCATCCGAAGGTGCGTTCTCCGTGTTGTTAGGTATTAATTTTGAAGGAATATCTGGAAGTCATTTTATAGACAGAACATACCCACTCCCCGCCCCAGACCCCATTTGTTACAGTTTGGAAGTCCACATACGTGTTTTTCCTTCGAGGAACGTGAGGATGACAAGCTTCTGATGCGAAGATTGCCTTCGTTTGGCAGAAAGAACAACGTTATTCATGAAAAGCAGAAAAGTAACGGTGAAACAATGGGGGACGAAAACGTACAGGGATACGGTTGAATGCTTCTGTTCCTTATGTAGAGACAGGAATCTGCTGGAATTCATTTAAGCAGGCAGAAAGTTGGAAGACCACAGCTCACCAGGCTGCCTCAGATTTGGAGAAGTCAACATTTAGCAGGTACCAATTATTACCGATTGGGACAGTCCTTGAGGGTTAGACTCCCGCCTGTTTACTCCTCTGCTTATGGAAACAGAATCGGTTTTACAGCGAGTCATGAAGAAAGAAGTGGCCAAACGGGTCAATTCCTCATTTTATGGAAGTTGGGCTCTCCTGAGGCCTTTGTCACTTTCAAAAGATGTGTCTGCATAGATCCCTCTATGGGTCAAAATGAGGCTCAGTTTTCCCGCAGTTCATGATCAAATTTGACGGTATCTGACTTCAGACTCATTCACTGGTTCATTGGAGATTAAAACTTTGCAAGGAAAGTTTCGTTCAGATGAATACTTCAGACGTCAAGCTGTGGGGCAATTAGTGGAAACTGGAAACGAGAATATTTGGATGTTTGATGACTGGCACTGACATAATGTATTATTCTGTGCTCTAAAAGCACGGTGTCACAAACACTCTTTTTTGGAAGGAATTTCTCATTGCAGCAAAAAAACCCTATTCTGTTAAGAGAAGATGCAATTGCACATGCCGTCCTTCTTGGTCGACTAGTGGTTACCATAAAGCGCTTTCACCGCTGTGGTTTGGGTTAATTTCTTGGTCAGGGAATCTGGATCAATTGTTCCTGATAAGGGCAACAACACAAGTCGAACGTCTTTGACATTTCAAACGCGTCCGAATGTGCCTTGCATAATTGTGCAGGGCCGCAAGTTGGCTCACTGGTTATCACTGCTGCCTCACAGCGCCAGAGATATGATTTGCTGACAACTGGGTCGACTGTCAGTAAGTTCCCTTATTCAGGAGCAAATGAAGAGAAAATGGGTAAGGAATTGTTCTGTGAGGGTTAATCACAGGAGGATTGGTGTGCATTTGTTGTATCGTATAAGTAATTTCTGAACTGTAGGCATTCCACGTTCCCTTATTGTGTTGCTTTAGCACATGTTCAGACAGGTGAGAAAAGTGAGGAAAAATAGTCACGACCCAATCAGTGATTGATTCATTGTGCAACAACCAACGGCTTCACTTTTGACTGAACTAGCTCCAATTTTCCCCACATTGGTAATGGTAGTACACAGCATTAGAGCGGCTTTTCATGTGTTGGTTTGGCCCCAGCATCCTTTTTCAACATGGACTATACTGGGACATAAAGAGATGATAAAAGACATGGATGGCGATGACTGGAATGAAAAGACGTCAGGAAGAATGGACAGCGTTTACTTGGAAACAGAAAAAATGGAAAGGAAGCCAACGATATAGTGGGGGATAATGCCATTTGAAAAGACAAAGCGGGGTATCATGGGATGGTGGAAAAGACGAATAGATTATGTGGCGTGACACCAGGTAAAACTGAGTTGTGTCCGTATAGAAGATTTCTAGGCGATGTGAATTTGGTGAGAGTAAACAGGAGGGAAATTCCCTCATTCGAATGGATCTATATCTAGAGTAAAGAACTTGAAAACCAGCGATGAATGATAAAGAAAAGTTTGGAGCTCGCATTCTTTTTCTTTCTACAGCTATTGAATTCGAAAATGATTACTTTTTCTCAGGAAAAATTATTTAGAAGCTGATTCTAAAATATTTGTAAAGATACGTGCAGACACACAAGGAGCGAATTTCATCGGGACAGGGAGTCTGGGCGGCTAGAATGGGTACACGCTACGTGCACACTCTCTAATTGGTTAACGTTAATTGGAAAGAAGCCTCATAACACCTGCAACTGAGCACGACTAAGTGTAGAATGAGCTGATTGTGAGGAAAGCGTTAGCAGCTTGTTCTACGTGAACTTCTATAAATTCTAAAAGAATTGAGCTGTTTGTGTTAGCTCAGCATTAAAGGGAAGCCAGTTAGCACAGTCTGCTGCATAACTGTTTTATGATATAAAGTGATGCCAACAGTGTGGGAATAATTCGCGCAATGTCTCAGCATACCTTCAGGATCCTGATCTCCCCATTCAGCTAATACTTTAGGAGATGTCGAGAATCAAAAAGAAACTACACTATCGTGAGTTGGAACTGACCTGCCGATGTGATGCACCTTTGTTCTTTCATCTGTTGCAGTAGAAAATTTGGCTGCAATCACAAAGAAGGGAGTGAGTTCATTTGATTCTCACTCATCTCCCCCAACCATATCTAGTGACAAGACACGAAAATAATTCATGCTTGAATTCTGTAATCTTCATAGCAGTACTTAAAAACAGCTTTGTCATTTCTATTCCAGTTTTTCTGATAACAGGCAAAATGTCCAATAAGATAAACCTAATAACTTTTGGATTGTTTTAATGGACTGTGCGAGTTTGTAGCACAATTAGTAATATGATACGAGCTAAACGTCCTTTCCAGAATTTAACACAGCGCAGGACCAGCGACATGACAAACGTCATCGACTTCAAAAATCACCTCTGTATCTCTCGTGAGTGATGGATATTCACTTAGGGAGTCTTTATGGCTGGTCTTAAGTAACTGAGGTATTTCCCAAGGACAGAACACTCCACAAAATCAGATATTTCTTTGAATAAATGCTGTTTTACTGAATGTTCTTTTGCAACTTTTAAATATATATGCATACACACAAAAATGCACGCCCACACACATTTATACATATATGTACATACACATATGTATATACATATAGCTCGCACATTCGACGGGAAGAACATTCGACGAGGAGGTTGAACAGTTCATCCACTTTACAAGGAGGTTGAACAGTTCATCCACTTTATATCCGAACGCCTTCGTGCTCCCACGAGGAGGTTAAACAGTTCATCCACTTTATATCGGCGCAGCCTCGTGCTCCCACGAGGAGGTTGAACAGTTCTTCCACTTTGCCAACACCTTCCACCCCGATCTCAAATTCACCTGGACCGTCTCAGACTCCTCCCTCCCCTTCCTAGACCTTTCCATTTCTATCTCGGGTGACCGAATCGACACGGACATTTACTATAAACCGACCGACTCCCACCCTGCCCCCTGAAAAAACGCCATCCCATATTCCCAATTCCATCGTCTCCACCGCATCTGTTCCCAGGAGGACCAGTTCCACAACCATACAGTCCAGATGGCCTCCTTCTTCAAGGAGCGCAAATTCCAGCCAGACATAGTCGACGATGCCCTCCACCGCATCTCTTCCACTTCCCGCTACTCTGCCCTTGAGCACCGCCCCTCCAACCGCCACCAGGACAGAACCCCATGGTCCTCACTTACCACTCCACCAACCTCCATGTACAACGTTTCATTCGTCGTCATTTCCGCCACCTCCAAACGGACCACACCACCAGGTATATATTTCCCTCCCCTCCCCTATCAGTGATCCGAAAAGACCACTCCCTCCGTGACTCCCTCGTCAGGTCCACAACCCACACCAACCCAACCTCCACTCCCGGCACCTTCCCCTGCAACCACAAGAAATGCAAAACTTGCGCCCACACCTCCCCCCTTACTTCCCTCCAAGGCCCCAAGGGACACTTCCATATCCACCCCAAATTCACCTGCACGTTCACACACATCATCTATTGCATCCGCTACACCCGATGTGGCCTCCTCTGTATTGGGGAGACAGGCCGCCTACTTGCGGAATGTTTCAGAGAACACCACTGGGACACCCGGACCAACCAACCCCACCACCCGTAACTCCCCCTCCCACTCCACCAAGGACATGCAGGTCCTTGAACTCCTCCATCGCCAGACCATGGCAACACGACGGTTGGAGGAAGAGCGCCTCATCTTCTGCCTGGGAATGCTCCAACCACAAGGGATGAACTCGGATTTCTCCAGTTTCCTCATTTCCCCTCCCCCACCTTGTCTCAGTCAAATTCCTCGAACTCAGCACCGCCTTCCTAACCTGCAATATTCTTCCTGAACTCTCTGCCCCCACCGCACTCCTACCTATCACCCTCACCTTGACCTCCCTCCACCAATCGCATTTTCAACGCCCCTCACCCAAGTCCCTCCTCCCTACCTTTTATCTTAGCCTGCTGGACACACCTTCCTGAAACGTCGATTCTCCTGTTCCTTGGATGTTGCCTGACCTACTGCGCTTTTCCAGCAACACATTTTCAGCTCTGACCTCCAGTATCTCCAGTCCTCACTTTCTCCTAACACATTCAAATGGCCGACCAACCAATTCCAAATATTCTGAATACACACACACACACACACACACACACACACGTGTGTGTGTGTGTGTGTGTGCGTGTGTGTGTGAATTCACAACATTAGAAATGGATGGTCGGCCATTTGAATGTTCTTCCTGTGGAATGTGAGATCTCAGAGTTTACTGTAATGTCCCTGAGATTTGAATCGACGGGAATTGCACCCAACTCCATCTCCTTGGCAGCAGCTTAAGGGAACTGGAGCTGAACATTGGATCTTTGGGTAGTCTGAGGAGAATTGGGAGGAGTTATATGGAGGCAGTTGCACTTCAGGTACAAGAAACAGGTCGATGGTATTCAGTCGGGAGACGAAAAGGGAACAGGCAGCTAGTGCAGGCATCCACTTTGGCTGTGCCCATCTGTAACAAGCATACCGTAGTGTACGTTTGGGGGGATGTCCTACGAGGGGTAAGCCATGGTGTACAGATCTCTGGCACAGTGTTTGTCCCTGTGATCAGAAGGGTAGTGGAGAGGGGAGGAGAGCAATAGTTATTGGGGACTAAATGGTGAGGGGGACAGATTGCAGTTTATGTGGGTACAGGGCAGGATCATGATTGATGTGAAACCTCCACGTTACCAAGGTTTGTGATGTCTCTCAGCGTGTTTTCAGGACCCTTAAGGGGAGGGGGAGATGCCCGAGGTCATGTTTCGCATATGCACTAACAATTTATAATAAAATTGATGTGGATGTATGGAAGGAATTCAGGGATCCAGGGTGACATTTTAGAACGAGATCAAACAGAGTTGTTCTCTCTGATTGGTTACACATGCCACATTATAGTGAGGGAAAGAATAGGGAGAGAGCAGATGAACACGTGGTTGTAAAGATAGTGCAGATGATAGGGATTTGGATATCTGGATAGTTGGGGCTCATTCTGGAGTCGGTTGGACCTCTCCAAACAAGATGGTTTTCACCTGACCCGGAAGGGTACCAATATCCTGACTGGATAATTTTCTAAAGCTCTTCAGGAGGGTTTAAACGAATTCAGCAGCGGATTGCGAACCTGAATTTTAGCTGCGGTTTGCTGGAAGTTTTGAGTGGTTAGGACATAAACGGGATTTCGGGTTTGCGAGTGAATGTTGGCAAGGATGAAGATGGTTTGAGGTGTGCCTACTTCACCGCTAGGAGCATCTGGGATAAAGCCGTTGTCATGGGTTGTTAACTGGGACTTCAATATTGTGGCCATTTCAGAGACATGAATGGAGCACTGAAATGAATGGTTGTTCCTTGCACCTCAGTTTCGATTTTTCAGTAAGAACAGGGAAGTCGTTAAAGAGGGGGAGATGTGGCATTTTTAGTCAAAGACAGTGCTGTGGTAGCAGAAAGGATATTTGGTGAGGACCCGACTCAATCTGCTGAACTAGAATGGGCTGAGATTAAAATGAGGCAAGTAGAGGTCACCACCAAAATGTTCTAGAGATATGGTGGAAAAGATTGCAAAGATGATTCTGGATAGGAACGGAAGTAACAAGGTAGCTGTAGTGGTGAAGTTTAACTTTCCAAATATTGATTGGAAATGTTATTGTTTGAGGAGATCTGATTGGTCAGTCTTTGTCCAATGTGTGCAGGAGGGTTTCGTGACGCAGCATGTAGACAGGCCAACAAGAATCAAAAACATATTCGATTTGGTACTGCGTAATGAAGCAAGTCAACTGTTGGATTTGGAGATAATTGAGCACTTTGGTAATAGTGACCACAATTCGGTATGTTTATTTAGTGATGCATAGGAATATATATATATATCGCAGAGCATGAGCTACCGCTGGGAGAAAAGCCAGTTTGATGCGATCAGCATGAGTTAGGATGCATCAGATGGGAAAGTAAACGCATGGGGTTTTGCAAACCTGAAATATGGAGCTTGTTCAGGTAAGCTCTCATGCATGTCCTTGATAAGTGTAAGTGCGTCATGCAGGGAATATGAGGTTGAGACAGGGAGCCATTTTTACTCAAAAAGTTGAAATTCTTGTCAAGATGGAGAAGGCCGTGCATGTAAACATGTATATATGAAAGCTGACTTAGGGCACTTGAAAATTAAAAGCTAGCAAGGAAGGGCCAAAAGAGAGAGCTACTCAGAGCAAAGAGGGGGCATTAAAAGTCTTTAGCTGGCAGGGTCATTTAAAACCCGGAAGCTTTCTCTTGTCATTTCAAGAATAAAAGAATATCTAGGATATCATTGGGGCCTGCCAAGAACAGTAGGAGGACGTCGTCAACGGAGTCCGAGGATAGGAGAGCCTTTGAATGTTCATTTTTCATCATATCTCAAATGAAAAAAACAATGCTGTTGAAGAGAATTTTGAGATGCAATCTGTTAGAATAAACGAAATTTATATTCATAAAGAAGAGTTGTTAGCAATTCATGAAATCCTGAAAATAGATTTGTCCCCTGGGCTTGATGGGATGTATCATAGGTTTCTTTGGGAATCGTGGGAGGAGATTGCAGAACTTTTGACTACCAATTTAATTTCGTCAGTGTCTATGCTATTAGTGCAAGAAGACTCGAGTTCAGCAAATATTGTCCCCTTCTTCACGAAGAGTAGTAGGGAGAACGCTGGAAATTATAGAACAGTGAGCCGTATTTCCTTGAAGGTGAAGTTTTGGGAAAGGTTATGAGAGATATGATTTATGATCACCGAAGTAGGAAGAAGTTGATTCGCTACAGTCAACGGGATTTTGCGAATAGCAGGTTGTGGCTCACAAACTTTATTGAGCTCTTTGAAAATGTCAAAAAACAAGTGGATGAGAGTAAAGTGGTTAACATCGTGGATATGATTTTCACAAATGCACGGTCGGCTGTTGCAGAAAATACAGAGACATGGGATTGAGGGTGATTTCGCGGTTTAGATCAGTAATTGGTTCGCTGAAAGAACACAGAGTGTGGTAGTTAATGGAAAATATTCATTCTGGAGTTCAGTTATTCATGGTGTACCACAAGGTTCCTGTTAGGGTCCACTGCTATTTGTCACCTTTATAAATGACCTGGGTTCGAGCATGTGATAATGGATGAGCAAATTCGCAGAACACACTAAGTCGATGGAGTTGTCAACAGTGCCGAAGTCTGCTGCAGGTTACAGACAGACATGAATAATCTGCAGATCGGGGCTCAGGGGTGGCATATGGAGGTTATTGTAGAAAAGTGTGATGTGATTTACTTTGGAATGAACAACAAGAATAAAATGTTTCGGTATTAATTGCAATATTCTTGGAAGTTTAGATGAGCAGAGCGATCTCGGCGTCTACGTATTTCAAACTCTGAAAGTTAACACACACGTTGATGGATTTGTTTGCAATGAGCACAGTGTGTTCGTTTTTATTGCGAGAGGGATTGAGTTTCAGGGCCAAACGATTCCTTTGCAGCTCCATAAATTTGTCTGGTATGGCCAAACTTGTCGAGTTCTGGTCGCCACATTATAGGAGGGATGTGAAAGCATTGGAAAAGTTGTACACGAGATTTCCTCGGATGTTGCCTTCTGTGAAGGGAATGTCTTACGAGGAATGGCTGAGGGACTTGAGGCTGTTTTTGATAGAGATAAGAAGTTTGAGAAGTGAATTAATAGAGACATAAAAGATGATCAGAGTTTGCTGTAAGATGGACAGCGAAGGCATTTTCTTCAAATGGTGATGGTTGGCACAAGGGCATATCGATGTAATTTGAAGGTGATAGATGCCGAGGTAGCTGCCTTTCTCAGAGAGTAGTAAGAGTGCAGAACGTCTTGTCTTCAACAGTCGTAGACTCACCAACCTTCAAGGCAATTAAATGATCATTTGTTAAACTTCTGGTTTTTCATGTCAAAATGCTGGTCAGATGGAATTCAGATTGGTCTTACAGGTCGGTGCAACATTATTGCAATGTAATATTCCGGGTTTAAACTTTTCTTCAGCTTGAAGTTGCAATCAAATTTGGTCAGTATAAGTAAAACAAAGACCTGGCGAGGATCCAATGCACAACTTTGGCAGTTCATGTGCTGCCATTCTGTCATGCAAGTACAGCAAGCTAACTAACTGCACCACTGGATCTGCCGTTTAATGGTGGCGAACGTCTCCTGATCTTACCACTGGCCCCCTCAACCGAATTTTTTTTTTCTGTGTATCTGAAATGAAACGCAGTGGAGAGGTGGTTATACTAATAATGGATCATCGATTGTGAAGCATCAGCTTCAGGAAAATGGTGTAGATAAATGTGGTGAAAATCGGTTTTATTGAATACTGCATACATTTACCATGGCTTCCTGCGTTGGTCACAGGCAATGTTTTGTGACCATTGTACTGGGATTTTCCTTCTATCGGCTTCAATTCGTCAGAAAATTCGATTCACTGATATTTCACCAACTTCCTTTGGCATGTTCATCTGAGACATCGACCCACACTGCACATAACATCAACAATGTTCAGCATACTACGTGAACGAGAATGTGGCATGGTTTTTCTGCAAGGCAAATTAAATTCAGTTTAATTCGTAAAGTCGCAAGAATCCAGAGTAAGATTCAAAATGTCAGAAATTCACGTTCATTACCTTGGCCAGAATTCCAGCCCAGCAAAGGGGAAATCTGCCCCTGAATCCCCAGAATCCATGCAATTGATTGCTTCATGTATCCACTTGGAAACATATGTGAAGGAACATTCAGCCTGAAGGAGAACTTGTGAGAATCCTCCGCTGTCTGATCTAAAGCTGAAACAAGAGCTGTCGATTCCAGCCGGGAGGGAAGCGAATTGGAGATGAGACCAAAATATTATTTGGCGTTTAATTCATATTGTCCTCAATGTGATGATTTAAAAATCTTGGCCAGAAATGGCACAGACACAAAGGAGCAGAAGGAGGCCATTCTTAACACCGATCCTGTCCTGCCACGTAATTTGATATCATCATGGCTCACACGTCAATTTTATGTCTTTTTCCAGCCCATCCACAACGTCGTACTGGCTAACAGGCATTTATCGATCTTTACTATAAATAGACATCAATAATGTAAATCTGTGGGAGGAAAATGTTCCGTTTCGAGACAGTTAGGTTTTTGCACGAACATTACCGGTTTTTCAGATGAGCAGCCGAGTCTGGTCTGACCACTTTGCAAAACATAAATTAAAACACGACCCTGATGGGATTCGAACCCACAACCGGCGAATCGCAACCTGAATAGAGATGCAGAACTCCAACGCGCTTTCCATTGCGCCAAAGAGCCACGCCTGCTTTTGCTGTTAAGCACACAAGTTTGCATTTGATGCATTGCACTCAGGACACCAATCTCGCGCCTGGCTGTCCTCGTCACACTTTCTGGTACCTAGTCCGTATCCAGTAGTGCTCTGGCTCATCAAGTTTTCGGCTACAGACTGCTGAAACGTTCTCATGACACTTACCTTTACCACATGTTCAGATAATAATTTCCAGATAATCAATACTCTACAGGTCAAAGTATTCTTCCCAAATCTCCTCCTTGTCTCCTTTCTTTCATTTATGTTACTCTGTTCCTTCCCAATACAGGCTTATCCCTGTCACACATATCCATCCTCTTCATAAAATGAGCACGTTAATCGGATTCTTATTCAGCCTTCTCTGCGCTTAGATTAACATCCCCAACCTAGCTCGCGTACATTCACAATGGGAGTGGTCAAACCCTTGCCATTCTTTTCATCTCCTGTGAAATTCTCCTCCTGCATTCAGACGCTTCCAGTATCTGGCGATTACAAGAGAAAAACAAAGTTCTCAGAAGAAAAGCCAAAAGGTCCGAACAAAATCAGCAGCTCTTGTCTATCTCTGATGAGGAAGGAAAGTTAACGCTTCGAGTCCAATGATCCGTCTTCAGAACTAATGGGAAGCGAGGGTGGGTGAAGTATGTGTAAGACGGCAGACGGTTTCTAAAATTATTGAACTTGATGTTGGGTCCTAAAGTTTTCATGGTCTGTCGGTAGAAAATTAGTTGCATGTCTTACAGCTTATGTTGTGTCTTGAAGGAGCACTGCAGCAGACCAGAGACTGAAATGATGGCTTGGGAACACAGTGTCTAGATTTGAGTGGTGCTGGAAAAGCACAACAGTTCAGGCAGCACCCGAGGAGCAGTGAAATCGTCGTTTCGGCAAACAGCCTTTCATCAGGAATATAAGCAGAGAGCCTGAGGGGTGGGAACATAGTGTAATGTTGAAGTTACAGGAGACTGGAAGATCTGGATAGTTTTTGTTGATTCTGGACAGAACGTAAGTGATCTCAGATTTGTCACCGACTTTATTTTCCTCTCTCCATTGGAGAGAGATCACATTCTGAGCAGGAAATACAGTTGCCTCGATTAACTGAAGTGCAGAGAAATCTCTGGACCATGCGACCGGGAGCTTCCAGACTGAGGAGAGATATCTGAAACCAACAGGGAATGTAACTGACAACAACGAACGTCACAATGCAGTACAGGCACTTCGGCCCTCGCTGTTACTGCAACCTGTAATGGTAAATCAACATTTATTTTAAATCCAATAAAAGCACAGGGAAACAAATAAGTAATTATTTGAAATTGCAGAGGCATGTGTTGCAGACAGACAAAAAAAATGTAAAGTTAAACCGAAATAATAGTAGACATACAAGGCCAGTAAACTACCATACCAGGGACAAACAGTCAAGGAATGAGAAAAAAAATTCTTTTGATGTGGAAGACACCTTTCCTCACGTACCATTGGCGAAGGCATCCAGCGAGAGGTGGCAGGATTTGAGACGATGCATACTGCAGGCACAAAAAAACGAAAGATTGTGTTTTCAACGACGACGTGAGTACCTGATTCAATGCACACATAAGGACAGATATGATCAAACTAAATTGGCTAACTCAGGCAGATAGAGCAGTCCAGGTAACCTCTGCCAAGACGGTAGCCTGGCGATTAGGTATGGTAGATGTTTCGGACCCAAGATTAAGAAGGGTCACGACTGAGTGCAGGGCAAAAGGCAAACGTGATGTGGGGTTCATAGGAAGCTGTGAACCCATAAGGATAGCCCGGAAGTCTGAGTATCGCCCATGCAGAGCACGAGACCCGTTAAAACACGAGACTTCCAAAGGATACAACTTTGCATCCATTCTGAAAGCTTGAGTGATAATCCCCTGTGGATAATCACCGATGAGAGCCCCCATTTTTCTGGTGAAAAAGGCAAACATTCCAGGTGAATCGGGGAAACGGAGCTTTGTTCAAGACCTGCAGGTAGTCAATTATGCTGTTGTTCCGCCCGCCCCAAATGTTCCTAACCCTTGTACTATTTGAGTTCGAATTCCACCTGACAGTAAATGGTTCTCTGCTATGGAATTATCAAATATCTTCTTTAGTGCACCGGTACACCCAGAAAGTCAATTCTGGTTCACTTTTCCACTCAAAGGAAAATCATATGCACTCAAGCGACTTTGTCAAGGTGACTGTGAGTCCCCCACCATAATTAATGAGGCTCGATGCTGGAGTCGGGAGATTTTTGTTTTAACCAAGGGGTCAGCGCTTCTGTAGTATGTAGACGAATGCGTAATAGCAGCACCAATAGAGGAACAATGTGAGAAAGATATGCTTGTGTCGCTCTGCCATCTCGCCAGGAATGGGCACAAAGCTTGTGTCGCAAATCTACAATTTGTGCAACAACAGGTGAAGTTCTTTGGTCATTTCTTGTCTGAACCAGGGAAGGGCATTGGTCAAGACAAAGTTCAAGCAATTTGCAAATTCCAAAGCCTCACACGAAGTAACAAGTGCTATTCTTTTGGGTCTTGCACTCCTACTGTCGATTTTTTATCCCACATTACACAACCCTTGAGGCGCCTCTAAATGAAATTTCCAATGGCTTCGAGTTTCAGAACCAGAGATCGTTGCAGTTGAATTAAACAGGCGCTCCAAACCACACCTACACTGGGGGTCCGAATCGAAACAAGCCTTTTGTACAAACGGTAGATGCATGACATCTCAGCTGATGCAGGAGAATGTGGGTAAATTGAGGCCGGTAGCTTACATTTTGGCTAAACCTAGACCCCGTAGCGGCAGGATTGCCTATATGCCTGCAAACCGTGTTTGCAGCTTCAAAAGTTTGTTGTAGCGTCCAGGGACACAGTCGGATTTGGAGAATTCACCCTCCTGGTCCCACATGCATCCTTACTATTTTCCGAGCAAAACACAGCACACATGTCTGCAGCACGTTGGCTCAGAAACAATACTGTACTATTGGAGATGCCTAACATTACAATAACGAGATGTAACGTCCGTAATACTGATAGCCTTCTCGCCACAACAGGAGACAGAGACCCACATGACTGTGTCACTGTAACTCACCAAGACCAGGCGTGCAGGCTTCACAAACCCAGTATCAGGATATTGCGTTTTTTTGTGAATGGGTCCGCATTCAGGGGCAAACGGACAGGCCAGAACTGTGTTTGGTACGCTGTAGTAACTACCCACGAGGTAGTCAAAGCGAAATCACTCACTTGTCATCTGTCAGCTCAAGCAGCAGAGCTGATTGCCTTGACTGAGGCATGTCAATTGGCTGAGTGAATGATAGAGAATATTTACACAGACTGCAGATATGCATTTGGGGTTGTACACAATTGTGGAACTCTGTGGAACCACAGGGGCTTCTTGACATACACTGGAAAGCCCAAAATACACCGTGGACTGACTTCTGACCTCCTGGAAGCGGTCCTACCGCCTAACTCATTCGTTGTCTGTAAATGTGAAACACACACGAAAAAGTACGATTCCCTTTCTCAAGGCAATGCGAATGCAAACTCTTCGCGAATGACAGCAGCCCAGCAGCCGCCAAGTGATCAGTTGACATGTGTATGTCAATTATTTGTAATCTAAAGCAGACTTACGGTTGGTCGAGTCACAGGCCACGCCAAAGGACAAGCGTGAATGGACAATGGCAGGGTGCAGAATGAGGGAATGGGTGTGGTGTGGCCCCATTGGTAAACCCTGTCAACGCGATCATTATTCCCATTCCATGCCAATTAACACACAGTGAGGAGCATGTGTCAAAAGGGGGGATGTAGCAAATAACGTGTTATGATTTGATCTTGATATTTAATTTGGTTTCCGTGGTCGAATCTGTAAGTCCTCTTCGGATATTGTGCAAAATAATTTTCCAAAGGTCATCTTAGTCAGTCCGGGACTGAGATTCAGAAAAGAACAAATGTTTCTGTTTTTTTTTTGGAGCTGGCTGTGTTTACATTCTCCCCACCTCAAGTTTATAAGGACTTATAAACTTCATTTCTGTCAGTCCAGGTGAGACACTTTGTGATGCGGATACTTTCATTGGCAAAGAAAATACATTTATCCCCATGAAGCTTCCTTTCATCCTCTGTCTCCCCTTTCATTCAATTTGATCACTGCTGTTCTGATAAATTTCACCTCTGCTGTCCTGTTGTTCATCCGTAATTCGAGGGAACGTCGAAACGAATCCCAAAATAAGATTAATGTTCGGTTGTTCATGTTGCATTAATGACCAGACCAGAACAAGCTAGCAGGAAATTGAATAACAGAAAAAATATTTTTAAAATTCCTTCCAGAAAATTAACCGACTGCAAAGTGAGAATATGAGAAATGTCAGAGTGCACTGATATTTAGCTCATTTCCCAATGCACAAATACACCTAGATGAGTTCACTCTTTGCTAAATGTTTATTTATAATTGTGACAATTTTCTGGGGCAGATCCTCCCTCAATCCACAAAAATGTATGCTGTCAAAACCTATTTCAGTTCAGATTAAAATGGCTCAAGATACTTTCCATCAATCCAAGGTTACTGCGCCATGTCAATTGAAGTGTATCCAGATAAGGTTAGAACTCCCAGCCTTTTCTCCCACAGCTCTCTATTCCAGTTGCTCCAGCCTCGTTTGGAGCTCCCATCTTGGGCGTTTCACGCGCATCTCTGCCTTCATAGAAGAACTGCATGCTCACGGACTTGGTCACTGGCAGAAAGAGTAAAGATTCACGCGTTCATTCCGCTCTCAAATTCCGATCGGATCTTCACCACTGCGTCGCTAAATTTCTGTTATTCTAGACCTGGAAGCCAGTGTGATTGAAGTGTGTAACCGTAGTTACAACCTTGGTAATGATGAGAAACGTCGTTGTTATTTTAACCAACATTTCAACAATTTGTTTGCTAAGCCTGTAAATTTCATCTTTTCTCGAAATCTATCGAAATCAGTCTTCAACATTCTCAATGATGGACTCTCCACAGCCACTGAGGACATCGAAGATGACAATACAACCCAATCTCAGTAGGTTATCCTCTTGTGAATGTGGTTCCTCGTCAATCTCAGTCATTGTATTTTTGCGTTTACTGTTGGTTATTTTTTCATGTGATTGTATAGTGGCTCATCCTCTGCATTGTGGCCGAAGCAACCTACATTCAAATCCGAGTATCAGTAATGCGCATTTTTTCCATGTTACTCCACATAACCCTTGCAAAACAAACGCAGAAAGGAAGAAATCAATTTTTTAGGGTAAAATGCTCTCGAAGGCGATGATTTTCTGGCTTCAAACTTTATCTGTACCTAATCTCGGAGAAGTTTCTCCCTTTCCCAATCACCATTCTTCCATTCTATCCTTCCTCACATGCCACTGGGACATTGCACAAAGTAGCATTCACTTTCACATTGACGCCGTTAAGTTAGTGCTGCAGCTTCACTCTTGTTAGGTGAACTTTCACCAATACCACCATGAGGAGCTTTAAGCCACTTAATGCAATCAGATAATGTGGTTGGGTTATCAATCCTCATGTAAAGTGTTTGATTTGCATGGACCAGATATCATTGGAGCACTGGATTCATGAAAAGGACGCAGAACAGTATCGAGGAAAAGGGAATTTATTGGAAAAGACCAATGTTTGCGAATTCCCCACATTTATTTCTAGTCTTTATTCGTCTCTCGCTAGAGTGTTATGTATAATTCTGCAATTCACATAAAAGAAGCGATATGACAGCTGTGGAAATGGTGCAGAAGTGATTTGCCAATATATTGTCTGGTCTGAAGAACTTCAGCTATGAAAAGAGTTTCGACAGACTGGCTTTGCTTTTGTGAGAGCAGGAGAGATTGAGAGGAGACAGTATTGAGATGTAGGAAATAATAAGGGGCATGGATTGGGTACACCTAACGAAAGATTTCTCGATGATGGATGGATCAATCAATCATAGATTTAAGATAAGAGTCATAAACGTTCGAGTAGCTCTACATTAAAAAAATCTTTATCAGCTTGCGAGTCATTGGAATCTGGACATCATTGTCCCTATGAGTCAGAGAGGCAGAAATTCTAATAATCTTCAGAGATACTTAACTGTGATTTTGTAATGCTTAAGGCATACAACGGTAAATGATGGAAAATGGGATGAGGATAATCAAGCAGGTGTTATTGACAAGGGCATGCAGAAGTAGCTTGCAGCCTCAGTTAGTTCTGACATCCACCTTGTGGCGTTTCGTAACCTCAGTTGTCACGTTGGATGCCAGTTTTCATTTTCCCACTGGGGCGGCTCTGACTGTTTCAGGGTTTCAAGGTTTGTGTAAAAATCTGTTGTTCAGGTGAAGGATGCAGATGGTGTGAGAAAGTTCGATGGTTTTGGGAAGTTGGTTTGCGACCGTTTCCTCCCCTTTCTCGGTGATATCTTCAAGGCAGAAGAAACTCATGTGAAGCTCTGCTGTCCTGCAGCGTTTCGAATTAATTTGATTTATTTCCCACTGCATTCAATTGCTGTTTCTTGTCGTTAATTTGCATGTCCCAATATGTTGGGTCCAGATCAACTTGTTTTTTAATGGAGTCATTGGATGAGTCTCGTCATTCCAGAAATTCTCTGGCTTCACTCTGTTTAGCTCGCCCCAATGTATTTGTGTTGTCACAGTCGAATTTGTTGTCCTCGTCATCGCTGTGCATTGCTACTTGGAACAGCAGGTTGTGTTGTTTAGTGGATCTTCCAGAAATATTTTGCAACAATAGATATTCCCGCAGATTCTTGTCAAAACCAACGTCAGGAGGACATGCCATTACCCAACAAACCAAGCTCTCTAAATTATAGGTAAAAGTATGTCTCAGCACGTACATCCAGACTCCTCTGACCACTCAGAGTTATGAGACAGCATAGACCGAAAGACATATTTGAAACAATTCACCAAAAAATGGACCAAATACCCATCATATGCAAGACAAATTTGGAAAAAAAATATTGCATGTCGTGACTGCAGGAAACATTATACAGGACAGGCAACTCACGATCCGCATTTTTGAAGAGCAACTTGACATGAAACACCACTGGCAGGTGTCCGCAGTAGGTTGACTCATGACACTGAGTGTCGCTGATTCAGTGCCTGGAATCTCGGATTGTGTGATCGTCTGCAGCAATGGAGAATGTGTTGCTGGAAAAGTACAGCAGGTTATGCAGCATCCAAGAAACAGGAGAATGGATGTTTCTGACATGAATACTTCATCAGCCATTCGGCCAAAACGTCGATTCTGCTACTCCTCAGATGCTGCCTGATCTGCTGTGTTTTCCAGCACCACACTCTTGACTCTGATCTCCAGTATCTACAGTCCACACTTTATCCTCCGTCTGCAGCATTAGGTAGTTCCTTGTGTGAGGGAACTGTTGACATTACCAATATAAAATTCGATTGCTGATTGAGAAAGAGCCCAAAAGAGTGTTTCTGTTGTTTTGAGTTTCCTGGCTGTACAATGTCTGCTTCTGTGATCGCACAGTTTGCAGTACTCTGGGGAGCGGCTGCAGTTATCTGCGTTTACATCCTAGATGCTATTGGTGCTGTTTGATTTGTTCTTGATTTGTGCAACAGTAACACAGTGACAAATCAATTAATATTTCAAGAAGGCAGACCGACGTGGAAAATGTCGATATGCTGGTAACATTTGATCAGAGATTACCGAGATTCAGGAGAAACGAATGTTGATTTCTTTCGGGTTGTGATGAAGAACAACCAGGGAAATAAGTCACCAGCGTGTACAGTTTACAAGGGCACTCATAGGAAGCAAAATGCGAAATAAAACGTACAAAATGACGAAGGCAGATGAAGGATGAGAGTAATCATGGATAATCTGACTTCAACTCCGCAGCTCCCCTAATTCCTACACCGAGCCCCTTTGTAAACAGATGTTAGAGAACCATAAACATTACCATCGTCCATTGGAACAATACAGTATTTTCTAAATTTTCGATTCAGATATTAGTTTCAGTTATTTTTTTCTTTCTTTCCTGGGAAATCATCTCTTACATTGTTAGCAATCGTAAAGGGAGCCATCCTTTTTGTCAAGGAAATAATATGATACTAAACTTTTTTTGTGGCGTGTATAACAGTCCACTGTGTCACACGTTTCTTCTACTTTCTCTCGATTTTAATTGTACTCTGTATTTTTAATCTTCCAACCAACGTGCATGACCTCCTAATCCTGACATGCAACTGCATCTGACAAGTTTTTGCCCAATCACCCAATCTATCTATATGCGTATTCATATTGCCACGATCTCATCATAATATGCTCTCCCACGTGTGTGTATTGTCAGCAAATTTGGACACATTTCACACTGACCCTTTCTCCATGCTATTAACAGACAGATAATTGAAGCCTTGAATACACCCAGACTTGAAAGGCCTCTGCTGTAAATGTTTCTACATACTTGCTACCCTGTGAATGTGAGAACATCCTCCTCATTTATTTCTTATGTGGGTAACCCCTTCCCCTGAGATTGGGATCTCTGGTCCTTACTATTCTGGATATAAAGTAGGACAGAACAGACTTTTAAAGTAAAACACAATCTCACTGCTGTCTCCAGTGCCAGTTCTGAGTTTTCTTTTTTAACCTCTGAACAAACTGCCCTGATTGGCACATTATTACTGACAATGACACATCTGCTTCACAGGTGCTTCAGTGCCTGTGATTGGAGAGGAGATGAAAGGCGCAATAAAAGTGCATCTTTTTTTTCACTCGACCATTGCCATATTATTAATCTCTCTGCACATGAAAATGGATCATTTATATGCATTCAATCTTTCATGATTACCGAGCATGTTTCACTCACAGTTGATTGTAAATGATTGCTTGTTGGATGAATTACCTCTGCAACTCCAGAAAAACCGTCTCAACAACTCGATATGTTCTCAGGTCTGCTCATTTCTTGACATACAGGAAACTTGCTCCAAAGAAAACATTTCCAGAGTCGTGAATCTCTCCACAAAATGAGTTTTATTTATCTCTCTACATGGTGCAAAGCAGAGGATTGTGAAAAGATTCTGGGAAAATGTTGCCAATTGTCAAATGGGAAACCTTTCAGCAAGCAAAACACAAATCCCAGCGTCGGGCTTTGTGAATCTTTAGATATTCCTTGGGGCGCGGATTCAGTGGAAAATGAAGGGTGAACTGGCCGGCTGGGTAGAGACAGTTTAGAAATCGTTCTGTTCTTTCGGAGGCCAGTGTTTTGACTCTGGTGTACTCCGGACTTGAATTGATTTGTGACATTGAAGGATTCTGTACTTGCACTTCAGGAAGTCAAAGCTCATCTCAGCTCCTGGGCAATTAGAAAATGCGGGAACAGATAGGACACTGAAAGGCTGGAAATGAGGAGATCTCTGTAGGAGGATAACTGATTTCCGGTGTCATGCATGTGACTGTAAAGGGTGGGATCAACCTATTCCCATGTCTTCACCGTGAATTGCCCAGGATTTTCACTGACAGGTTGTTGTTCTCCCACGACCCAGGAACAGAGCGACAGCTGTTCTCACACAATCTGTTTTTTTTTTTGTCCGCACAGTTCCGGGATTTTACCGAGTTCAGAAAAATATTCCTCAAAAGGCTCGATGGGGGAAGGTTCCGCTTTTAGGAGAGCTGGTTCCCGGTGACATGTATGTATCTGCAAAGTGTGAGATCAAACTTTTCCCATTGTCCACAATGAATGCTCCAGGATTCATTTTGGAAACGTCAGACCAATTGAAGACAATTTTCATTCTGCGAAGGACAGGCAAAAGCTTGAATTCACTAACAGTCTGCTTTAGGAGATCCTGCAAGGGGCCTGCTACAAGGGTCTCGCCAGCCTCTGTGGAGCAATTAGTCCTCTCGTTTGGCTGTTAACCGAGAGGGTGTGCCCATGTAGCCAAACGTAAACCAAATCAGTGAGGAAATACAAATGCGTGTCTGTATTGTTGAATGGCTCGTGAAGGGTTGTGGACACTCGGACTCTCAAACAAGAACCGAAACTGCTCAAGGAACTCGGCAGGTATGACATTACCTGTGAGAGAAAATGAAGTTCTGAAAAACTCCTGGAGAAGCTCCGAATTGTTGTCTCTGTTTATCTATCCACAGATGCAGACAGATCTGTTTGGGGTTTCCTGCAATTTCTCCCTTTCTTTTTAAATGAATGACCATTTCAACCATCGAGATTGTTTACACAGTCCAAACATGTCCTGACATTTAACCCTATCGAAACTGTGGTGATTCAATTCAAACAAATAAACTTGAAACAAGTTTAGTAGCGCACTTCTGCAGTTGTGGCCAAGTGGTTGACGCGATGGGCGTTAATTCCACTGTGGATTCCTCATTGCAGTTAAGTATTTTCTAACTGTAATTGAGAGCTGAGAGTGAACTTGAAGAGTGCTTGTTCTCTGCTTTCTTGTTTCAAATTCAAATCGCAGGATAAGGTGAATTGCGTATAACTCAGGCAAGGATCGTTAGTAATCTGCAACCAACCGCCTGTCAGGATGGAAAAGGAAGAAAACACCAAAGCAGGTAAGATCCATTTAGTTGTACACTTCCATTACTGAATACGTTTGCCCCTCAGACAAAAGTGACGCCAAATGGGATAAGAACCGTTCAAGGGATTGTGTTGGACTGGCGCAGACTTAGTGGGCCAAAGGGCATTTTTGTGCTAGACACTTCCATGGCCAGCTGCGAGGTGGTCAGTTTGTGAAGTAACAGGACATCCTTTGCAAAATGACCCTCGGAGAGGAAGAGGTCGAAGCTACTCTCCCCGATAGTTCTGACAGTCACGGTATTCATTGGCACATTTCAATTGGTAATAACTATTACGGTGCATATTTGTGGAATCAGTCTATCTGATAATCAGGACGATGAGACCGTAATTAATCAGCCGAGAGCAAGCCCTTGCAGCTTACATTCCCTGGCTCTGCTTTTGAGATAAAGAATACTTTCTCGATGTGCCTGTGTTTATATCAAACAGCTCATTGACATCGGGACTGGACGTTCAGGAGTAAGTGGAGGTGTGACAGAAGCAGAAATAGAACAAGATGAGACCTGCAAGTGTTTAGATTTTGCCGTGGGTCCGTTGTTTATTTCGGAGGAATGTCTGCTGGGCGCTATCCTGTCAGGCCCCAGGAGCCAGACGGCTTGTTTTGCTGGGATTTGTGTTATTGAAAGTTACACATGAGAACCGTGTTCGATTATTTCAGCTCAGTCTCCATTTTATATCGCGGCTCACTACAACGGTGCACATTTTCTGGTGAAGTGCCTTGTATTCCATTTGAAGCAGCTTTTATTTGGAGAAACTTACAGACGTAAAGCACATGGAGTGTGGAGAATCCTGAGGACACTGTGACTGTCGGGGAATGTGTGTGTGTGACTGCCTCTGTATGTGAACATGAGAATACGCTTTCAAAGGGGTTACAACAGTGTGACCGGGTCAACCTTCAGTACCATTGTTATGTCATTTAAGATCACAGGGAGAATGTAACTGCTGCAAACCGGGACGAGAATAGATGTATGCCTGATATCGTACGCTTCACGATGGACGAATGACACTTCTCCACTCCTCTCCCACGCGCTTTTTAAACTCGAGGCCAGAGAGAAACTGACCTGACGAGAAAATCGCTTCACAACCTTCTACTACCAATTTTGCAAATTTATTTCTATCTTGCCACCTAAAACATTTATTTAAATGTAAAGAAAATGAATGTGTGCTCAGCCAATGGGACACCTTTGGTAACAGTCCTTCAGCCTGAAAACGACCCTGCACCACCATTCTGAGCATACTGCTGTTAAACTAATTTTATACCTAAATGAAAGACTTACATTTAACTCCATGCGATCTAACTTTATGAATTAGTCAACCATGTGGAACCGTGTAAAATATTTTATTAAAGTCCAAGTAATCAAAGTCTATTATTTTGTCCTCATTGATCTCCTTGGTTACGCCCTTAAAAAACTCAATCAATTCTGTGCAAAACCATGCTGATTATCCCGATTCATTCCTTGTATCTAAAAATTCATATAAATCTTATCATTTAGAATTGCACCAAACAACTTACCCACGACCATAACCAGACACAATCACCTATCGCTCCCAGGCTTCTTCGTGAATTCCTTTCTAAACAAAGGCACAATAGCCATCCCCTGCTCATTCAGCGCCCCACTCGTCATAATAGATGATAAAAGTATTTCTACGAAAATTCCAAATGTTTCTTTCCCGAACTTCCCCACAAGTTTCTGAGATAAAGGAGATCAGATCACAGAGAAATATCCAACCTTATATTTTCCAGGTCCTCCAGCCCTTCCCCTTTTCAATGTGA
Organism: Chiloscyllium plagiosum; assembly: GCF_037043375.1. Taxonomy (NCBI): domain Eukaryota; kingdom Metazoa; phylum Chordata; class Chondrichthyes; order Orectolobiformes; family Hemiscylliidae; genus Chiloscyllium; species Chiloscyllium plagiosum. The sequence goes on along the minus strand of NW_028270185.1, from coordinate 32,680,727 downwards.
ACGACTTTCAAAACATCAATGTTTAATTGTACCCGTTATGTCGTTGTCCATGGTGTAAACTGATGCGAAGTGAACATTATATGTTTCTCCATCTGCTGAGATTCAAGACAAAGTTGAGCTCTTTCATCTTAAAGTCATATTTGGTCTCTCATTCTTAATTATTATAGATTCTCTTTGACTATACTTAGCTTTATGTTCTGATAACATCTCATATCCTCGATTGACCTTTATAATATCCTCCTTAAGAATGCCCCTCCACTCCTTATATCGTTCAAGAGATTCACTTGAAACCATGTGTTTATATGGAAGCTGTCCCCTTTTTTAAAAAAAAAGTCTTATGACAAGGCGTAAATCTCAGCAACCAACATTGTTCTAACGGAATACAAACAGTGTGGAACCCGGCCATTCGGATAAAGAAACCCCCACTAATCCTGCGAAGGGAATCACACCCAAACTTACACCTCTACTCAATTCCTGAAACTCTGCATTTCCCATGACTAAAGAACGTCCGCCGCACATCTTTGGTCTGGGGAGGAATGTGCAAACTCCAAATACACAGTCATCCAAAATAGATATTGAACCAGCATCGCTGAGGCCGCAAGACATGGTACTCGCCACTGAGGCAGGCATTATAAACCTCCGATCCACCACTCAAAACATATCATCACCAATACCTACTCTTAATGTTCCAAATGCATCTGCCCAGAGCCTCCTATTGATTGAGGTTTAAACCTCTGCCCGTGCTTTCCTATTCGCTTGAACTGAACGCCTGATTTGTATTTGCCTTCCTAAACCCCAACTGAAACTGCATGTGAAACATAAGTGAAAGTTGAACTTTGGATTCTTTCTACTTTCATAAAATTGTTTGTGCCTCTACACTTACCACCAAACATATGGCCGCACACTTTTCTACAAAGTACCGCAACTGCAACAATTTTTTCAAAACACTCAGTTTGTTCAAGTCATTCTGCCGCATGCCAGCTTCAACAATAAGATCTGACCTTACGCCGATCATTTTGTCCTCTTCAAGTGGAGCAACAACACCCTCAATTCCTTTGAATGGATCCTTCATACATAATGTGAATAGATGTGTTGCCAACACTGACTCCTGCAGAATTCCACTAGTCACGGGCTGCCATCCTGGAGAAGACCCATTTACCCAACTGTCTGCCTTCTTCCAATCAGCCAAGCCTCAATCCATGTCCTCTTCTTAAGCAGGAGAAAGTGAGGTCTGCAGATGCTGGAGATCAGAGATGGAAATGTGTTGCTGGAAGAAGGGCTAATGCCCGAAACGTCGATTCTCCTGCTCCCTAGATGCTGCCTCACCTGCTGCGCTTTTCCAGCAACACATTTCCACCTCTTCTTGAGCAGGTTGCCGTACTGCACTTTGACATATGCCTGGGGAAATTCAAGCTGGTCACCTCCACCGGCTTGACTCCGTCTAACTTGCTCATTACCGACTCAAAGCATTTAACACAAAGATGATTTATTTGATTGTTATTTAGAATATTCCAACTTTGATTCCATGCCTGCATATGAAGAACAACAATGTTCAATTGCTGCTGCGATATGTAAACACTACGCTGCCTTAGTAGTGTCGATGAGTGAGTGAATTCCTTCCCTCGGTGGATTCTCTATTCTCTCAACAGGGTCGACGAGTGACCTAACTGTTTTGCTCACATGGAGAAGTTAAATGCTTGCGGCCAAATGCAAACCAGATGGTGTACTGAGAGTTGAGATGATCGCTTAAACCTATTCCCGGAATAGGTTCCTTGAAACGTCTCTCACAATTCGAAAATATCGATGGGAAATCAGTTCTACAGAGACGAGAGAACACATTCCACAGGCTACATATTTGACAGGTCTCTCCACAATGTGATGACGTTCATGATGAACTGTCCCCAGGAACATTGATAATGATTAATGTCTTTATTCAGTGTGAACACGTTGAACACACGCAAGTATTTAGCACCTTCTGCAGCACTTCTCGTAGTCATGGCATTTAGAAAGACCTGTTAATATGGCGAGAAAGGTGATGATCTATCCGGTCGCTCGGACTTTGCAGCAGGGTCCCACAGATTTGGAATTGGAAAGGTCTCTATTCCGGGTGAGCACGTGGGTCAGACGTCAGGTCTCTATTTATCTTAATGGACTCTTATTTATGTGGACATATTTCTCAGAGACGAAACACATAGAGGTCTGATAACATTTTCCAAAGGTCGGAGAGAGCAAAGGTTTCTCATTAGTTTGAACATCATGTTCAGTTCTACAATCGCTGAACGTTTTAAAGCATTTTCCGCAGTTCAGACACTGAAAATGTTTCTCATCATTTTGAACGAGTAGGTGTCGCAGCACGTCAGAGACAGAGTGAATCCCTTCCCACACTCTGAGCAGGTGAATGGCTTGTTCCTGGTATCATTGCGTCCATGGGAATTCAGCTCAGACAAGGAAATGAGTCCCTACATTTCCACAGTCATTCCTCACTATGACTGCAATTGAGGTTTGTAAGTCTGATGACAGGTACAAACCTGGTCCACACGCACAATAAGTGAACGACTTATCTCACACTATTACCAGAGCTTTTTCCTTTCATGTTCGAAATCTGATCAAGTTGTATTTGGGATACGATTCGTGGCTTCATCAGATTATGGTGGAGAGGTTGACTTCTAAATCTTCCCCTTCTAATATCCTGCGAAATTGATGTGATCCCAAAATAAAAGTGCGAAATCGTCTTTCAAAAGACTCTAGAATCTGACTGAAGATATTGGCTGAAGGTAAGGGATTTTCGACACTAAGAATTTGACCAGAATTTTGTCAGAATCTTTCATGCACACAACATCCACCACAGAGAACGAGCAGGTAAGCAAGTGGATAGGAACACGATCGCCTCCGTGTTCCCTCCAGGTCAAACATTGTCCTGACATGTCTGACATACAGTCCTGTTGGAACAGACATTTCGTACAATTCAATCATTGCAAAATTGTGGCCTCTGACCTCAGTCCCAAACTCAAAATTCATTGCCTCGCCACTGAGTCGAACGTGTGATGCTGGAAAAGCGCAGCAGGGCAGGCAGCAACGAATGAGCTGGAGAATCGATATTTTGGACACGAGACTTCATCAGGAAAGAGGCTTGTGAACCGAGGGGATACAGAGACAAATAGAAGCGGGTAGGGTGGGACAAGGTAGCGGAGAGTGTGATAGATTGATGGAGGTGTGGACAATGATGGAAGGTCGCAACGCAGGCTGGAGCAGATAGGTGGGAAAAAGATGTACAGATCGGACAGTTCGTGAGAGCGGCGGAGGCTCTGGACCTGAATGAACTTGGCTGTGTGGGAGGGAGAGTTGACTGTTCAGCCAGAGGCCAGTGGTGTTGTTTGGTGCGGGTGTCCCGGGGTTTGTTTTCCGAAGTGGTCTGTAATTAGGCATCCAATTTCCTCAATGTCGAGGAGACAGCAAAGGGAACAATTGTTACAGTAAATGACATGCGTGGAAATGCAGGTAAAACTCTGATGGACATGCAAGTGTCTTTTGGGCCTTTTACAGAGTGGAGGACGGATGTGTGGGTGGATGTTTTGCAAATCCCGTGTAGGAATGAGAAGGTGTTGGGAGGGGAGGGTGGTTTTGTTGAAGTGTGCACTTTGTAAGGATGTGGAAGAGGGAATGAACTTTATCGAAAATGGATAGGGGTGGGGAGGGAAGCACATCTTAATTGTTGGGGTTCATTTGCAGCTGACGAAAATACCGGAGGATGACATGATGTCTACAGAGGCTGCTAGATTTTAAAGTATTGAAGAAGGAAGTTCTGTCCTCGTCATATTTGGGGGGATAGGTTTTGGGAGTGGGGTTGGGGAAAGTGGATGAGATGAGCTGGAACGCATCATCGACGACGTGACAAGAGAAGATGCCTCGCCACTGATTCAAATTTCTCCCTGGCATTGGTTTGAGTCTGAACAGACACGTCATTACCATGGTGACACCCTTCAACTCATGATGTGTTTTTAACCACATATCCCAATCATCACCATGTCGGCCGACTTGCACCTCATTAACATCATTAACTCTTCCACGTCTCTGCCCTTCTGCAGCTCAAACGCTAAACCATTCGTTTGGACGACACGGTCATAATGCACTTCAATCCGTTCTTTCAAATTCTCTCCCTGCTCTGGTGCTCGTGGAGCAATGGATATAGAGAGAGAGGAGTTGAGCACGTGGCTAAATGGATGGTGCAGGAGGGAGGGTTTTGGATTCTTGGATAATTGGGGCTCATTCTGGGGTCGGTGGGACCTGTACAAGCAGGATGATCTTCATCTGAACCAGAGGGGTACCAATAGCTTTGGGTGGGAGCGGGTAATTCGCTAAGGCTATTGGGGTAGGTTTAAACTAATCCAGCAGGGGGATGTGAACCAAAATTGCAGTTCAAGTGTAGAAAGTTTTGAGAGTAGGGAGGTCCAGAATCAAGCTTCAGGGGCGCAAGATGGCACTAGCAAGCAGGAATAAGGTTTGGAGTGTGGCTGCTTCAATGTCAGGAGCATCCAGAATAAGGTGGATGAACTTGCAGCTTGCATTGGTACTTGGGAATTCGATGTTGTGGCCATTTCGTAGACATGAACAGAGCAGGGACAGGAATGGTTGTTGCAGATTCCAGGACTACAATAAGCACAGAGAAGAAGGTAAAAGAGGGAGACGTGTGGCTGTGTTGTTCAAGTACAGTATTACAGTTACAGAAAGGATGTTTGGGTCTCGTCAACTGACGTAATATGGGCTGAGGTTAGAAACAGGAAAGGAGAGGTTACGCTTTGGGGAGTTTTCTACAGGCCTCCGCATAGTTCCAGAGATGTAGACGAAAGGATAGTAAATATGATTTTCGATAGGAGTGAGGGTGAGAGGTGTGTTGTCATGGGGGACTACAACTTTCCAAATATTGGCAGAAAACACTATAGTAGGATTACTATAGATGGATCAGTTTTTATCCACTGTGTGCAGGAGGGGTTCCTGACACATCATGTAGACAGGCCAACAAGGAGCGTTGTCACATTAGATTTGGTAATGGATAATGAGCCCGATCAAGTGTTAGACTGGGAAGTCGGTGAGCACTTTGGTGATAGAGATCACCGTTCTGTTGAGTTTACTATTGTGATAGATATAGATAGGTGTATATCACTGGGCAAGAGTTACAGCTGGGGGAACGTCATATTTCATGCGATTAGGCAGAATTTAGGAAGCACAGGATGGAGAAGGAAACTGCAGTGTAGGCACGTTAGAAATGTGGAGCTAATTCAAGGAAATGCTACTGTGTGTACATGATAAGTATGAATCTGTCAGGCAGGGAGAAAGCTGTAGAGCCTGGGAGCCGTCGTTTACGAAGGGAGTAGATCTCTGGTCAAGAGGAAGAAGAAGGCTTATGTTAGGATGAGATGCAAAGGCTCATTTAGGGCGCTTAATGGTTACAAGGTAGCCAGGAAAGACCTAAAGAGAGAGTTCAGATGAGCCAAGAGGCGACGGTCCACGCCCCCCTACGACCCACCCTCCCATCCTGGCACTTTCCCCTGCCACCGCAGGAACTGTAAAACCTGCGCCCACACCTCCTCCCTCACCTCCATCCAAGGCCCCAAAGGAGCTTTCCACATCCATCAAAGTTTTACCTGCACATCCACTAATATCATCTATTGTATCCGTTGCTCCCGATGCGGTCTCCTCTACATTGGGGAGACTGGACGCCTCCTAGCAGAGCGCTTTAGGGAACATCTCCGAGACACCCGCACCAATCAACCACATCGCCCAGTGGCTCAACATTTCAACTCCCCCTCCCACTCTGCCGAGAATATGGAGGTGCTGGGCCTCCTCCACCGCCGCTCCCTCACCACCAGACGCCTGGAGGAAGAACGCCTCATCTTCCGCCTCGGAACACTTCAACCCCAGGGCATCAATGTGGATTTTAACAGTTTCCTCATTTCCCCTTCCCCCACCTCATCCTAGCTTCTAACCTCCAGAAACTCGATCCCCTGACCTGTCCGGACTTGTCCGACCTGCCCAGCTCCTTTTCCACCTATCCACTCCACCCTCTCCTCCCTGACCTATCACCTTCATCTCCTTCCCCACTGACCTATTGTACTCTATGCCACTCTCTCCCACCCCCACCCTCCTCTAGCTTATCTCTCCACGCTTCAGGCTCTCTGCCTTTATTCCTGATGAAGGGCTTTTGCCCGAAACGTCGATTTTGCCTGTCCTCAGATGCTGCCTGAATTGCTGTGCTCTTCCAGCACCACTGATCCAGACGTGAGAAGTTGTTGGGCGATAGGATCAGGGTTAAACCGAAGGCTTTCGATAAATATTTAAGTAATAAAAGAATGACGAGAGTAAGAATAGTGCCAATCTGGGACATTAATGGGAAGTTGTGTGCAGAGTCAGTGGAGTTAGGGGAAGCACCAACTGAATACTTTCCAACTGGACGAGGTGTGATTGAGGTTCACAAGGAGGAGGTATTAGAAATCCTGAAGAGTGTGAAAGTAGATATGTCCCCTGGGCCGGATAGAATTTATCCTAGGATCCTTTGGGAAGCCATTAGAGTGATTGCCGAGCCTTTGGCATTGATCTTTAAGTCGTCATTGTCTACACGAATAGTTCCAGAAGACTGGAGGATAGCAAATGTGGTTCCCATGTTCAAGAATGGGGGTAGAGACAATCCTGTTTATTATAGACCAGTGAGCTTCAGTTCAGTTGTTGGTAAAGTGTTGGAAAAGGTTATAAAAGATAGGATTTATAATCATCTAGAAAAGAATATTTTGATTAGGGATAGTCAGAATAGTTTTGTGAAGGTTAGGCCGTGCCACAAAAATCTTATGGAGTTCTTTGAGAAGGTGACCAAGCAGGTAGATGAGATAATGTTGTGTATATGGATTTCAGCAAGGCGTTCGATAAGGTTCCCCACAGTAGGCTATTGTAAAAAGTCCGCAGGAATGGGATTGTTGGAGATAAAGAGGTTTGTGTCGGTAATTGGCTTGCTGAAAGAAGACACAGGGTGATAGTTGTTGGGAAATGTTGCTCCTGGAGTCCACTTAACAGTGCTGAGCCGCAAGGATCGCTTTTGGTCCACTGCTGTTCGTTTTATAAACGACGGGGATGAGGTTGTAGAAGGGTGTGTTAGTATGTTTGCAGAAGACACTTGGTGGAGTTGTGGATAGTGACGAGTTACGTAGAAGGTTGCAGCGAGATATAGATAAGCTGCAGAGCTGGGCTGAGAGGTGGAAAATGGAATTTAATGCGGACAAGTGTGAGGTGATTCACTTTGGCCAGAGTAAGAGGAATGCAAAGTACTAGATTAATGGTAAGATTCCTGGTAGTGTAGATGAGCAGAAAGATCTCGGTGTCCAGGTACACAGATCCTTGAAAGTTGCCAGCCAGATTGACAGAATTGTTAAGAAGGCACACAGTGTTTTAGCTTTCATTAATAGAGGAATCGTGTTCTGGAACCATGAGGTTATGATACAGATGCACAGAATTCTAGTGCGGTCACACTTGGAGTATTGTGTACAGTTCTGGTCACTGCATTATAAGAAGGATATGGAAGCTTTGGAAAGGGTGCAGAGGAGATTTACTCGGATAGCTTGGTATGGAGGGAAAGTCTTACAAAGAAAGGCTGCGGGACTTGTAATTATCTTGATAGAGAGAAGAAGGTTGAGAAGTGACTTAACAGAGACATATAATATCCTCAGAGGGTGAGGCAGGGTGGATAGGGAGAGCCTTCTTCCAAGAATGGCGACAACCAACACGAGGGAGAATAGCTTTAAATTGAGGAATGATAGTTAGAGGACAGGTGTGAGAGGTAGTTTATTTACTCAGTGAGTAGTAAGGGTATGAAACGCTTTGCCTGCAGCGATAGTAGATTCCCGAACTTTAAATACATTTAAGTCGTCATTGGACAAGCATATGGACGTACATGGAATAATGTAGGTAAGGTGGGCTTCAGATTGGTACAAAGGTGGGCGCAACATCGAGGACCGAAGGGACGGTACTGCACTGTAATGCTCTATGTTCTATGTTCTATGCTCTAACTCCCTCAGCTTCTATTCAAGGGTGCACTTGCGTTCTGTTCACTGTTTCATTGTTCATTATCTGAATGACATTTTTACCAACGCCCATCTTCCCAAACGTGCTATGCGGCCTTCGCAGCTTTATCTTTCCACACGGGCTTCCTCATGGTGGAAGGGAAAGAGTTGCAAGTTATTGACCCAATGATGTAATCCTGATGTCTTCCAATACCTCCTCTGCATGTCGGTGTACTCATAACAAGGGTTGCTCAGCCATTACTGGGCAGCTAAATTTCAAAGGTTGCATCATTTTCTACACATCTCTTGACTGTCTTCCCTCTATGTGTCACTGTCATGTAATCCAGCCCACTCAAGAGTAAATAGAGCTGGCCAATAGTATGCCAACCCAGCCAGCGGACACGACACCCGAGATTATGTTTGAAAGTGCTCTCTCAGATATGTGCATTCCCTCGAATTCCAACCTCCAGAGCATGTTCGATTTGAACTGTTTCACGTTTGGTGCCTAAACGTCATCTGCCAATGCCAGAAATTATGAAATCCCATCGCTATGTAAATCGCACAGGGCTATAGGAAAGGAATTACTCACCAAGTGATGAAGAAAAACTGTAATACATGCTGAAATCAAGAACAATTAGTTGATATTAAAACTACAACGTGCCTTTTTCACAATAGAAACTTCAAAACTTTTCCTCTGTGTGAGTTTAAACAAATGTTGATCCCTGTCACATTATGAGATATTGGGAAGCTGACAAAGTGTTATAACAAACAAATGATCAAAGATGTGGGTTTCAAGTCGTATTTTATCGCACAAAACGAAGCTTGTATCACAAAATTGATTTGCCAGTATTTGTTCTGCTCGAGGTCATCATCTTTTGTTAGTCTCAAGATGTTAGTGCTTCCTTAACTCAATGGTTTGAGTCCTGGTTTTGTAAACCAGGAGTTGTATCCTCCATTCTCACGGCAGTCTTGCTGAATTTTCTTACAACTATTGCAGCAAGCATCCGAAGGTTCTGTATGTCATTAGGAAATATTTTTGAAGGAACAGCTGGAAGTCATTTTTTTATCCAGACCAGGCCTCATCTGTTTCAGTTTGGAAGTCCACATCCGTGTTTTTCTTTCGAGGAATATGAGAACGACAAGCTTCTGTTGCGAAGAATGCCTTTGTTTGGCAGGAAGAACAACGTGTCTCAGTAGAAGCAGTAAAGTAATGGTGAAACAGTGCAGGACGAAAGCGAACAGGGATGCGGCTGTGTGCTTCCGTTCCTTATGTAGAAACAGGAATGTGCTGGAATCCAACTTAAACATATAGGAGGCTGGAAGAGCATAGCTAGCTAGGCTGCCCCAAAGGTGGAGAAATCAAAATTTAGCAGGTTCCAAATATTCACGATTGGGGCAGTCTTAGAAGGACAGTCTCCTGCCAGTTCACTTCTGTAAACAGAACCGGTTTTTAAAGCTAATAGAACATAGAATATAGAAGAATACAGCGCAGTACAGACCCTTCGGCCCTCGATGTTGCGCCGGTCCAGGCCCACCTAACCTATACTAGCCCACTATCCTCCATATGCATATCCAATTCCCGCTTAAATGCCCATAATGAGGGAGAGTCCACCACTGCTACTGGAAGGGCATTCCATGAACGCACGACTCGCTGAGTAAAGAACCTACCCCTAACATTTGTCCTATACCTACCCCCCCCCCTAATTTAAAGCTATGCCCCCTTGTAATAGCTGACTCCATATGCGGGAAAAGGTTCTCACTGTCGATCCTATCTAAACCCCTAATCATTTTATACACCTCTATCAAGTCACCCGTCAACCTTCTTTTCTCCAATGAAAACAACTCCAAGTGCCTCAGCCTTTCCTCATATGATCTTTCTACCTACCAGGCAACATCCTGGTAAATCTCCTCTGCACCCGTTCCAGTGCCTCCAAATCCTTCCTATAGTATGGCGACTAAAGCTGCACACAATACTCCAGATGCGGCCGCACCAGAATCTTATACAACTGCAACATGACCTCAGTACTCCGGAACTCAATTCCTCTACCAATAAAAGCCAGTACGCCATATGCCTTCTTCACCGCACTATTTACCAGGGTGGCAACTTCGAAAGATTTGTGTACATGGACACCAAGATTCCTCTGCTCATCCACACTACCAAGTATCCGACCGTTAGCCCAGTACCCCATCTTTTTATTACTCTTACCAAAGCGAATCACTTCACACTTAGTTACATTGAACAATAGTGAACGAAGAAGAGGCCAGACTCTTCAATTCTTCATTTTATGGAAATTGGGCTCTCCTTAGTTGTTCGTCGCTATCAAAAGATGTGTCTGTATAGTTCTCTCTATGCGTCAAAATGAGGTTCAGTTCTCCCGCAGTTCATGAACGAATGTGATAGTATCTGACTTCAGTCTCTATCGCTGGTTCATTTGAGATTAAAACTTTGCATGGAAAGTCTCATTGAAATGAACACTTCAGATGTCAGGCTGTGGGCCAAGTAGTGGTAACTGGAAACGAGAATGGATGGATGTTTAATGACTGGCACTGACATAATGTATTATTTTGTGCTGTAAAAGAACGGTGTCACGAACATTCTTTTTTGATAGAAATTTCTCATCGCTGGAAAAGAAGCTGCGCTGCTGAGAGAAGATACAATGGCACATGCCATCCTTCCTGGTCGACTAATGGTTACGATGCCATGTTTTCACCGCTGTGGTTTGGATTTATGTCTTGGTCAGGGAATCAGGATTTATTGTTCCTAATAAGGGCAACAACAAAAGTAGAGCATCTTTGACAGGAATCACATTTCAGACGCGTCCGCATGCGCCTTGCAATATTGTACACGGCCGCAAGTTGCCTCACTGGTTATCCCTGCTGCCTCACAGCGCCAGAGATATGATTTACCTACAACTGGGTCGACTGTCAGTAAGGTGCCTTATTCAGGAGCAAATGAAGAGAAAAAGTGTAAAGAATTGCTCTGTGAGGGTTAATCCCTGGAGGATAGGTGTGCATTTCTTGCAGCAAAGAGTCAGTTTCTGAACTTTAGGCATTCTATGTTCCCTTACTGTGTTGCTTTAGCAAACGTTCAGAAAGGAGAGAATAGTGAGGAAACACTGTCACTTCCCAGTCAGGGATTGATACATAATGCGACAACTAACGGATTCACTTTTGAAAGAATTGGCTTCCATTTTCCCTACGATGGTCAGGGCAGTATACAGCATTAGAGCGGACTTTAATTTGTTGTATTGGACCCAGCATCCTTTCTCAACATGAACAATACTGGAAATGAAGAGATAATAAAAGACATGGATAGCGATGACTGGAATGAAAAGTCGTCAGGAAGAATGGACAGTGTTTACTTGGAAAGAATAAAATGGAAAGGAATCCATCGATGTGGTGAGGGATAATGACATTTGAAAAGACAAGGCGGGGTTTCATGGCGTGGTGGAAAAGACGAATAGATCATGTGGTGTGAAACCAGGTAAAACTGAGTTGTGTCCATATGGAAGGGTTCCAGGCGATGTGAGTTTGGTGGGAGTTAACAGGAGGGAAATTCCCTCATTCGTATGGATCTATATCTAGAGTTTAGAACTTCAAAACCAGAGATGAATGACAAAGGGAAGTTTGGAGCACGTTTTATTTTTCCTTTTACAGCTATTGCATTTGACAGACAGACAAGTTCGGGAATTCGTGGTGCGATGTGACACCAGATCATCAGCTTCTTCGATGTATTGAGCCGAGCCGCCTGCACAAAGAATGCAAATGCGGCCCTTCTTTTCGTGGAAGGATAAGAACGCGCAGACTACACTCTCAAACAGAATGGCATATGATCAGAACCAGGTTGGAGAAAAACTTTACAATGATTTGCACAGTAATTAAATGGCATTGCATTACATTTCACTACGAGAGCAGATTTATTCAAGCAAATTCGATGGCAGGTTTGCAGATGGGAAAGCAAGTATGAAAGATACGTACTTGCCCATATGAAAGGCTGCAGTTGAAGAACAAAGCAGTTTCGGTCCAGTTACGAACTGGGGACTTTTCACGGATGAGACGAACGTGATGACCTCTACTCTACCGAAACATGCCCCTACCACCGCGGTGGCGTCTCTATGGCATCCAGCACTGAAAGTTGAAGTGCTTCTTCGTTTCACCTTTCTGTTTCCAAGCGCTCATTATTGCCCAGCGAAATTGACATCTTGAAAACCTTTAAAAAGAAGAAACGTGAAATTGATAACAAAATGCAGACAAGGATGTCGTCAATGTTTGGACTGTAGGGCGAGGTGGAATAGGCTGGGACGACTTTTCCTGCAGATAACGGCTGCGACATGATCTTGTGGAATGGATGTAAACTGAGTATTTACGTGTTTTACCCAAGTTGGGGTGAGTTGAAATCTCGACAACAGAGGTTTCAGGTGAGTGGGCTGAAATTGACAAAAAACCAGAGGCACATTTTCCACACAGAAGGTTGTGCGTGTTTCGAATGAGCTACCAGATGAAGTGGAGGAGGCGGATACACTCAGAAAATTGCAAAGGTAATCGGATGAGTTTATGAATAGGATGGGTTTCGAGGGATTGGGGCCAAATGCTGGGGAACGGGGCTTGTTTAATTTTGGCTATGTGGTGAGCATGGACGAGATACCCCAAAGTACCTGTTTTCACGCGATGTACCCCAATAAATTTGTATTGCTTACACCGGCTTTAAAGGATTACTTTTTAGCGGAGCTTGCCGTCCCAGTCTGTGGCACAATCATTTAGTCTGTTCGACTGCTCACGGAAAAGGTAGCATTGTGAAACACTGCAGAAACGAACGACTTCCTTACTTTTGCTCCGACTGACCATACTCTGTGAAATTTTCCCAGATCCTCAGATGAGGATTTTTGCTGCTGGAATTTACCTCAGAAACACTGTCACCTCGAAATGTATTGAGTGAATCGCAAAACAGAAAGCATTTAACACGGAACACAAACAAAACTGGCATACCAAATGTATTTTCAGACACTAACCACGCACCATGAATGCTAACTGTGAAACAGTCCGAGTGCATGATTTGTAAAGTAACCTCACAACTAACAACAGGGCGATTCCAAACTACTCTTTCAAACATACTGCAGTCTTAGTGCAATACCACTTCCCAGACAATGCTGTAAAGAGAGAAAGAAAGAACATAATAAGAATTGGCCATAAAAAGTGAATTTCACCAATCACAGTCTGGATGAGATTACCTTTCCCTTCCAATGTCTCCAGGACGGAAATGAAGGAAATGGGAGAAATTCAATAACATATGACATCAAAATTCATTGGAACGATTTTCCCATTAGCCAGAATACCAAATAACGACGAGTTCAGACACCGCAGGACTTTGTTTCACAACAGCGATGAAATAACAGTCTCCATTCGGTTCCAGTTAACCTTGCCTGGAATAGCAGAGCTTATTGCGATTTTCCGCGCGGGAGGCGAACACTATCATAACTGCAGAGACACTTTGAAATATTTGGCTCTACCCCACACCACATTTAATTCCCTGGGAAGCAAGCCCATTTTTCTTTTGTTTTCAACAACACCGAAACAGCTGCATCGTTGGAGTTGATCAGCAGAGATGGCAGTGCTGAGATTGAAACCCATGCCCCTTTCGAGAGTGGAACCTGGATCGAGCGCCATCGACCACTCGCCCACCCTACCATCCGGCCGCGCGCACCATTTTCTTGCATTTCCAATTGTGCTCCTGCATATCGACGGAAGCAAAGTCACATGAAAAGGGTTCCATGATTCCTCTCGGACTCGCACAGCTGCTGGGATGTGCCCGGCTACAATGTCAATTTCGCAGCAGATATTGATAGCCCATCAATCCGGACAAAAATCAATGGTAGGCTGAGTCTATCTTCTCAGACTCTTTTCAGCTACAAATGTATCTGTGAGTGCGTGAGAATATATGTTCGGTGATGATTTGGTCAAATAACCATGAGCTGCTTGACCTTGCTGCAATTTCGATTCTTGCTTTGCTAAATTATTTCACCCATTGCTCGAAACGGGGCGACTTTCACTTTTACACGGAACACGAGACACACCGGACTTAGCGAAAATGCACAAAGCTGAGCAGGCCGTGTTGCACATCATATCGGGCAGCATAGTTTCAGTCACTGTGTCTGTTTTGCAGAATATGAGTCCCAAAGAATATTCTCCACCCTAAAATCAGAGGTAGCATTACAATCCGAGAACGACAGATCACATTGTGAGGATGCTCTGACCTCGAAGCCAGTTCGAGATGCAACTTTCCTTGTCTTTTACCTTAACCGTGCAATTTGCTGCTGAGATGTTCACTCCTGGACATGAGCCACATGGATACCAACTGAGTTGGAAACCTGTGTGGGAATGGATCAGAAGGCAGAAACTACACTCTCAAACAGAATGGCATATGATCAGAACCAGGTTGGAGAAAAACTTTACAATGCTTTGCACAGTAACTAAATGTAATTGCATTACATTTCACTACGAGGGCAGATTTGTTCAAGCAAATTCGAAGGCAGGTTTGCAGATCGGAAAGCAAGCAAGAAAGCTCAGTTCTTGTCCATGGAAAAGGCAACAGCTGAAGAACCAAGCAGTTTCTGAGTAGTTTTGAACTGGGGATTTTTCGCGTCCGAGGCGAACGTGATGACCACTATAATTCAGAATGAAATCGCAGCTCAGTGGCATCCAGCACTGAAAGTTGAAGCCATTCCACGTTTCACCTTTCTGTTTCCAATAGTTCGTTGTTGTCCAGCGGAATTAACATCTTGAAAACGTTAAAAAAAAGCCACGTGAAATTGATGATAAAATATAGACAAAGATGTCATCAATGTTTGGACCGTAGGGCGAGTTGGAATAGTTTGGGACAACTTTCCTTGCAGCGGAACGGCTGCGACATGATCTGATGGAGGGGGTGTAAACTGAGTATTTACGTGTTTTACCCAAGTTGGGGTGTATTGAAAACTCGAGAACATAGGTTTAAGGTGAGTGGGCTGAAAGTGACAAAGGACCTGAGGCACATTTCCCACATTGAAGGTTGTGCGTGTTTGGAATGAGCTACCAGAGGAAGCGGATACACTCAGAAAATTGCAAAGGTAATCGGATGGGTTTCTGGATAGGACGGATTTAGAAGGATTGGGGCCAAATGCTGGGGCACGGAACTTGTTTAATTTTAGCTATGTGGAGAGCATTGACGAGATACACCGAAGTATCTGTTTCCAAGCGGTGTTCCCCAATAACGTCATATTGAATTGATTTAATTATGTTTAACTTCAATGTTAACATTTACTGTATTTATAAACGCGATACAAGTTAATCACTTTTCATGGAACAAAATCATTTAAAATGTTTGTGACTGCTTGAAAGACAACAGAAGGAACTAACATCTCTTTATTGTTTCATGAAATAGTCACAGTACATTTTGGGAACTTTGGGACGTTGAACATTTCTGGAAATAAGGGAAGTTGTCTTCAGATGAGTAACCGCATTGAGTGAATAATTTATTTTCCTAATCATTTATGTTGCAAATGCATATTAATGTTCTTTTCATTCTGTGACAAACTGCATTTAACATATGGAACTAATTGGTAGATTGAGTTTCGTTCATTAGTGTATACTGATCAAATGATTAGGTTTTTTTCTTATCATAAATAATCACGAGATTCATATTTAATTAAAGTCATTATCGCTTTGTTACATCATTACTGTAAATTACTAATTCGTCTTGTCAGTTAATTACACACAGGAAATACACAATTAATTCTCATTCAAATAATTACAAGGAACATCTGATTAATATTTATTTGAGTTGCCGCCATAAGCATGTGACTATACACCTGCCCTTCCCGAATGGTAACGTTATGACGGGTCCTTGTGGAGCTCCGACAGTGTCTCTACAACAAGATCAGGAGGAATACTTTCAATTTCCATCTTCAGCGGAGATGTGTCAGAGCAGGTCGGAAATTTCATTAGAAAATATCTGCGTATAGATTGAACTGCTTTTCAAAACAACATTAGATATTCTTCAATCTGTTCTGCATTTCAATCATCACCATATCTCCTATTTATTTTCTTCAGTTCACTAAAAAAATGATGCATCTAATTCTGCTAGTTCTACATTCCTTGGAAAAGTAGTTGACGATGTTGCAACCTTTAAGTTGGAAGAGTGGTAACCTTTAAGTTGGACATGGTAATCATGATTTGTTTTACTGTTCAAAGGAACCTAGTTCAAACATTTCAAGCAGATAAATCCTTATACTCCGGTATTATAAAGATGAAAATATTAACAGTCGAAATTCCTCTTTAGCAAAATAACCAAATGCAACTTCATGTTGTTCATTGATCAGCTGATCACCTACATTTGTAACTAAATATTTCAATTCATCTAAATAATGGTATGTTCTTTGATCAAATTTACCTTCTAATTATTACTTATTCATTAATGGTCAGGAATTTATTTTTATTTTCCATTCAACTATTCATATTGAATGTAAGATTGATATGCTGTGAAACTATTGGCATGTTTTCATTTGAACATTTAATTTGTCTCTCTCTCACACACACACACTTATCTCACTTCATGCATGATGGCTTCAATGTACCTTGCTAAACTTAAAAGATTTTGTTGACTTTAAGTAGTGTATTTAGCGCTCACTTATCAATTTAATCCAAAATCATAGAATCATAGTGTCATAGAATCCCTACAATGTTGAAACAGGCTATTTGGCCCAACAGTCCACACTGACCATCCAAAGAGTAACCCACCCAGACACTCCCTTGCTCTATTACTCGACATTTCCCCTGACTAATGCACCTAACCTAGGTACAAACAATGACTGCAGATACTGGAAACCAGAGTTTAGATTAGAGTGGTGCTGGAAAAACACAGCAGTTTTGCCAGCATCCGCCGAGCAGTAAAATCAACGTTTCGGGCAAAAGCCCTTCATCAGGAATGCAGGCTATATTCCTAATGAAGTGTTTTTGCCTGAAACGTCGATTTCACTGCTCGTCGGATGCTACCTCAGCTGCTGTGCTTTTCCAGCACTACTCTAACAAAATCGATAGCACCTAACCCGAAACATCCATGCATCATGGGCTATTTAGCATGGCCAACTCACCTCAGCTGCACACTTGTATACTATCACAATGTTATGGCAATCAATACTCACACAATCATAAAGCCACACAATGGTCTTCATGACCATCTAATTACTGTTCAAGAAATAATCATAGTAATTGTCTTGTTGTTCCTGAAATTAATCACCACAGTAAGCATCTGGTCCTCATTTCCTCCAATAAATACAATGGGTGTCCTCTGAAATTTCTGTTCAGTAATTATCCATGATACTTGTTGCTCAAAGCAGTGTTTATTCATCATTACGAATGGCCAATGATTCTAACAGCCATTGATCTTGATCTTATTATTACTGAGTGCAGTAACCACAGTAACCATCTGGTCATCATTCTTGTCAATAAATGCAAGAGCTATCCTCTTACTTTTCAGTTCAGTAATTACACACGATACTTGTTGCTGAAAGTGGTATTTATTCTTTATGACAATTGGCCGAGGACACTGACAGCAAGACATGTTGATAGTCCTGATTTCTTCATGTTTTCAAACATGTTTTCAGGCCATGTATTTCAAAAAGAAGTAAGTTGAGCTCGTTCAAAATTAAATGTAAACATTTTCAGATTTTTCCATTCAAAATGTTGATTTGCTTATTCAGATAAAGTTTGCATCTTGCTTCTGTAAAGTGAATTCATTGTGCTTTCCATTCATGGAAGTACTCATTAACTGGTCCTCATTTTCATCTTAGATCCGATGGAAATTTTAATTACAAATTACAGTGAAAATTGTATGAATTATACATGAGTGGTCTCTAAAAGAAAATCACGGAAGGCTAGATAGAATTCTTGAACACCCTGTATATTTGAATAAAAGAAAACATTCCTTCCAAAAAACAAAGTTAAAAATCACACGACACCAGGCTATAGTCCAACATGTTTATTTGGAAGCACTGGCTTTTGGAGCGCTGCTCCTTCAACCACCTGAAGAACGAGCAGCACTCTGAAAGCTAGTTCTTCAAAATAAACATGTTGGTTAATAACCTGGTGGTGTTCGATTTATAACGTTGTACAGCCCAGTCCAACACTGGCGCCTTCAAATCATTCCAAAAATACTCTGAAGTCTGTGATTTAACAATTCAACAATCCTGCAACTAGATTATAATTCTCTGTTTATCTATATTAATAAATATCTAATCAATGTCAGTATAAATTTCTGGAAAACATCAAATCGTTTTGTTTGTTAAAACACAAACTTTAATTGAAAATTCATTGTTATCACAATATGTGAAATATATTTTAACTCTACAGTGATGTGAAGTGACCCTTGGACAGAAATTGAACGTTCTCAATTCATGTACAGGCAGAGAAATCGGGGCAAATACAAAATTAATCAAACTAAGTCCAACAGCAGATGGAATCAATCAGCTCCAGGATGAATCAAATTTTCATGCACCTTGACTTCCAGCCAGACCCTGAGCATTATACACCTTGCTGCAAATGTCAATAATGAAGGATTTTCACACCAATACATTGGATTTTTTAAATCCAGCTCATGACCACATGTGGACGTTTGTCACAAAATTATTAATCATTTTACAAATCATGGAAAATATCTCAAAGATCTTGTAATAAAAGTAATCACTGCGCATAAAGCCACACAATGATATTCAAGGTCACCTAATTACTGTTCAGTGCAAAACCTTTTAGCAGTATTGTATTGTTCTCAAGATGAATAACCACAGCAAACATCACGCATTCACACCATCCCAAATATATGAAAGAGATATCTGCTTATAATTTACACACTACATCTTTCCAACACCAATAATCATACTTCATTATTTATGACTAAGGATGCTGATAGTAACATGTTTTGAGACAAATGAATTTATAACGATAGGCGAGTTTTCTGATAGCTTCCCCCAGTCATGATGATAAAAATGTCATTGCGGCTCAGTCCATTCTAACAGTTCCCCATTAAACTTTTTCATGTATCTATTCAGAGATAATGTTTAATTTTTTCCTCTGTAAATGCTGTTGACTGTTTTTTGCTATGGTGCCCATGTTCCTGGTCGATTTATTTTCATTGTAATGCTGACACAAATGTCTGAATATTCATGACATGAAAAGTTGCATGGATAATATATTGTATTTCTACAGAAGAAAAGCTGAGACAGCAAGTACAGATTGCAGGAGTATCTGAGAATGTTGAATGATCAATAATGACTGCATATCAAATGTATTTTCCAAAACATCATGCCAGCATTCTAATGCTCAGGCACTGATACTAATTATTATGTAATCTATGTCACAGCAAATCCGTTTGAAATATTGAATCACTTAATGTGTCAGTGCTCTAAAATAGATTACCAATTCATTGTTAGTCCAACAATCACACAGTAATTCAAGTTTAGGTTTTTTAACAAATATCATGAGATTCACATTTCAATTTAAATCATTATTCCTTAGTGCCAATTTCACAAAGAAAAATTGATTTTATATTCCATGTCAACGCAAACACAAACCAAGCAATGATTCCTCATTCAACACTGACAGGAAATACCTGATATCTTCTCATTCGAATGTTCACAGAAATAATTGAATTAATATTCGGCCATACAAATGAAGATACGTCTGATTGTTTTAGACTCCAATAATTAATGTTCAACTCTACATGTTACGGATAGTAATATGACGTTTCTAGTCATTTTAAGTTTACAGTGACCAGTTTTAATACTAATTGTTACTTATATCTAATACATAATCACTGATCAAATACAATATAGTCGGCTTTAAGTGTGGAATTATGTCTCAGTGACGTAAGCATATTGCATCGTACTGTTTCCTAATGGTAGCGAATGCTGATTTTTATTTTAGTGCTGAAATCCTGATTGATTTGCTGCTCTAGGGATGCCCCGGTCAGCCTGGCTTGGAATTAAAACACAAATGGTTGAAGGGAGATAAATAAGACTAACAGTCTGTGTCAGTCTTAAGTAAAAAGAGAACATTTTGTGCAATCCTACTCCAAGTCCATAAGTATGCCATTCCAAACAGTCATATTCCAGGTAGTGATAAGACAATACCAGCATACAGAAAAATGACCTACTCTGACTTTCATTAATGAAAGAATAATTGTCCCAGTGAATGAATAAACACCAGCTGTAGGATAGAGCCCAGCTAACTTCCACAGCTGCAATCACGGAAACAGACAGCGTTTGATTGTCAGCAATAGTTACTATTTTAATGTTGCTCAGAACATTTAAAACGTTTCTAATTACATATTCTCGAGAATCTTAAATAAGGCTGAGTGAGAGGCCAAAAGGACTGCAGCAATTAATTTTGTAATCTGAGGACATAAAATGCACAGAGAGATCCCAAGGCCTGATTATATCACCTGTAAAATACCTTGAAACAATAGGAAGCTGGGGCGATCCATAGCAATGTCCATCTGAGATTAGGTGTTCTACTGGATCGGGTGTCTGTATAAGGAGGAAAGGACTGTAACCATATTGCATGTGGCCATTATAATATAGAACGTGTATACAAATACTGCTTTTTACTGTACATGTTACAGTGTGTCATGGATCGCCCTTCCGAGATTGACCTCGGGGGGTGGTCCCTGCATTAACGAATTGCAGCATGAGTAGCCATCTTCCACTTGCCTGAGTTCTGCCGATCTCCTCAGTCTTCATCCCTGTCATGGGAAATCACTCCAAGAGCTATGGTGACATTTAAATTCAGTACAAACAATTATTATTTGTGCAATGATTACTTACAGAGCGATATCATTTCTATGTTATTTTATTTTTAGTTTTTTTGTGTGCAAGATAACAATGTAGGTACATCCATTTGTCATTTAGTTTAACTAATACTAAATTTTAAATTATTGAGAAGACTACGGGGGGGGGGGGGGGGGGGGGGGGAAGAACGATTCTTCATCTCAAATGTCACATTAAGTGACAATTTCCGTTTTTCAAATCATGTGACCTCCAAAATGATATTTATTTTAATTTCATTTTGAGATAGCTTTATTTTCTTCCAACATTAGTTGCCAATGAGCAATAATCACACAAAAATTAGTCATTTCCTACAAAATGACTTCCTGTAACAAATGTCATTAACTCGATGTTTTGTTCATAATAATACTCACTTTCCCGGCCCAATTATTTTCTTCCTAGTTCTGATATTTGTCTAACCATTTATCATGATTAAAGTTACATTAATAAAATAGACATGAACCGACAAAAAAAAATATTGATCTGCGTGCAATTGTTGCTGAGTTTTTTTCATTATTAAAGTAACGTTCTATATTTTAACTTTCAGTTTATTAATCTTAATGAATATACAATCGTCATCAGAGCAAAGCACATATAAAATATTAAGTCAATTTATTTATCAGGATTTTAAAAACAATTATCAGTTACAATAATTATGCAATACTTCAACATAGGCTTTCTCACAAGCACAATGTACATTTTATATCTTCCATGTTTCTTATTGTTTGCTACAATATTAAAACTTGTTTCATAAGGCCAATACACACACAAAAGATCAATAATTGCCATTGCGGCATCATTTGTAAATATCTGACTTTTGCTCATTTGAAAAATCACAGTCATTTCAGCCTCTGAAATTCAGACAATACCAGTTAATTTACACTGCAATATTTCTCTTCATTTTTGAACATTATTCAGTTGAATAGTAAGAGGAGATACCTCATTATTCTTAAATTCATTAATAAAAGTTTTCAAATCGATTTCTTGCCAATACCTAATAATTGTTCAATTCGGTAAGGTGTGTACATGTGAAACTATGTTTTGTTATAATAACTAATGAAAGGACATTGCAATGTACAATCTCTAAATCAGTCTGAATATTGCTTTTCATTTTAAACCTGGAAACAGTTTTGAATTGGTCTGATTGGAAATCACTTCAATGTTATCATTTATTGTGTTTTTCATCACAACAACAATTGAATATTTTTCATGTGCAAAATCATTTAAATCCCCATGAATTTTTGAAGCACACAAACAAGGGCTGGCATGTCTCTTATTTCATTAAACAACCACAGGATATGGTGACTTCTTAGAAATCGTACATTTTCAGAAGGAATGAAAGTTGTCTTCAGCTGAATAGGCACAATGACTGACCAATTCATCATTTTGTTTCAATTTCCGTGTAGATCAAAAACATTTTAATTTGCATTTCAGGAAACGAGAAACTTATGAACGTATAGAATAATTGTATTCATTTTTATTTATAATGCACAGTAATCACACAATTCTGTCAATTTGTCGTTCCACAAGTGATCGTAAAAATCATGTTTAATTAAGACATTTGTTAACTCCCGTCATTATTGTAAATTGCTACTGAATTTTCAGTAGCATACACACAGTATCTAACCATTTAATTTCAATCCAATCATCATAATAAACATTTGATTAGTTTTCAGCCCTGCCCAACTTTGTTGGTAATGTTATGAATGAATCTTTTGCAACAATGGTAGTGTCTCTGTTCCCAGATCAGCGGGTACAATTTCTATTCCCACCTTGCTTAGGGCTGTGCCAGAGCAGCTCTGAATGTTGATTAGAAAATATCTAAGAATCGAAAGAGTTGCCTTTCTATCCAACATTAGATATGCTTCCATTTGTCGTTCATTCCAATAATCACAGTATCTCCTATATATTTTCTTCGGTTCGCTAATAAAAGAATGTATCTAATTCCACACAATCAATATTCTTTCCAAAATATTTGATAATGTTGCACTCACAAAGATGAAATATGCAAAGTAAATATATTCCTTGATTTTCTTTTGTTCTGAAGAGCTGAGTTCAGATTGCACACTGAACTTGATGCTTCAAAGGTATAAATATGAGGAAAAAAATCAAGTTCTTCTTCAGTAAAATAAACAAATGCTAATTCTTACTAAATATCAATTTTTTGTTATTGATCTGTTTATGAACTGTTTGAAATTTGTTTTTAGTTTTCCACTCACCTATTTATATTGAATTTAAGATTGAAATGCTGTGAAATTATCCGAGTGCATTCATTTGAAAATTGAATTTGCATATTTCTCTCTAATCTCATTTATTGCATGATGTCTTAAGTGTGTTTTGTTCAGCAAATCTAGCGAAGACTAAAAATTGCCTAATCTTAAATAAGATCTTTCATACCCAGTTATCAGTCTGTTCCTAATTCATGTAAATATCTAAATTTATTGAAATCAATGTTCACACAAAGCAGTGCACATAAAGCGACACAAAGATATTCATCATCAGCGGATTACTATTCAGTAGAATAACCTGAGGAAGTATCTTATTGTTCCTAGGACAAATGACAACAGTAAACATTTACTTACTATTCTATGCAGTTAATGCAATTGATGTGCTATATTTCAGTTCAGTCGTTAATTTTGATTTATATTGTTTAAACCAATAATTCTACTTTATCACGGATATTGACTGTACTACAATAGCATTGTGTAGCAACTTTTTGTCATTCTAACAATCTTTAAGCTCCTTTTTGTTGTATGTGTACAAGAGATAATTCAAATTATAACCATTTTCATTACAAATTGAACAAACACTGCATTTTCAATTTGCGAAATACCTACATTTTTGCAAAAAGGTTAATCTCACTGTATATGTCACATTGAAAAACTGCTATTTCAAATCATGCGTGCTGCAAAATGATTATTGTTTTCATTTCATTGTAAGAAAAGAACTGCTTTGACGGTGTTGATTGTTTGTCATTTCCATTCCAACATTATTCATCAATGTACAATAATGACAATATTATTAAAATCGCTTATATACCACATGTCATTGACTACATGGTTTGTTTAGTTTCAGGCTCACTTTCATGAGCTACTAATTCTCTTTCTAAATCTGGCACAACTCTTTAAACATTGATCATAATATTAATCATAAAATCGATGTAACATACCTCTACAAGGAATCCAGTGGATGGAAATTCACAATTCTGCATTACGTACATTTTTGACTTTAAAAAGAAGAAGCATTTCACTCAAAAGTCACTGAATGGCTCATTTTTCTTCAATCCATAAAGTTATTCCTAACTTTACTAATCTTAATAAATATCCAATCAACATCACAGCAAAGTGCTTTTGAAATATTGAATCATTTTAATTCTTCAAAAGACAGCATTACTTATCAAGTCATTGCCATTACAATAATGGCACAATTATTTAAGAAAGTCTTTTGAACAAGTCGAGTGAGATTCACATTTATATTTAATCCATTATTTCCAAGTACTAATAGTACAGTATGAAAATGCATTTATTTTTCATGTCAACTAACCCACATTGACTTCCCATCCAACGTCATTGTAAGTATCTGATGTTTTGCTCATTTGAATGATCACGGTAATCTCAGTCTTAAAATTCAGGAAAATGTAATTACTTTTCACTGAATTAATTCCAGTTCATTTCCAGATATTACTCAATCACTTGGAAAAATAGATTTTTCATTCTTCCTTAATGCATTGACAGATTTTGATTAAAAAAATTGTTGCTGATTTATAATAAAAAATAATAATTATGCAATCTAATAGGTTGCGCAAATCTGGAATTATGGGACAGTACATGAACCATTGTATAGATATTGCAGTGCACAATCTCTCAATCATTGTAAATATCAATTTGTACTTTACCGTTGAAATATAGTTGAATTCAATTAATTATTTGACTTCAATGCTCATATTTAATGTGTTTGTAATCAAAATTCAACTTACGGATGTTCCATGCAAGAAAATCAAATGAAAAAGAATTAGCACCTTGTTATTCTTTCATTCAATAATGGCAATAAATTTTGATTTTTAAAAGTTTGAACATTTTTGGAAAGAAGGGATGTTGTCTTCAGATTAATGCTTGAACTGACTCACTAATTCTCTGTGTCTGCTACTTACTCTCTTTGGGTTCCGATGAAAAGAAATGATCTTGTTGTTCTGGTTGTAAATTCCTGTAAAATGTTTGAGAATGTTGTGGTCGTAAAGGTGACAATGCTAAGTGACCGTAAGTCATTAGTTATTTTGTTAGAAAGAGCTTGATTCAAACATTTCGAAAATACACATACACACATTGTTATTCTGCTGTGTAACAAGTGAAAATCAAGTCGCTTTCTTCAGCGTTAAGTAAATATATGCCACTTCCAATTATTCATTCGTCAGCTGATTACCTACATTTGTTATTAAAAGTTGCAATTCGTCGAAATATTGTTATGACCTTTGATGAAATTAAATTTTTAATTATTGTTCATTCATGAATTGGCGGGATTTGTTTTTTTTTGTTTTCCGTACACCTATTCGTATTGAATGCAAGATTTACATGCTTTGACAATATCGGAGAGTGTTAATTTGAAACTTGTTTTTTTTGGAATCTTTCACTGATTTTACTTACTGCATAAGATTACATGGTACCTCAGTGGTTAGCAATGCTTCCTCTCAGCGCCAGGGACATCGGTTTGATTTCCTCATTGGGTCACTGTGCCGAGTTTGCACGTTCTCCCCAATTCTATGCGACTTTGCTGTGGTGTCCTCCACAATTCAAAGATATGCAGGTTGGGTGAGCTGGCAATGCTAAATTTCACCTTGTGTTCAGGAAAATGCGTATTAGTCAGTAGTAAATGTGAAGAAATATGATCGGGAAAAATGTTTGCGTGAGTTACTCTTTAGAGGGTCATTTTTTTTCAAACAAGTGGCCTGTTACCACACTGAGGTAACAGGGGTGCTTTCACAGCGTCGCTAGTATTAAGGTGCGCTCCGTGATCGACGCCATGTTGGATCTGAAACGGAGGAATCAACAGAGAGTCTACAGAATTACATCGCATCCATTTGGTTTTCTTTAAATCACTGACGAGCAGGAAAATGTAAACGGGGAGGGCGAGTGGGTAACTGAGGCAGTTGTAGCTCTGGTGAAAATTCCAAAGGTAATTGGATGAGTTTCTGGATAGGATGCGTTCAGTGGGTTTGGGGTCAAATGCTGGGGAACGGGACTTGTTTAATTTTGGCTATGTGGTGAGCATGGACGAGGTCCACCGAAGTATCTTTTCCCACGGTTTACCCCAATAACGTCATGTTGCTTCCACCGGCTTTAAAGGATTACTTTTTAGCGGAGTTTGCCATCGCAGTCTGTGGCACAATCATTTCGTCTGTTCGACTGCTCACGGGAAAGGTAGTATTGTGAAACACTGCAAAAAAGGAACGACTTCCTTACATTAGCGCCGAATGAACATACTCTGTGAAATTTTCCCAGATCCTCAGCTGAGGATTTTTGCTGCTGGAAGTTACCTCAGAAACCCTGGTAAATCGAAATGCGCTGAGCGAATCGCAAAACAAGAAGCATTTAACAGGGAACACAAACAAAATTGGCATACCTCATGCAGTTTCAGACATAGAGATGCATGAATGCTAAATGCGATACAGTCCGAGGGCATGAGTCATAAAGTAATCTCACAACTAACAACAGGGCATTTCCAAACGACTCTTTCAAACATACTGCAGCCTTAGTGCACCACCACTTTCCATACAATGCTGAAAAGAGAGAAAGGAAGAACATAATAAGAATTGCCGTAAAAAGTGAATTTCACCCAATACAGTCTCGATTAGATTACCTTTCCCTTCCGATGTTTCCAGGACGGAAATGAAGGAAATGGGAGAAATTCAACAAGGTATGACATCGAAATTCATTGGAACGATTTTCCCATTAGCTAGAAACCCAAATAACAACGAGTCGAGTCACCGTTGGACTTCGTTTCACAACAACGATGAAATAACAGTCTCCATTCGGTTCCAGTAAAAGCTCAACTTGCCTGGGACGGCAGAAATGTTTGCGAATTTCCGTGCGGGAGGCGAACACGATCATGACAGTAGAGACATTTTGAAATATTTGGCAGTATCGCACACTACAGTTAATTCCCTGGGAAGCAAACCCATTTTACTTTTGTTTTCAATATCAATATACAGTGGGCACCAAAACAGCATTTTAACATGGTTCAGCGTTGGAGTTAATCAGCAGAAATGGCAGAGTTGTGATTCGAACCAAAGCCCTTTTTTGGCTACTGGAACCGGGATCCAGCGCCTTAGACCGCTCGGCCACACTACCAGCCGGCCGCCGCACGGCATTTACTTGTATCTCCAATTGTGCTCCTGCATATCAACAGAAGCAAAGTCACATGAAAAGGGTTTCATGGTTCCTCTCGGACTCGCACAGCTGCTGGGATGTGCTCGGCTACAATGTCAATTTCGCAGCAGATATTGATAGCCCTTCAATCCAGACAAAAATCAATGGTAAGCTGAGTCTATCTTCTCAGACTCTTTTCAGCTACAAATGTATCTGTCAGTGCGTGAGAATATGGGTTCGCTTATGATTTGGTCAAATAACCATGAGCTGCTTGATATTACTGGAATTCCCATTCTTGCTTTGCTAAATGATTTCACCCATTGCTCGAAACAGGACGACTTTCACGTTTACACGGAACACGAAGCGCACGGGACGACAGGGAAAATGCACAAAGCTGAGCAAGCCGTGATCCACATCATACCGTGCAGCATAGTTTCAGTCACTGTGTCTGTTTTTTTTTTCAGCATAAGAGTCCAAAAGAATGTTCTCCACTCTAAAACCGGAGGTAGCATTACAATCCGAGAACGACAGATCACATTGTGAGGCTGCTCTGAGCTCGGAGTCAGTTCGTGATGTCACTTTCCTTGCATTTTACCTTAACCGTGCAATTTGTTGCTGAGATGTTCACTCCTGGACATGAGCCACATGGATACCAACTGAGTTGGAAACCTGTGTGGGAATCGAGGAGAAGCGACTCAAAAAATTTTGCTAAATTCCGTGGTGCTTTTTAGAAATGCAGTTTCTGTTCACCTCAATCTAAAAGCCAGTTTCTGAACATAGTAACAGAAGTCAAAAGGTAATTACCTCACCCCACCCCCACTCCAGAAGAGGTGCTAACTGCCCTTGTGTGCTTTTTGTTCTCGATGTGAAGAGCTTTCACGCCTGAGTCACCTTCACGTCTCTGGTTGCTGAGTGAATCACAAAGAAGGAATTTCACCAGAGCTGCAACTGCCTCACTTCTCCACTCGCCCTCCCCGTTTACATTTTCCTGCTCGTCAGTGATTTAAAGAAAACCAAATGGATGCGATGTCATTCTGTAGCCCCTCTGTCGATTCCTCCGTTTCAGTTCCAACATGACTTAGATCTCGGGGCGGACCTTAATACTAGCGACGCTATGAATGCGCAAGTCGAAAGGTTCCTCTGAGAGTGCAATTTCTTTCAATGCTATTGCTGATTGAATGAGCCACTAACCTGCGAATTGCTCCAAAACATGACTCAGGATATCTGGTGCCAATTCTCGCACGTTGAATAACGATTGACAGCTTCCAAATGAGGTCATTCTGAGTCGACCTTGGGGTACATTTGACAGACAGACAAGGTCAGGAATTCGTGGTGCGCTGTGACACGAGAGCATCTGCTCCTTTTCTGTCTTTGAACCGAGCCACCTGCTCAAGGAAGGCAAATGTACTGTTTTTCGTGGAAGGATCAGAAGGCGGTAACTACACTCTCCAACAGAATGGCATATGATCAGAACCAGGTTGGAGAAAAACTTAACAACGCTTTGCACTGTAATTAAATGGAATTGCATTACTTTTCACTACCAGAGCAGGTTTGTTCAATCAAATTCGAAGGCAGGTTTGCAGATGGGAAAGCATGCAAGAAAGCTCAGCTCTAGTCCATGTAAAAGGCTGCAGTTGAAGAACAAAGCAGTTTCTGCCCACGTCCGACCTGGGGCCCTTTCGCGTGGAAATATCAGAAGGGAAAGGTCATCTAATCGAGACTGTGATTGGTGAAATTCACTTTTTACGGCCAATTCTTATTATGTTCTTTCTTTGTCTCGTTTCAGCATTGTCTGGAAAGTGGTGGTGCACTAAGGCTGCAGTACGTTTGAAAGAGTCGTTCGGAAATGCATCTTCCAAATGATGTCTTTCATAGACGACTTTGGGAGTACATTTGACAGACCGATTAGTTCAGGAATCCGTGGTGCGCTGTGACACCAGCGCATCAGCTTCTTCCCTGCCTTGGAAACGGGCCGCCTGCGCAAGGAATGCAAATGCGGTACTGCTTTTCGTGGAAGGACCAGAAGGCGGTAACTACACTCTCAAACAGAATGGCATATGATCACAACCAAGTTGGAGAAAAATTTACAATACTTTGCACAGTAATTAAATGGAGTTGAATTACATTTCACTCCGAGAGCAGATTTGTTCAAGCAAATTCGAAGTCAGTTTGCAGATGGGAAAGCAAGCAAGAAAGCTCCGTTCTTGCCCATGTTAAATTCTGCAGTTGAATAACAAAGCAGTTTCTGCCCAGTTTCGAACTGGGGACCTCTCGCGCGTAAGGCAAACGCGACGACCACTACACTACAGTAACCAGCCACCGTCGCCTCTGCCGAGCCTCAGTGTCATCCGGCACTGAACGTTGATGTCATTTTACATTTCACCTTTCTGTTTCCAATAGCTCCTTGTTTAATGGGACTTGTTTAATCATGGCTATGTGGTGAGCATGGACGAGATACACCGAAGTATCTGTTTCCATGCGGTGTACCGCAATAACGTTGTGTTGCTTACACCGGCTGTGAAGGATTACTTTTTAGCGGAGCTTGCCGTCGCAGTCTGTGGCAGTATCATTTAGTCTGTTCGACTGCGCACGGGACAAATAGCATTGTGAAACCCTGCAGAAACGAACGACTTCCTTATTTTTGCTCCGACTGACCATACTGCGGGAAATTTTCCCAGATTCTCAGTTGAGGATTTTTGCAGCAGGAAGATACCTCAGAAACCCTGTTAATTCGTAATGTATTGAGCGAATCGCAAATCAGAAGGCATTTAACACGGAACACAAACAAAACTGGCAAACCAAATGCGTTTTCAGACACAGTGAGCATGAATGCTAAATGCGAGACAGGCCGGGGGCATGAACCATAAAGTAATCTCACAACTAACAACGGGGCAATTCCAAACTGCTCTTTCAAACATACTGGAGCCTGAGTGCACCACCACTTCCCAGACAATGCTGAAAAGAGAGAAAGAAAGAACACAATAAGAATGGGCTGTAAAAAGTGAATTTCACCAATCACAGTCTCGATTACATTACCTTTCCCTTCCGGTGTCTCCAGGACGGAAATGAAGGAAATGGGAGAAATTCAATAACATGTGACATCGCAATTCATTGGAACGATTTTCCCATTGGCAGAAAACAAAATAACGACGAGTCGAGCCACCGCAGGACTTTGTTTCACAGCAGCAATGAAATAACAGCCTCCATTCGGTTCCAGTAAACGCACAACTTGTCTGGGACAGCAGGGCTGTTTGCGATTTTCCGCGCGGGAGGCGAGCACGATCATGACAGCACAGACACCGGAAAAGTCGGCACTTTCCCACACCACAGTTAATTGCCCGGGAAGCACACACATCTTTCTTCGGTTTTAAACAGAAATGCAGCAGGAGTCGAAACAGGATCTTAACCAGCTGCGTCGTTGGAAACGATCAGCAGAACTGGCAGCGGTGGGATTCGAACCCACGCCTCTGTCGAGACTGGAGCCTAAATCCAGCGCCTTAGACCGCTCGGCCACACTACCACCCAACCGCGGCCCACATTTTCTTGCACTTCCAATTGAGATGCTGCATAACAACAGATGCAAAGTCACGTGAAAAGGGTTCGATGATCCCTCTCCGACACGCACAACTGCTGGGATGTGCCCGTCTACAATATCAATTTCGCAGCAGATAATGATAGCCCATCAATCCAGATAAATAAGCTGAGTCTATCTTCTCAGACTCTTTTCAGCTGCAAATGTACCTGTGAGTGCGGGAGAACATACGATCGGTTATGATTTGGTCAAATTACCATCAGCTGCTTGACATTACTGCAATTTCGATTCTTGCTTTGCTAAATGATTTCACCCTTTGATCGAAACAGGACAGCTTTCACGTTTACACGGAACATGAAACACACAGGGAAAATGCACAAAGCTGAGCAGGCCGTGTTCCACATCATACCCGCGCAGCATCGTTTCAGTCACTGTGTCTGTTTTGCAGAATAAGAGTCCCAAAGAATGTTCTCCACCCTAAAACCGGAGATAGCATTACAATCCGAGAACGACAGATCACATTGTGAGGATGCTCTGACCTCGGAGCCGGTTCGAGGTGCCACTTTCCTTGCCTTAACCGTGAAATTCGCTGCAGAGATGTTCACACCTGGATATGAGCCACATGGATACCAACTGAGTCGACGAGAAGCGACTCAATAAATTTTGCTAAACTCCACGGTGCTTATTAGAAAGGCAGTTTATGTTCACATCAATCTAAAAGACAGTTTCTGAACATAGTAACAGAAGACAAAAGGTAATTAGCTCACCCCACCCCCACTCCGGAAGAGGTGCTAACTGCCCTTGAGTGCTTTTTGTTCTCGATGTGAAGAGCTCTCACGTCTGAGTCACATTCACACGTCTCTGGTTGCTGAGTGAATCACAAAGAAGGAATTTCACCAGAGCTGCAACTGCCTCACTTCTCCACTCGCCCTCCCCGTTTACATTTTCCTGCTCGTCAGTGATTTAAAGAAAACCAAATGGATGCGATGTCATTCTGTAGCCTCGCTGTCGATTCCTCCGATTCAGTTCCAACGTGGCTTACATCTCAGGGCGCACCTTAATACTCGCGACGCTATGAAAGCACAGGTGCAGAGGTTCCCCTGAGAGTGTCATTTCTTTCATTGCTGTTGCTGATTGAATGAGCCACTAACGTGCGAACTGCTCCAAAACATGATTCAGGACTTCTGGTGACAACTCTAACCACGTTGAATAACGACAGACAGCTTCCAAATGATGTCTTTCATAGACGACTTTGGGGGTACATTTGACAGACCGATTAGTTTAGGAATCCGTGGTGCGCTGTGACACCAGCGCATCAGCTTCTTCCCTGTCTTGGAAACGGGCCGCCTGCGCAAGGAATGCCAATGCGGTACTGCTTTTCGTGGAAGGACCAGAAGGCGGTAACTACACTCTCAAACAGAATGGCATATGATCACAACCAAGTTAGAGAAAAATTTACAATACTTTGCACAGTAATTAAATGGAGTTGCATTATATTGCACTCCGAGAGCAGATTTGTTCAAGCAAATTCGAAGGCAGTTTGCAGATGGGAAAGCAAGCAAGAAGGCTCCGTTCTTGTCCATGTTAAATTCTCCAGTTGAAGAATAAAGCCGTTTCTGCCCAGTTTCGAACTGGGGACCTTTTGCGCGTAAGGCGAACGTGATGACCACTACACTACAGAAACAAGCCGCAGACGCCTCTGCGGAGCTTCAGTGTCATCCAGCACTGAACGTTGAAGTCATTTTACATTTCACCTTTCTGTTTCCAATAGCTCCTTGTTTAATGGGACTTGTTTAATCATGGCTATGTGGTGAGCATGGACGAGATACACCGAAGTATCTGTTTCCACGCGGTGTACCGCAATAACGTTGTGTTGCTTACACCGGCTGTAAAGGATTACTTTTTAGCAGAGCTTGCCGTCGCAGTCTGTGGCAGTATCATTTAGTTTGTTCGACTGCGCACGGGACAAATAGCATTGTGAAACACTGCAGAAACGAACGACTTCCTTACTTTTGCTCCGACAGACCATATTGCGGGAAATTTTCCCAGATTCTAAGTTGAGGATTTTTGCAGCAGGAAGTTACCTCAGAAACCCTGTTAATTCGTAATGTATTGAGCGAATCGCAAATCAGAAGGCATTTAACACGGAACACAAACAAAACTGGCAAACCAAATGCGTTTTCAGACACAGCGAGCATGAATGCTAAATGTGAGACAGGCCGGGGGCATGAACCATAAAGTAATCTCACAACTAACAACAGGGCAATCCCAAACTGCTCTTTCAAACATCCTGGAGCCTGAGTGCACCACCACTTCCCAGACAATGCTGAAAAGAGAGAAAGAAAGAACACAATAAGAATGGGCTGTAAAAAGTGAATTTCACCAATCACAGTCGCGAGTAGCAGAAATGGCAGCGGTAGGATTCGCACCCACGACTCTGTCGAGACTAGAGCCGAAATCCAGCGCCGTATACCGCTCGGCCACACTACCAGCCAGCCGCGGCCCTCATTTTCTTACACTTCCAATTGTGATGCTGCATAACAACAGATGCAAAGTCACGTGAAAAGTGTTCCATGAACCCTCTCCGACATGCACAACTGCTGGGATGTTTCCGTCTACAATATCAATTTCCAACACGACACTCTGGACTCTGAGCTCCAGCACCTGCAGGCCTCACTTTCGCTTATCTTCGCAGGGGGAATAGCCGAGCTCGTGCACCACCTTGGTAAATCTCCTCTGACCACCCTCCCGTGCAAACACACGTTGCCTGTGGCTGGCGATTAGAACAGAACAAAATTATCCAAAGAAAAGCAGAAATATCTGAACAAAACCAGCAGGTCTAGTGGATCTGGGGAGAGATTTTCGAGCCAAACGATCCGCCTGTAGAACGAATGATATGTGTAGGTGGAGCAGGAAGGTGAAAGAAGGTGCACAGGGTCTAAAATGATTGAACTTGATGTTGGATACGAAGATTGCATGGTCTCTCAGTAGGAAATGACGTGCCGCTCTTCCAACTTGCGCTTTGCCATGCGGGAGCTCTGCAGAAGACCAAACTGAAATGGAGGCATGGGAGCACAGTGGGATGTTGCAGTGACAGGGACCTTGAAGCTCAGTACCTTTTCTTGCTTGCAGAAAGAACGTATATTGTACTCACGTTTGTCACCCGCTCTGTTTTTCTCTCCCCAGTCTAGACGATATCACATTGTGAGCCGGAAATGCAGTCTGCTAAATTGAGTGATGGGAAGATAAATCACTGGAACATTACACAGTGAGGAGAACATCGTAATCGAGCAGCATTACACCTCCTGGGATTTCGTGGAATGGTGTCATATGGGAAAGTGCTGGAGAGTCAAGGAGGATTGGACGAGGGTGTACAGAGAGAAATTGTCCTGCATAGTGCCGGTATTCAGCTGTATGGGTTAGTGAAGAAAGGGCAGTAGAATGCATATCATCCCGAACTTCGTGTTATAAGAAAACACCTCACAATGGAGCAAAACTGCCAAATGATTTTCATTCCAACGCCGACACTAGGTACAGCTTTCAGAAGTCACGTGTTTGTATTGTCAGTCTGTCTCCCCGGGAGTAGTAGTACTCACCCACGTTGATTCAGATAGCACAGTTCTTCCTGTGACATTTCCCTTCGAGAATGGAAGGGCAGTTATTTATAACCCACACTTGGAACGGAATATCTGTATTGCCCAAAAAGAATTGCTTAACTCCTTTTTAAAATCACATGACCCATAAACTTGTATGTCTCCAGTTTGTCCAATCCCTCTTCTTCAGCCCGTATAATATCCTGGCAAATCTCCCCTGCATTGTTTTCAGTGCTGTCGCATCCCTGCTATAATGTGAATTGCATAACTACACACAATAGTCTCGCTAGAGCCGAATGAACAAGTGAAATAAATGATGCGGAAGTCCACAGAAACTGGTGCTTTTTGAATAAAGTTTATTTTCCTCAATGTTGCCCTGTGCCTTTTTCCTGAGCCTGATGTTTTAATAATCGCAGGTCCATGTCAGTAAAAGCTGCAACCTGAGGATTGATCTCACAACCGCGGTATCGAAATGGATCAACTGGTTTGAAGGTCCCGATGGTGAGACTTACACATGGTCACCCAACAACAGTGAGCGCAGCAACACAGGCTGAACGGGGTCAATGTGAAAGTGATTGTAAGGGAAATGGGAGGGGGAACTTAAAGGTGGTAAGTGATTGCGGGAGGGAGGGAATTCTCTGAGAATGGGTGAGTCTGAATCCTTAAATATGAATCGCAGAGATGTGTGTGAGAGAGTGGGTTTGATGGGGGGAAATCGTAATCTCTGAAAATGCTTTCATGTAAAATCAACTAATTCCTTTCCGTGTTTCTTCAGCATGAATCACAAGGAGGAAAATGCAGTGACTCGGATTGTAACGAGCTTACTGCGGCCACAATGCAGAATATTTTAACAATTAAACAATCATTGAGTCATGAGGAGACAGTGATAATCACAGTGACAGAGGATATGTTAGGAAGAGTAGCAGATGCACAACAGGAATATTAGGCGAGCGATAGCAGACATGTGGGAATTCAGAATTAGCTGAATCTTTAAATTCGATATTCCCAGACGCTGTGGTGGTTCCATCGAGGACAGCATGTTGATGACTGAGTTTGATAGATTTCTAGAAACAACAAGGTTCAGGGCGTAGTGCGGGATATTAGTGTAATGTATGTTTAAATAACAGTGTGTTAATAACTGTTTTTTCACCAACTTCCCCACACAAGGAGGTACCCATTGCTGTAGTCAGTCACATAACCCCAGATCTGAGAACCGGTATCAGACAAACCTCGTGGAGGAGCCACGAATACCAAACCGGAAGTGGGGGTGAAAATGAGCACGTGAAGCTATTCTATGACTGGTAAAGGTACAGTCATAGAGTCATAGAGATACAGAGATGTACAGCATTGAAACAGACTCTTTGGTCCAACCCGTCCATGCTGATCAGATATCCCAACCCAATCTTGTCCCACCGGCCAGCACCCGGCCGATATCTCTCCAACCCTTCTTATTCACATACCCATCGAAATGCCTTTGAAATGTTGCAATTGTACCAGCCTCCACCACTTCCTCTTGCCGCTCATTCCATACACGCATCACCCTCTGTGTGAAAAAAAAACTTTTAGTTTTCTTTTATATGTTTCCATTCTCAACCTAAATCTATGCCTTCTCGTTCTGGACTCCCCGAAACAGGTAAAAGACTTTGTCTATTTATCCAAGCGCGTGAAATGCTGAGGCTGGGAGTGCTTCTGGTCAAAGGCGAGGTGGAAGGGCATATTAGTCTCAATTTATTATGTTGTTAAAATTCAGCAGCAGCATTAACCCGCACGGAGGGTTGGCTCAGAGAAAGCGTGCTGCAGCCTTAAGAGAGAGGTCGATGTATTGAAAGCATTCTAAGAGATTTTCCTCAACAAAGCGTATTTTGTTACTTTTACAGGAAGAACTGCTTTTGCTCACATCGTCTCCACACCATTCTCTTGCTCCAGTAAACATTCTAATCCAGCTTACATTGCTTCCATTCCAACACAGAAACACGTCCTATTCTCTCTCCATTTGGAATAACCTGATTTGACAATGTCATTCTTTGAATGGAGAAATGCAGCAGGGAGTTGTTAGTGCAGCGTCGATGTATTGGGCTAGTAATATTTGGAGACTGGAATGCGGCAGCTGCTGTTACTTAAATTCGATGAGTAAAATCTGGAAAATACACCCAATCTCAGCAACAGAGACAATAACTTTGTATTGCTGAAAACTTATTTATTCATGTTCCTTCGAAAGGGAAATCTGCCGACCATAACGAGTCCTGTCAACATGTGACACCAGACCCACAAAAATGTAGTCCACCCATGAACGCCCTCTGACTCAGTTCAAGGTGAATTAAGAATGAACAACAAATGCTCTTCAGACCAAGGATAACAACATTCCGTGGGAGAATAAGGAAGAATAAAAATACATGGACAACAGGGAAAATGGGAATCGTGTCTGTGTGAACTCGAATTCAACTGATTATCAAAATAAATAGACACAAGGATATCCACGGCGCCAAGAAGTTAGGGCCATGGGGTGACTGCAGGAAGGGATTCAATTACCTGCTTAGGTGTAAACTCACTTGCTCAGTCACAATGCGCACAGGTCGTTCACAACGTCCAAATGTGAGAACTGATCCCTCAGGAGAGCAATTGACAGAGTCAACAGTGAGTTTACAAATGACAGCAGGAGATCGAAACTGCTGTTATTGCAGCTGTTCATCCCAACCAGCAATGAACCCTGTTTGGATGTGTGTTTCAAGTGGAGTTCCATTGTTTTCTGATGTAGATCCGTGATGTAGACTTAGTTGCAGGAGCCAAAATTCAGAAGTTTGCTGATGATGCAACAATTGGTCGTGCAGTTGACTATGACGACGAATGTCAGAGATTGCAAGGAAGTATCAATCTGGTGGAAAGGAAAATGGCGAATGGAATTTAATCCAGACCAAGGAGTGGTAACGAAATTAGGGAGAAGAAATAAAGCAGTGAGTATTCTGTGTGGTGCAGACAGACAAAGAGATCTTGGCGTGGACATTCATGATCGCTGAAGATCAATGGACAGGGGAATCAGTTGGATGGACGTGCGTACTGTCGATGCTGGAGATCAAGTCAAGATTAGAGTTGTGCTGAAGAAGCACAGCAGGTCAGGCAGCACACATGTAGCAGAAACAAAAGACGTTTTGGGCAAAAGGCTTTCATCAGGAATAAGGCTGGGAGTCTCGAGTTGGAGAGATAAATGGGAGGGGTGGGGCTTGGGAGAATTTAGCTGAGAGTGCAATAGGAGGATGGACATGGGGATAAGAGTGTTCGTTCGGAGAAGAGGGTGGAGCGGATCGGTATGAAGGAAGATAGACAGGTGGGGCAGGTCAGTAGTACAGTGCCAAGCTGGAAGGTTGGAGCGAGTGTAAGGTGTGTGGCGGGGTGGGGAATAAGGAAACTGGTGAAATCCACATTGATGCCATGGGGTTGAAGTGTCATGAGGCAGAAGATGAGACGTTCTTCCTCCAGGCGTTGGGTGGTGAGGAAGTGGCTGTGGAGGAGTCTGAAAACGTGCATGTCCTCGGGAAAGTGGCGGGGAGGAGTTGAAGTGTTCGGTCACGGGGCTTTGGGATTGATTGTTGCCAGTATCCTTGAGATGGCCTGTGAAGCGCTCTGTGAGAAGATGGCCGGTTGCCCCACTGTAGAGGAGACTGCATCGGGAACAATGGATGCAATACATGACGTGTGTGGAAGTGCAGGTGAAACTTTGATGGATGTGAAAGGCTGCTTTCGGGCAACGGGCAGAGGTGGAGTGTGTATGGGCACAGGTTTTTCAATTCCTGTGGTGGCAGAGAAGGTGCCAGGAGGGGAGGGTGGATCATTGGAGGGCGGGGACTTGAGGAGGTAGTCGTGGAGAGACCGGTCTTTGCGGAAAGTGGATAGGGGTGGGAGGGAAAAAAATATCCCTGGAGGTCTGTGTTACTGATATTTTTAACAAACCCACTGACAACCAC
Organism: Chiloscyllium plagiosum; assembly: GCF_037043375.1. Taxonomy (NCBI): domain Eukaryota; kingdom Metazoa; phylum Chordata; class Chondrichthyes; order Orectolobiformes; family Hemiscylliidae; genus Chiloscyllium; species Chiloscyllium plagiosum. The sequence continues at coordinate 32,642,385 of NW_028270185.1, read as the reverse complement.
AGATATGTGGATTCCATCTCCTCCCACCCTACCTCCTGCACAAATGCTTTCCTGTGTTCCTACCTCCTCTGCCTCCACTGCATCTGCTCCCAGAGGACCAGTTCCACCACAGAACACACCAGAAGGCCTCCTTCATTTAAGATCGGAAATTCCCCTCCCATGTGTTTGAAGATGCTCTGTAATGTATGTCATCCATATCCCGCACTCCATCCATGAACCCCACATCTCCAAACACAACATGGACGGAACAAGGACAGAGCAAAGTCCACACCTTTCATTGCACCAACCTCTGCATAAATCACATCATCTGCCGACATTTTAACCACCTCTAAGTTGACCCCAGCACCAGGGATATATTTCCTTCCCCAAGCCTATCCGATTTCCACAAACACCTTTCCCTCCGCGACTACTTAGTCATGTCCACGCCCTCAAATGACCCACCATTCGCTCCCTGCACCTTCCTCTGCCACCACAGGAATTGTAAATCCTGCATGAACATCTCCCCCTCACCTCTACCCAAGGCTCCAATGGAGCCTTCCACATCCATCAAAGGTTCACCCGCACTCCCACACGTGTTATTTGTTGTATCTGTTGCTCCAGATGTGGTCGCCTCTAAATTGGGGATGACAGAGCACTTCAGAGAACATCTCAGGACAACTGCAAGCTTCAACTCCACTGACGCATGGCCAAACATTTCGACTCCCTCTCCCACGGACATGTAGGCTCTGAGCCACCTTAATTACCACTCCCTCACCATCCGATGCCTGGAGGAAGAACGCCTCATCGTCTTTCTCGGGACCATTCAACCCCATGAAATCAATGTGGACTTCATCAGTTTCCTCATCCCCACTCCCTCATCTTCCGCCAGTTCTAAACTTCCCGTTAGAACAAAAGATGCGGAGGGGAACTGTATAATCATATAAAAACATTTATAAACCTTCATTATTCATAGGATCTTGACAGGGTAGGTACGGGCATGTGGTTTACCCTCTGGTATGAGGAAAGCACCAGAGTACATGAACTCAGAATTAGATATTACCTATTTAATTCAGAAATGAGGAGTCATTTCTTTGCTCAGGGACCAGTGAATCGGTGGAACAGTTTACTAAAACTGTTGTTGAGGCTGAGTTGTGTATTTTTAAACTGTGCCAGACTGATATTTAACCAGAAAGACGATGAAGCTCTGTCGAGGTAAGGTATGAGAATGGAGTTGAAGATTATCAGATCAGCCATGAGTTCGTTGAATGGTGGAGCAGTCTCGATGGGCTGAATATCCGACTTCCAATGCTATATCATTTGGTCTAACTCAATATTTTATTGATAAGTTTAGAATTCTGAGGGGATGGGATGATGTGATAGTAAAGTTTATCAAACTGAGCAGACAGATCAGGAACTCGGCTCATAAACTGATGAACAAGGAATGTGCTGTGGCCTGGAGACAACAAATGGCACTGGTCAGACCACAGACGGATATGTGCAGAAGGTGTGATTGCTAAAGAAAATTCGTGGATCAAACGTTGTTGGCAATTTGGTGTTCATGCTGGATGATAGATTGCGGTATGATTCACACAGCAGTAGTTTGTGAAAGAATGAAAGGTTCGTTTCATAGGAGAAGATTTCTGCAGTTCCAATTCCAATTGACTGTTTGAAATACTGATCAGATTTTTGTGTGGAGTGTGCATTAAAATTGACAATCCCACTGGATAAACTATTGCACCCGATCTCTCAGTATTTGTTTTGCTTTCATTCGATATAAATTCATAGAACGTCAAGATGGAATGAAAGTAGGAAAGTAACGTTGCACTCCTTTTCATTATCCCAATTTAATTTACAACAAAAACAAATTTATGTATTTCTACTTTGATATGATATCGATTTATCACTAATCTCTGGTGCAACGAAGGGCATGGGCAAGGATCTCCATCCAGTGTATACTAAAGATGCGAGGCACAAAGGGAAACCACAGCTGCGTTTGATAGAAGCAACAGTCAGAGTAGGATTCAAATCCACACGTGCACAGTGACAGAGCCTTAACGTCCGGGCCGCGAAACCCATGGCAAAGGGTCTCACATGTGACCACATCAAGATTACATGTGGTTCACCTAGGGGATAAGACATTCCCTGAGCTGAATCGAATCGAACCTTTATTTTTCTGCTTTCAGTGGAATAATATTACCAGCAAAATCGAAGGAGTTGACCTCGTCCTTGGAAGGAATACCTGTCATTGATTCATTCAGAGTCGAAACTGTCTCAGAATGAACCAGCTAACATGAAATTCCCGTCACATTCACACGCACATTTAGTCTTGACGCATAATTTCTTCAGACAGTTTCTCTCTCACGTGAAGACTTATATATGGACAGAGAAGTGAAGGTGATGTTTTAGCTCGATGGTCTTTCTCACATGGCTGAATCTGAACTGGGTAAAATTCCCGGAAATGCAGTTTTGTTTGTTTAATTTTATTAATTTTGCTGCAACTTCACTCTGTTCGTTGCAATGATCGGAAGTGAATTTAATTTATGTGATTGGAACGTTAAGTGTTGCATTCAATTTTGCTCCTAATTTATTTCAGCTTAAAGAAAATACTGATGAGAGAAACAGAAGGTTAAACTACAAAGCAAGATGCCAGTTTTGATGTTCAGTTACTTTAGCAGATTTCAGTGGTTGTCAAGTGAACCCAACATCATGGCGACTGTCCTCCCACCTTTAAGCCATGGGATGAAAGCAAGAAATCGATCTCCAAGAGACGGGTCACTTCCTGTACATTAGGGAATATCTTTCCTTGACAATATACACAATCTGGTCAGTTCCATTTATAATGCTTCATGTGGAATATTAATAGAAATCTTTCAAAACTCTGAGGGTTTTTTTTGCTGAATCTTACTCAGCTGCATACGTTTCCGATATTTCTTTGCATCTGAAGTCGTCCAAATTAGACATTGTTTCCTCGCACCTTTACCCCCCAGACCCCACTTTTACACTTTTACCTGGCCACAGGGTGATCCTCTCCTGGTGAAACTCACTACTTGTGCGTCTCTAAATGTGCCTTTCCAAATATTTTGGAAACGGATTCTCTGAGTGACAGAAATTCTGCTCCCATCATTTCTTTGTTCTACATCGATGGTTTTGAAAGCCGGTCGTTCAGAAATATACGAACTTTAAAGAGTGAATTTACCACCTATTTACTCTCTCCAAACCTAAAATACTCAGGAAAACTTCCATTCGGTTTTCCTTGGTTCAGTGTCAAATTTTTCAACACAAATAAATAAAATTCCATCCCCAATAAATGCCGTCAGCATCGTCTCTAATGTCTTAGCACCCCAGTAAATGCTGGCAGTGTCCTCTCTGATAGAATCACAGATTCCCTACAAGGCAGAAAGTACAGTTCAGCCAATCGAGTCTGTAGGGACACTCTGAACAACATCTCAACCAGATCTAGCTCCCGTCTCTATCCCGGAAGGCCCCTGGCTTGTGATTTCAAATAAACCTGCTGGAATAAAATCTGACATCTGTGACTAATGACCTTATCGCTGTGTTACGCATGGCTCACTCACTTAACTTGCTGAATTCACTCTCTGGAAACATCAGCACAATTTAACATGGCCAATCTACCTAAGCTACAGAATTAACAGCAGTTCGAACCACTGAGCAAATGTACAATCACATTGAACACTATCTGTATCATTTACACACTGGTTACTCAGCCGAGTGAAAGCAAGCTGCACCCATCAACCGGAATTCAATGCCCTCAAACGCAGTTCTGCGCTGTACAACTCATTCGTTCTGCTGGAAACGTTTCTGCACTCAGATCTGAATGGGTTTACTCTGTTTTCTGCCTCAGAGTCCCGCTGTAAATAAACACATTAGTCAGGAACAATTCTATATAGTGGTGTTCATTGCAACACAAACACAATGTGCAGTTTGCTGAAGTTACGTGTTTGCACTTTCACTGACACTCTCTCTCCCCCCAGGAGCTGCAGTCCTTCCCCAGTTGATTCAGACAGCACTGTCTTTCCTGTGACATATCCAATCGAGAATGGAAGGCCAAGCATTAGGGGCACTAACCACGATACTATGGAGGACAACATCGAAGGAGGCCCTTCAGCCTGTTTTTGCTGCACTTGTCCAACGCAACTGCTTAACGACCTGAATCAAGTTTTCCATTGTTTATCCCATAGTCTTATATGTTTTGGCATCGCAAATTAACATCTCATTTTTTTTTCCTGCCTGACCCTTTCCGCACATCTACTCAAAACTTTCTGCCTTTTCCCGAAACCTCTTGGCCCCAGTGTTCGATCCCTCCATCAATAACAAACGCTTCTTTCAGTCTACCCTATCCATATCCCTCATTATTTTGTACATTTCAGTCGTGTCTTCTCCAATCTCCTCTGCTCGGTGACAAACTACTCCAGTCTGTCCAATCTCTCCTCATAACTGAAACTCTTCAGCCCAGACAATATCCCATTGAATCTGTCCTGCAATGTTTCCATTGCGATCACATCATTGCTATACTGTGAATTGTAGAACTGCACACATAATCTAGCTAGAGCCGAGTTAACTCTTTTTCTTCCCTATTCTGTTACAGTATGAGGGCGTCGCTGGCTCGGCAGTATTGATTGTGATCCCTAATTGCACAACGGGCAGTTGAGACTCAACCGTATTGCAGTGGGTCTGGAGTCACCTGGAGGCCCGAACAGGTAAGAATAGCATTTTCCTTCCTCAAAGGACGTCAGTAAACCCGATGGTTTTGTTTGTTCAACAATTGACCATGGATATATAGGTGTTATTAGATTCGTAATTCCAGATATTTATTGAATCTCAATTCAAACACCTGTCGTGGAGTCAAACCCGTTTCCCTACTCCATTTGCATGGTGTCTGAGTTAACAGTCCAGTGGTAATATAGCTCAGCCATTGCAGAAAACCCGTGTAACAAATCTTTCTCAATGACTTCGCTTTTCCTCGATATCGTAATGTGTCATTTTCCTGAGCTTGACCCCCAATAATCGCAAGTCCATATCAGTAAAAGCTGCTACATGAGGATTGGTCTCACAACAGCGGTAATCAAATGGATCAACAGGTCTGCAGGTCCCGATGGTGGGGTTGGGGCACGTTCACCCAGCCACATTGACCACAGCAGCACAGAGTGAACAGTATCAATGTCTGAGTCAGTGTTAGATTCTGCAGTGCCTTAATGAAATAGGAAATGACTCCATAACCACGTGATGAAAGAGCAGCGCTCCGAAACCTAGTGCTCAGTTAAACCTGTTCGACTGTAAACTGGTGTTGTGTGATTTTTAACTTTATACACCATAGTGCAACACCGGCATCTCTAAATTAATGAAATGGGGATGTGGGATGGAAAGTTCGGTTAGCGATCGAAGAATGGAGAGAAGTCTCTGAGAACGGGTGGATTTGAATTCTGACATATAAAACACAGAGATGTGAGCAAGGTGAATATGAAGGGAAAAGATTATTACCTTGGAGAAAATTACCATGTTAAACAACTGATTTCTTTGTGTTTCACAAAAACTGGGGCAAATAGAGCGATTACTGCCGTGACTCGGATTCGAACCGAAGTTGCTGCGGCCACAACGCAGAGTACTAACCACTATACGACCACGGCGTCCCACAGACGCGCACACTGACTGCGTGCAATAAGTACAGTATTATAGGAAATGTTAGGTGGCGTAGCAAATGCACAATATCAGTGCTTCGTGAACAGTGGCAGATCTGTGGGAACACAGAATGGGCTGACCGTTTAATATCGGTTCCCCCAGAGGCTGTGGTGTTTCCATCATTAATATGCTGAAGGCTGAGATAAATAGATTTCTCCAAAACATCAAAAACTCCGGGGACAGTGCAGGTGTGGCTGAAATGTTTGCTTCAATAGTAATGCAGATTAACATCGGCTACTTCACCAGTTTCCCCACACAAGGCAGCAACCACTGCTGCCACATAGTCCCAATTCCCCGCCCCAGCATCAGAGGAACTGAGTTGCGCAGTCGCGAAGATCCACCTGGAAGTCGGGATGGGAATGAGGTCGCACAGATACTCGACGACTCCAGTGACAGAACTGGTGAATGCACAGCATTTCTATGACAGTTTAGAGGCGCAAGCAATTCCGAGGTTGGGAGTGCTCATGAGCAAAGTCGGGGCAGAAGGGAAAATGTGTTCCCGTTTCTAATAACAGCAATCTACAGTGCATCTTGCTGAGACAGCTGAGTGCCACAACTGGAGCGTGGGCGGCTGGTTTGAAGTTTGAACTTGCTTCACTGTCACCAACTTACCTGGAATGAATTGCTTTCACTATCTTTCTTTCCAATTGTTTAATATCTCCCTGCAGTCTGCGGCTTTCTTCCTCATGGTTAATTGCATGACTAACTGTTGTATGATTTGCACACTGCTGAATCACGGCCACTACAAGTGAATATGAATCATTGATCTGTAACAGAAAACAGTGGAACTCACTGCAGGCATGCTTTGTTGGTTTGCAGGCGACGCCAGAATTGTAGACAGTGAGGAAGATTATCTAAGTTTCAACAGGATCTTAATCCAATGAGTCGTTGGACTGAAAAATGTAACATGGAGTTCAATCTGGATAAATGGAAGGTATTACATTTTGGTACAACAACAAGAGTAGGGCTTTGCGTAGTGTTGGAGAACACAGAAGCTATGGGTGCAGGTGCATAATTCCTTGTAGTTTGCATCACCTACAGACAAGATGGTTCAAAGGCATTTAACATACTTCCATACTTAACATACTTAACATACAAGGCAGTGTTGTGGGATTTTTAACTTTGTACACCATAGTCCAACACCGGCATCGCTAAATTAATGAAATGAGGGTGTGGGACGGAACGTTCAGTTAGTGATCGAAGGATGGAGAGAAATTTCTGAGAACGGGTGGATTTGAATTCTGACATATGAAACACAGGGATGTGAGCAAGCAGAATTTGAAGGGAAAAGATCATCACCTTGGAGAAAATTACCATGTTCAAACAACTGATTCCTTTGTGTTTCACAAAAACTGAGACAGGTAGAGCGATTACTGCCGTGACTCGGATTCGAACCGAGGTGGCTGCGGCCACAACGCAGAGTACCAACCACTATACGATCACGGCGTCCCACAGACGTGCACGCGTGCCGCTTGCAATAAGTATAGTTTCATAGGAAATGTTAGGCAGTGCAGCAAATGCACAATATCAGTGATGAGCGAACAGTGGCAGAAATGTGGGAACTCAGAATGGGCTGAGCGTTTAATATCGGTTCCCCCAGTGGCTGTGGTGATTCTATTATTTCTATGCTGTAGGCTGAGATAAATAGATTTCTCGAAAGCATCAAAAACTCCGGGGACAGTGCAGGTGTTGTTAAAATCTCTGGTTCAATAGTAATACAGTTTAACATCGGCTACTTCACCAGTTTCCCCACACAACGCAGTAACCACTGCTGCCACATAGTCCCAATTCCCAACCCCAGAAACAGAGGAATTGCGTGGCGCAGTCGCGAAGATCCAACTGGAAGTCGGGATAGGAATGAGGTCGCACAGATACTCTCAGGCTCCAGTGACACAACCGGTGAATGCACGGCATTTCTATGACGGTTTCGAGACGCAAGCAATTCCGAGGTTGGGAGAGCTCCCGGTCAAAGGCGGGGCAGAAGGGAATTTTTTTCCCGTTTATCGCAATCTACAGTGCAGCATGCTGAGACAGCTGAGTGCCACAACTGGAGCGAGGGCGGCTGGTTTGAAGTTTGATTTTACTTCACTATCACCAACTTGTCTGGAAAGAATTGAATTCACCATTTTCATTTCCAATTGTTTAATATCTCCCTGCAGTCTGCGGCTTTCTTCTTCATTGTTAATTACTGTTGTATGATTTGCACACTGCTAAATCACGGCCACTACAAGTAAATATGAATCATTGATCTATATGAGAAAAACAGTGGAACTCACTGCAGGCATGATTCGTAGGTTTGCAGGCGACGCCAGAATTGGAGACAGTGAGGAAGATTATCGAAGTTTCAAAAGGAACTTAATCCAATGAGTCGTTGAACTGAAAAATGTAACATGGAGTTTAATCTGGATAAATGGAAGGTATTACATTTTGGTACAACAACAAGAGTAGGGCTTTGCGTAGTGTTGGAGAACACAGAAGCTATGGGTGCAGGTGCATAATTCCTTGTAGTTTGCATCACCTACAGACAAGATGGTTCAAAGGCATTTAACATACTTCCCTTCATTGTTCAGTCCTTTGTGTGTAGGAGTCGGGACATTATGTTGAAGCTTTGTAGGACATTGGTGAGGCTTCTTCTGGAATATTATGTCCAGTTCTGGTCGCCCAGTTGTAGGAATGATATTATTCAGCTGGAGTAGGTTCAGAAAAGTATGCACGCATATTGCCGTGTGTGGAAGGTTTGAGTTATAATGAAAGGCTAGATAGGCTGAGACTATTTTCAGATTCAAGATACGGGTACTGGAAAACCATAACAGATAAGGCAACATCCCAGGAGCAGGAGAATAAGTTTTTTTGCGCAAGTGTCCTTCAGGCTCTTCCCCGAAATGTCGATTCTCCCGCTCCTCAAATGATGCATCCCAGCACAACACTCTGGACTCTGATCTCACATCTGCAGTTCTCACAGTCTCCAAGTGAAAACAGAGAGTGTTTTCACTCTAGGTTAGGGGTTTGAACGGCGACCTGACAGAATTTGGGAGAAGATTTGTAGCTCGGGTGCTCGTTGTTGTGGTTCTGTTCACCAAGCTGGAAATCTTTGTTGCAAACGTTTCGTTCCCTGTCTCGGTGATATCCTCAGTGCTTGGGAGCCTCCTGTGAAGCGCTTCTGTGGTGTTTCCTCCGGCATTTATAGTGGCCTGTCCCTGCCGCTTCCGGTTGTCAGTCCGGCACACTGCAGCACACCAGAACTGCAAAAAGCGGAAGAGGAATTCCTGCACAATGTATTCGCCAGAAACGGATACCCGCGCAATTTCATCAACAGATGCCTAAGGGAAAGACAACGGAACGAGGACTTGCCGCAACCCAAAGGACTAGCCACACTACCATACATCAGGAGCATTTCAGAACTGACAGCCAGACTACTGCGACCACTAGGACTTATAACAGCACACAAACCAACAGCCACACTCAGACAACAACTCACCAGAACGAAGGACCCGATACCCAGCATGAGCAAAACAAATGTAGTGTACAAAATCCCATGTAAGGACTGCACAAAAAACTATATAGGACAAACAGGAAGACAGCTAACGATCCGCATCCATGAACATCAACGAGCCACGAAACGACACGACCAGCTATCCTTACTAGCTACACACTTAGACGACAAGCAACATGAATTCGACTGGGACAACACTACCATTATAGGGCAAGCCAAACAGAGAACAGCCAGGGAATTCCTAGAAGTATGGCACTCATCCACAAACTCCATCAACAAACACATCGACCTGGACCCAATATACAGGCCACTACAGCGGACAGTTGAAACTGACAACCGAAAGCGGCAGGGACAGACCACTATAAAAGCCGGAGGCAACACCACAGAAGCGTTTCACAGGAGGCTCCTAAGCACGGAGGATGTCACCTAGACAGGGGACGAAACGTTTGCAACAAATATTTCCAGCTCGGCGAACAGAACCACAACAACCTGCGATATGAAGTTTATGAATTATTGAGAGGCAAGTTAGAGTTAACGATAGCTGCCTTTTCCGAGGATGGGGTTTTCAAGGTGAGAGGGCATATGTTTAAGATGAAAAGACAGGGTTTTTATTAAAAAGTCATGTGAGGCTTTTTTTATTGAATGTGTTTTACGTGTGCAATTAACTTGCTGAGGAAGTGATGGATGAGGGTATGTTTGCAACATTTAATGGACAATTGATTCCAAATATGAATGGGAAATTGGGATTTTTAAAATAAATTTATTCGTGCCTAGTAAATCAGTTATTTCCCAGAGGACATTTAAGAGTCAACCGCGGTATTATCCATCTGGAGTCTCCTGTGGGACAGAGCAGAAGAATATGACAGTTTGCTTCCCGAACTGGCATGAGTGAATCAGATGGGATTTTCCACACAACTGATTCAGGTAATCACGAGATTTTTCAATTCCAGGTGTTTATTGAATTCAAACTCCACCATCTGTCATGCCAGGACCTGAACTCTTTGTCCCGAAAATATTACCTGTTTTTTTGGATTAACAACACAGTACTAAAACCACAAGGACATTATAACCACTCAACGGGTACAGGAGGAGGCATATGGGAGTAGATTAGTTTGGAAGTATGTTCAGCATGGATTGGTTGCACTGACGGGCCTGTATGCCTTCATGCTGTATGACTCTCCGATTGACGCTATGGAACAAATAGTTGGTTGGGATTAACAGCAGCATTGACAGCATAATCGAACACCTGATGGGATATGTATTCCTGCTGGAGTCTCGCAGGTTATTTCGTCAGTCATCCCTTCCCACACTCGGGACTGGTGAACGGCTTGTCCCCAGTGTTACTGATGAAATTATTTCCATTTCTGTGGTTAATTGAATCTCTTCCAGCAATTCCCACATTGCCCTGCTTTCTCTGTGGTATCGGCGTCTTTTTTTCTACACAGGGTGAACGATCCTTTCAAGTTGTGTCCACACAGGTACAAATCCCGTTTTCCATGCTGTTAATGTGTTTTCATTCTTTTTCATTCTTTCTCATTCACCCACAGGGTGTGTGTATCACTGGTCAGGACAACATTTATTCTTCGCCCCTTGTTCGTTGCTGTCTGGCTACACCACAAAGCTGGGTTCGATCCCAGCCTCGGGTCTCTGTCTGTGGGCAGTCTGCACATTCTCTGTGTGTTTGCGTTTTTATTTCTCCCTCTGACCAAAGGTGTGCCTGTTACAGGGATCAACAATGGGAACTGCAGGCTTATGGGACATGGAATACCCTGGGGTCTGGTGGGATGCGCATCCGATGTATCGTGTGGACTGGAAGGGCGGACAAGCCTGCTTCCCCACATGATGGGGATTCCTGAATTAACGGTCAGCTCATGTTTTTTTTCTGGTCCTGGAGTCTCTCGTAGGCAGGACTGGGTGAAGATGGTTGAATCCGCTGCATAAGGGACATGAATGAATGAGATTGCAGGAAATTAAAGTCATTATCTCTGTTCCTGAGGTCAGGCTTGCATTTCAGGTTTTATTCGTCGAACGTAAACATCACCTTTTCCGTGTCCCAGTCGTCAAGGATGACTATTTTAAACTATCACCCCAACACCACCTTCTCCAGGTTGAAGTCTTCACTTTGTGGAAGAAATTGATACTGAGCAGATGCGAGCAAATGCAGCTGCCACCGCCAGTGTTGGAAACACAGATCCAAATAGCAAAGTCATCTTTTAAACCCAGCACTGCAAAGTTAAGGGCTCAACACGCTCCACTTGTACCACTCAGCTGTCTTGGAAAGATGCACCGGAAATCGCTATGATAGTATAAACGGGGACAACCATTCCCTTGAGCAGGAGCACACTCAACCGAGGAATTTCTTGCGCCTCTGTACCATCTCAGAAGGACAAGCCGCTCACCTATTGCATCACTGGAGCCAGTGAGTAACTCTGCACACTCATTCCCATCCCCATTTCCGGTTGGATCTGGGTGGCTGTGCCGATGTTAAGCTAAAATGCTATTGAAGCAAACATTTCAGCAACATCCTGTACTGTCCCCCGAGTCTTTGATGTTTTGTCGAAATCGATCAATCTCAGTTTTCAACATTCTCATTCAAGGGATCTCCACAACCTCTGAGGACATCGCACTGAAAGATTCAGCTCATTCCGAGTTCCTACATGTCTGTCACTGTTCGCTGGGTACTGATATTGTACATTTGCTGTTCTTCCGAACATTTTCTCTGCTAGTATACTTATTGCTGCTTTCAGGCATCCTGTTCTGTGGTTACTGTGATCGTGGTTGTCGGTATTTTGCATTGTGACCACAGCAACCTCGATTTGAAACCAAATCACGGCTCTAAGGTTTCTCTCCGTTGTCCTTTTTGTGACACATGCTAAGAAATTAATTGTTTTACCTTTAAATTCCGCTCTCTCACATCTCTGCGTTTCATATATCAGGATTCAAACACTCCCGTTGTTGGAGATTCCTCTCCTTCCCACGATCATTAAACCTCCTTTCCGTCCCTCCTCCCATTTCTCTGAGGCAATGCACAATCTATCACTCTCTTTTACGTTCATACTGTTCTGTCTGTGCTGCGGTGACTGTTGTTGGGTGAACGTGCCCCAATACCACCATCGGGACCTGCAAACAAATCGATCCATTTGGATACCGCGGTTGTGAAATCAATCCCCATGTAGCAGTTTTTACTGACATAGGCCAGATACAACTGGAGCGTCAGGCTCATGGAAAATACCCAGGGCAGTTTTGGTGAAAAGATATTTTATTGTTAAAGATCAGCTTTCATGGCTTTCTGTGTTGGTCTTGTGATACTTTCATGGGACTGATAATCCAGAGACCGAGGTAATAGTCTGGGTATTCGGGCTTGAATCCCACCATGCCATAATTGTCAAATTTGGATTAAAAAATTATCTGCAAGGAAGAATCTAATGACTACTATAGATCCATTGACAATTGTTGAAAAAAAAATCTGTTTCACTGATGTCATTTCGGGATGGAATTTGCCATCCTTACATGGCCTGGGCTGCATGTGATTTCAGACTCATAGCAATATTGTTGAGTCTCAACTGCCCTCTGGGCAATTCGGAATGGGTAATAAATTCTGCTTAGCCAGAATCACCCTCATACTAATCCAGAAATATTACAACAAATGCTCATTAGACTCAAGCAAGAACATTGTGTGCAGTTTTGCAAGTCACATTATCGCAGGGCTGTGATCACACTGAGAAAATTACAGGAGATATTTACCGGGATACAGTTTGGGTTGAAGAGTTTCAGTTGTGAAGAAAGACAGGACAGAGTGGAATGTTTGTCGCAGTGCAAAGGAGATGTATACAAGACGTAATTGAGTTAGGGCACGGACAGGGTTGAATAAACGAGTTTCCCATTGATGGAGGGACCGATCAGCAGGGGCCAGAGACTTAAGGAGAAAGACAGAAACGTTTGAGAAGATGTACGAAAAAGCTTTATCAGCTAGTGGGTAGTTGGAATTTGGAATACACTGTCTGCATTTTTCAGAGCGGCAGAAAGCTTCATAACCTGAATAAATATTCAGATGTGAACTTTTGATGCCAAGACATATAAGGCTGTGGGGTAAGCATTCTGAAATGGGATTCAGTTCATTAGGCAGTTGTTTTTGACAAGTGTGGCCACATTTAGTTGAAGGGCCTCCTTTGACACTCTTGTCCTCGGTAGTATAATGGTTAGTGTCCCCGCCTGTCACAGGGCTCAATTCTCCGCTGGGGACAGTGTAAACGTTTTAAAACTGTCGCTCCATTCCCAAGTGCGGGTATTGATGCCTGTCCTTTCCATTCTCGGTGGGGCATATCACACGAAGGATAGTGCTGCCTGAATAAAGGTGGGGAAGGACTGCAACTCTCAGGGAGGCAGAGTGTCAGTGAACGGCCAAACAAGTGACTTCTGCAAACTTCACCTTGTGACTGTGTTGGAATGAAAAGCATTTGACAGACTTGTTCCGGATTGAAGCATTTACTAGAAGCAGGAAGCTGAGGAAGAAACAACATAAACGCATTCAAGTTTGAGTGCATAGACATTTCCTGCAGCACCAATTAAATTGTAAAGGACAGAGTAGCATTTCGATACAGTGAATTTGGGTTCATTTGTTTTGATGAGACTGTTACCAGGGTATAAAACCATAAAAAAAGAAACAGCATTTGCTCAGTATGATGGAAAATTGTCTCAGTAATTCGCACTGCTGTTCAGAGGGAGGGTTAGGTTGATTGGCAAAGTTAAATTGCCCTCTCGTGTCCAGGGAGTGAATTAAGTAAGTTAGGTGAATTAGCCATGGGTAACGCGGGGATAAGGTCAGCAGTCACAGGACGTCAGGTTATACTCCAACAGGTTTATTTGAAATCATAAGGGGGAGGGATTCCCCTTCTTCAGGTGAAATATAAGGAAATAGGGAGGGGAGATTGGTATTGGTGAGATGCTCTTCAGAGAATCAACACCGGCTAAATTGACTGAAATGCTCTTTCTGCACTGCAGAATTTAGTGATTCTATGAATTGTTAATGACGGTGTTTACTGAGGTGTAAAGCCATTAGAGAAGATGCTGATGGGGGTATTCACTTGTCTTCTTTGAAAATTGAGAACAGTTATCCCTGAACCAAGGAAGACTTAGTGGGGGCTTTCAGGTTATGAAATGTTTGGACAGAGTAAATAGGTGGAAAATTCCCACTTTCAAGTAAGTCAACATCTCGAAGTCAGGCATTCAATACCTTTGATAAACCCTTTGAATGACAAAGCAATGATGAGAACAGAATCGCGGTCACTCCGAGAATCTGTTTTTCAAAATATTTGGACATTTGGTGACATACAAGGAATAAATTTCACAAGGAGAGAGACAGCGTGTGCCTAGGTAAAGGTGCAGAGGTGGTGTTTAGTCGGTCGGAAGTTGCGGGGAAACAATGTCTAAGTTGGTTGACTTTAAATGTAAAGACATTTCGTGAACGTGTGCAGCTGAATAAGATTCGGTTTGAAAAACTCTGCATTTTGAAAGATTTGGCATACTATTCCACCAAAAGCATTGTAAATGGAACTGAGTGAGTTTTTATTTATTGTGAAGAAGAATATATTACATAATGAATAGGAAGTGACCAGTTGCTTGGAGATCGACTTCCTGCTTTCATCACATGCGTTAAGAATGTGAGAACAAACACCATGATGTTTGGTCCATTTAATACTCAGTGAAATCTGCCAAAACAACGAGCAAAGAAACTGGTGGGTTTTATTTTGCACTTTAACCCTCTGCTTTCTAAGCAGTATTTTCCTTAAGCTGAAATAAAGTCAGAGCAAATTTGAATACAACATTAATCGTTCCAATGAGATATATCTAATTCACTTCTGATTTTTACAATGAACATTGTGAGGTTTCAGAAAAATTAAAATGAAACGAACAAATCAGCATTTCTTGCGATTTAATCCAATTCAGGTTCGGCCATTCAGCGACAACATCGCCTTTATTTCCCTCACCATGGCTTCTTCACGTGAGAGAAAAAGTGACTGAAGGAATTATGTGTCAAATGTAGGTGTAAATATGACGGTAAATTTTGTCCTGTTTCATTCTGACTCAGTTATGACTCAGAATGTATCACTGACAGCTATTCATTCTGACCAGCATGGCTATTTATTGGAATTTCCTCTTATTATAATTCAAGTGAAGGCAGAAACACAATGGTGTGGATTCGATTCCGCTCTGGAACGTTCTCATCCATGACGTTCACCACATGTAACCTGATGAGGTCACATGTCACCCCTCTATAAAATGAGAGATGATGATGGTGGGTTATTATACCGCTGTGCTCCACATTCACGGGTTCGACTCACACTCTAGTTGTTAACTTTACACACCGCTCTGGCAGTTTTTCTTTGCACCTCACACCTCTGGTATACACTGGATCGAGAATCTTGTTCTTGTCCTTCACTGCACAGGAGATTCACAAATAATCGACACCACATTAAAGTCGAAATGAAGAGTGAGAGCAGTCATTCTATTCAATTGTAGATTAAATTGGTGTAATGGGAAGGAACGCAGTTTTTGTCCGCCCTGCATTCCATCTTGTCTTTCTATGAATTTACATTGAAAGAAAGAGAAAAAAATAACAAGAGATTGGGAGCACAAGTTTATCCAGTGGGGTTGTTCATGAGTATTTTAACCTAACACTTCTCACAAAGATCTATCATTATTTCAAACAGTCACTCGGAATTGGAACCGCAGAAAATTTCTCCAATGGAAATAAATTCTTTCTTTCACAAATTTCTGCTGTGTGTGAATTATACAACAATCCATCATCCAGCGTGATCACTGACTTTCCAACTGTATAAGATTTAGCAACTTCCTTCAGCAATCGCAGCTTCTGTACACAGCCACCTGTGCTGTGCCCAGTGTCATTTGTTGCCCCTGATCTGTCTGATCTGTTTAATAAACCTTTTCTGTCACTTCATCACATCCCCTCATAATTCTGAACTCATGAATAAAATAAGGCGTTAGACGAAATGTTAAACCAAGTGGAAGCATGCTATTCAGCCCAAGGAGTCTGCTCAACCATTCAACGAACTCAAGGTTGATCTGTTTTGGAGAAGCCGGTGTTGGACTGGGCTGTTCAAAGTTAAAAATTACACAACACCTGATAGTCACCTGACGATTTCCTGATGAAGGAGTGATGCTCCGAAAGCTCGTGTGCTTCAAATTAAACCAATTGGACTATAACCTAGTGTTGTGTGATTTTTAACATAGTTGATCTGATAATCTTAAATTCCTTTCTGCTCACTTAGCTCGACAAAGTTTCATCATCTTTCTGATTAACTATCTAGCACAGTTTGAAAATACCCAACCACACAGTCTCAACAGCGGTTACTGGAAAATGCCACAGATTCTTTGACCCCTGAGAAAAGAAATTACTCCTCATTTCTGAATAAAATCGGCAATATCTAATTCTGAGATTATGTCCTCTGGTTGCACGCCTCAGAGCATAGGGCAAGCCATCTGCCCGGATCTACCCTGTCAAGATCCCACGAATATTGAACATTTATAATTGTTATTATGTGATTATAGAGCTCCCCTCCTCCTCCTTTGTTTCAAGGAGAATAATCCCAGCCTAACCAATCATTCCACGAAGTTCTACTGTATGCAGAGTTAGCAACATATTAGTAAGTTTGTGCTGTCCCTTACAGCGTCCTAACATATTATTAAGGCAGGTGGTGAAATTTCGGCGAGGAAACGGGTAGAAATTTGAGATGCAGACGGGAATTGGCACTTGAAATCAGAAAGCGATTAGAATCGGATTGATCCACAGAAGGACCAAATACAGCGAAGATAACTCTGACAAATGAGAATCTAATCATATTCGATTGACATTCAATGGCTTCATTGTAACTGAATTCCTCCGTGTAATCATCCTGGGAACTAGTATTTAGGAAAAATGGAACCTGACCGACCATATCAAGAAGTTGACGACAAAAACCTGTCCGTGGGTCGACTTTGTTTGATTATTAACTCAACTCTTGTCTCCGTGAAGCCTATATCGTCCGCAACGCACAGATTAGATGTTTAACAGAACTCTCTCCATTGGTCTCGGTGGGTGCAGCTTCAATGCCACTGAAGGAACTGGGCTCCCTCCACGACAATGCAGCCACTTAACTGTATATTGTTCAACACCTGAATATTTATTCTCTTAACTGCTAAGGCACAATTGCATCAGAGGGCACCACATCGAAGATTCACTGGAGTAAGTCATCCAGGCTTTGTTGACAGAACTTCAAAGCTCAAAAATTGTACCGACTATAAGGATAAGGTTGAAGATGCACTGAACCTTCACCATTTGCAAATTACCCTCCAAGGCACATACCAGCATGACCTGGAGAGGAATCAGTGGTAAATTCATTGAGTGGTGAAGTAGGTTGATGGGCAAAGATTTATACTTCAGCCCTCTATCCTTCATCTTTCAATTTTTAAAAATGTAGGTTATTGCATAAACCAGACTTGTGCTCATTCCTTTGGTTGTTTCCTAAACTGGCCGTTGCTAAAGATCGAATATCATCCACAGTCTGCGGTCAACAATAGAAAATATTAAAAAAACATCTCGAACAACTGAATTTCCTGTCTAACAATATTCAGGGATCTGTGAATGCCCACTCCAAGATCTCTTTGTTCCTGTGCACCACTCAGAATCCTCACTGTTTTTGTTACAACTCCCCAAATTTACTACCACTCATTGGTCTGGATTCAAGTCCATTCGCCATTTTTCCTTTCCACATGATGGATACATCCCTGCAGTGCCTGACATTATTCATCATAGTCAACTACACGACTATGTATCGTTACTAAACTTCTAAATCATGACTCCTAATAAAAAAGTTTGAATTATTGATCTACATCAGGAAACAGTGGTACTTCACTGGGAACAAGCATCCAAACATGGTTCCTTGCTGCATGTGATGAGCAACTGCCATGTTCCAATCTCCAAGAGTTGCTAGCCCAGGATCTCGCCACTACATTTGCAGATGACACAAAGATTGGTACAGTAGCCAGAAAACATAGGGGGCTGTCAAATAATGAAGGGGAATATAGATAGACAGAAGAGTTGAGCGGAGAAGTGGCAAATGGTGTTCCCTTCAAGCAAATGTGAGGTGATGATTTTGGGGAAGTCTAATTCCAGAGCCAAGTATATAGTAAACGGAACAGAATGGCTAAACTTGATGAGAAGAGAGATCTGGGAGTTCAGGTCCTTTATAACCTGAAGGTGACTGCACAGGTTGATAGAGTGGTCAAGAAGGTATATGGCATGCTTGCCTTCACCGGATAGGGCATTGAGTATAAGAGCAGGCAAATCCTGCTAAAATTGTACAAGAGATTGTTTCGGCTGCGTTTACCATACTCTGTACAGTTATGGTCGCCAAATTACCAAAATTATGTGGACGTTTAGGAGAGAATGCAGAGATGTTTTACACAGGTGTTGCCTGGTTTGGAAGATTCAAGCTCTAAAGAGACGTTGAGTAGGTTACTTCTGCTTTCAGTAGAAAAAAACGAGATCTACAATATCATGAAGGGTACAGACAGGGTGGATAGAGACAAGCTTTTTCCCAAGATGAGGGATTCAATAATGAGAGGTCACGCGTTCAATGAGAGATGTGAAACGTTTAAGGGAGATAGACATGGAAAGTATTTTACACAGAGGGTGGTAGGTGCTGGAATGCGTTGCCAGCAGATATGGTAAACGTAGGCATGATAGATTCATTTCAGGTGCGTCTGGACAGATGCATGAGTAATTGAGAAGCAGAGGGATACGGATGCTTAGAAATTGGGCGCATGTTTAGATAGTTAGTTTGGACCGGCTCAGTCTCAGCTGTCCAAAGGGCCTGTTCCTGGGCTGCACATTTTCTGTATTCTTTGTTCTTCTTTGTTCACTACACTACCGACTGTGGATTACAGGTGAAGTAGTGTTACTTCTGCAATCATAACTACTTATGCAAGGTAAATAAGCTTACAATTGTTTCAACCAAGAGCTGAGTCACAAGAATGAAACCTATATGAAGGAAATATTTAATTGTATTCATGAGCTAAAATGTGCATACAAGAATGAAAGGTGTCTGCAAACAATGGTATATGGTACCGACAAATAGATAAGGTGCAGTGAGGATGTAGGTTAAGCAAGATATGCATGCACATGCAGTAGTTATAAGCTTTTGTTTCCCATTTCTGCAAAAACAAAAAACAAACCGCCATTAAAAGGTCGTAAGGTTCTATATGGTTGGGGTGAGGGAGGAAATGTCACAAGTTGGGTAAATAGATCGCAGTGAAGGAGGATATACCTAACAGTTGACCACAGACAGGATGTGGTGAAAAGGCCAAGTAAAACCTGAACTTTGTCATGCACAAGGCCGGATAAGGCAAGAGAGAAAAAATAGTAATGGGCACCGGGTTTGGAGTCGAGAATCCTATGTATATGCTAAACTCTGCGAGTCTATTTCAGGCACCACGCTTGCAAGCGTATAATAAACATGCTGATTGCTTCAGATCTTGTCTCGCATGAAATTATTGAAGTGAGTGGGCTTAGTTTCTCATAATTGGGGGATCGTCTGCGATATTCTTCCATCGCCGGGGGGAGTGGCTAGCCCTGGACACTGGGAAGATGCTCCCATTCACAATTGAGGAGCGTTTTCTTGTCCAGGTTTTGTCTGCTCCTTTGGGAGACTGGTACGAATCCCACAGGAGAGACATCTGAATCAGACAGTGAAAGAAGGTCGATGAAAAATATGGAAAAGAAGGAGCCAGGCAACTCTGTTCACAGACCAATGTCAGAAAACTGACTTTTAAGTATTAACTTGGTGGCCGGGAAAAGTGGTATTTAATCGCTGAGGGACTGGTGAGGGCCCCAAGAAATGGGGGGTCGGCAGAGTAAGTCGAACTGTGACGGAGTAAAGGAAGAAAAAATCCCTGGTAACAATCCTCCTGAAAGTCCGTTGTGGAGGATGTTGAGGGACTGGACAAGTAACACTTGTACAAGGGAAAAAGGGAAAAAGAAATGATTAAATATTGTTGTTTAGTATGGACCAAAGAACCAATCCTTCATCCAGCTGTCATCTGGCCAAAGTATGATTCGGATGACGATTGGGTATGTCAGTATTTAGATTTGTATGCGAATAAAAAAAAACGAACTTTTCGGCAAGAGCAGGCGGACTACGCATCCTGTTGGAAGGGCAGTTTGGGAATGATGGTAGTAAATCGAAAGGATTCTCCCTCTGCCCCACACAGTCCCTGAGATCCTTTTGCCAGTTTGCACTCCTGCCCCCCGTACCATAAATTCAGATTAGGCAAAAATGGGGGAGGAGGAGAGACAGATAGACAGGGACAGGGAACGGATGACCCACAAGAGCAGAACGAAGAGGCGGTGGAGGGGGATGTTGTTGTTCCCAACCATCAATCTGCAACAAAAGGAAGGGAAGATAAAGTAGATGTAGAGGAGGCCTCTGGAGTATCTAAACGAACGTCTAAGGGCGTAAAACAAAAACAAAAAAGGGGAAGAATATAAAGACTTATCCCCTTAGGGAGGCACCAATAGGGGACAAAGAGATTAGGATTGTAAGTGCCCCCTTCACCAGTGGGGAGGTCAGAACATTTAAAAAGGAGATGAAGGTCCTGGTTGAAGATCCGGTAGGGCTGTCGGAACAAATTGATCAATTCTTGGGGCCCAATGTTTATACGTCGACTGAGTTAATGTCTATTTTGAATGTACTATTTACTGGGGAAGAAAGCGGACTTATACCAGGAGCAACCATTAAAATATGGGACAGGGAACTTCCCATTGGGGCTGGAATACTGGACAGGGAGAGACGGAGTTTCCGCTCTGAGACATCCAGTGGGAAAATGCAAACCCGGAGCATTGAGAAGAAATGATGGAATTGAAAGACCTGATTCTAAAATGAATAAGAGAGGCAGTTCCGAAGTCGCAGAATTTGACTAAAGCCTTTGAAGTTAAAAAGGAGAAACATGAGACACCCTCAGCTTTCTTGCAAAGATTAAGAGACTCAATGCGGAATACTTTGGAATGAACCCTGAGGACCCAGTGGTACAGGGTCTTTTAAAAGTATATTTTGTGACAAAGGAATGGCCAAACACAGAGGAAGATACTGAAGATAGAAGGGAGGAGTGAAACACCATTAGATGATTTGTTAAGAGAGGCACAGAAAGTGTTTGTAAAGAGAGAGGATGAGAGACAAAAAAAGGTGAAAATGGTGGTAGCTACAGTTGATGAGGTAGTTAAGGAAAGAATGGAACCGATAGTGAGCAACTGGACCGGCGGGTGGCATCATGTAGGACAGAGAGGAAGAGGGAGAGGGAGAGGAAAAGCGGGAGCATTTGACAGATGGTTTGGGCGACAGGGGCAGAGATGGAAGTCTCCGCAGGCAGAATGCTGTTATTGCAGAAACTCGGGCATTTTAAGCGGGAGTGGCCTGATCTACACAGGGAAGAAAGGGCAATTCCTCTTATGAATTTTGACGTAGAATAGGGGTGTCAGGGGTTCCTGCCCCCGGGGAGCCACCAGGAATACTTTATCAACTTGAAGTTGGCACCCTGTGGGGAAGAGGTAGTCTTCCTAGTAGATACGGGGGCAGCACGGTCATCGCTGAATTTTCAATCAAAGAAAGTAGGAATGTCAACATGGTCAATTACTGTTTCCGATGTAAAAGGGGAAGGATTTACTGTTCCAGTATTTGAACCTATGATGATGGAAGGTCCGAAGGATACAGTCACAGGGGAACTGTTGTATATCCCTGATACAGGAAGTAACTTACTAGGAAGAGATTTAATTATCCTCTTAGGACTGGAGATTTGAATTCCAGAAAAAGAACTGGTTGCACATATGGCAATGTTGACAGAAGTTGTGGAGAGATAGATAGACTCTATTATATGGGCAAGAGAAGGCAATCGTGAAAAATACAGATCCGTCCCCTATAAATAAGTTTAAAAAGGAAAGGGGACGTTGTTTATGAGTAACATTATACCATTTCCATAGAAGGCAAACGAAGACTGCAGCCAGTAATTCAGGGGCTAGAGATGGACTGTTGGAGCCATGTATGTCTCCTTATAAGATCCTAATTCTACCAGTGCGAAAATTCGATGGAACTTATCGACTGGTGTAGGATTTGAGAATATTGAATCGAGTAGAACAGGTCAGGCACCCAGTGGTGCCAAACCCCATATACGTTATTAAGTAAGATCTCTCATGACCACAAATGGTTTAGTGTGATAGATTTAAAAGATGCCTTTTGGGGTTGTCCCTTGGGGGAGGAACATAGGGAATGGGGAGATCCCGAGACAGGACGTAAATAGGAATACTGGTGGATCGTGCTCCCCCAAGGGGTTTACGCAGTCCCCGAATTTATTTAGACAGATGTTAGAACAAATTTTGGAGAAATTTAGCAGCCCCAAGGGAACTACCCTGTTGCAATATGTAGACGACCTATTAGTAACAGGAAAGAGAAGAGAAAGAGTAGTGGAAGCCACTAAAAGAATATTGAATTTCCTGGGTCAGCAAGGACTGCGAGTATCTAAAAACAAAATACAATATGTGGATTGAGAAGTGCAATACTTGGGACATTTAGTTAGTGAGGGAAAGCGAAAGGTCAGCCCGGAATACTTAGAGGGAATAGTCGGGATTCCGCTGCCTAGGACTAAACGGGAATTACGTAATTTTGGGGGTTTAATGGGATATTGCAGATTATGGATTAATTCTTATGCTCAAAAGACGAATAAATTATGTCTCAAACTAATAGAGGAGGAACCAAAGTGTCTGAGTTTGGAAGAAGAGGAAAAATAACTATACAAGTAATTCAGAACTCATCTAATCCATCCCCCCATGTTTGCCTTACCTTCTCTAGATTAACCTTTCCAGCTCTTTGATACTGTAGACAAGGGAGCGGCTTTGGGAGTATTAACTCAGAGATTGGGAGGAATGTAATAGCCAGTAGCATATCTTTCAAAGCTATTGGATCCAGTATCCCGGGGGTGGCCTGAATGTGTGCAGGTCGTGGCTGCCACTGCACTGTTGGTGGAGGAAAGCAGGAAGCTCACATTTGGGGCAGCCCTAATAGTAAGCACCCCACACCAAGTGATAACGATCCTAAACCAAAAAGCTGGGCGATGGTTGACAGACTCGCGGGTTCTGAAATAAGAGGCAATATTAATAGAAAATGATGATCTAGTGTTGGTCACGGACAATTGTTTAAATCCAGCTGCCTTTCTTTGGAAAGGGGAAGGAGACTCTCCTCAGAATCCAGGGCACAACTGCCTTGACATTATAGAATAACAAACTAAGGTCTGCATGGATCTGAGAGACGTTCCACTTCATGCAGGAACCTGACTTTTTATAGACGGATCCTCCCGGGTGAGTGAAAGGAAAAGACATAATGGGTATGCAGTCGTAGAGGGGACAAAAGGTAGTGTGGTGGAGGCAGGAAGGTTGCCAAATGGGTCGTCAGCTCAGACCTGCGAACTTTATGCATTGGAAAGAGCCCTTAGGGCGTTAGAAAATAAAGAGTGAGTAGCATATACTGACTCTAAATATGCATTTGGTGTTGTGCACACTGTTGGAAAGATATGGCAGGAAAGAGGACTCTTCAATAGCCGGGGGAAGGAATTAGCACATGAGGAGTTGATTAAACGGGTCTTGGCGTCCCTATTACTCCCCGAAGAAATAGTGGTAGTGCATGTAAATGGTCATCAGAAAGGAAATGAACCAGAAGTTAGGGAGAATAGATTAGCCGATGAAGTGGCTAAGGAAGCAGGCCTGGAGCCACAAGGAGTGGCAATTCATTCACTAATACCTACTGTCCCTGATCCCCGGAAGCTCCTATACTTACTGAAGGAGAAGAAAAAGAATTGAAAAATTTGTGGGCTGCAAAAAACAGCAGATGGGCAATGGGTGTTACCTGATAGAAGGGAAATGTTAAACCAAATGATGATGCGAGAGATTATGGCTGTCCTACATCAAGGCAACCATTGGGGAGTACAAGCAATGTATGATTTCGTTCTTAGGTAATATGGATGTAAAGGAATATATAAAATTGCTAAACAAATATGTAAGGGATGTATAATATGCAGAAAGGTAAATAAGACAGTCTTGAGAAAACCAACCCCGGAAGGAAGAGACGCGGGATTGAGACCCTTCCAGAGTATACAAGTAGATTATACTGAACTACCCAGAGTAGGAAGACTAAAATATATGCTGGTCATAGCAGATCATCTATTTGGTTGGGTTGAGGCATACCCCCTAGCTACTGCCACTGCGAGTGTGGTGTCTAAAACAATATTAGTGCACATAATCCCCAGATATGGGCTACTGAACCGTATAGATTCCTACCAAGGAACTCTTTTTACTCTAAAGTGTTACAGGGGGTAATGAAAGGGTTGGGAATTTCCTGCGAGTTCCATGCTCCATGGCACCCACCACCATCAGGAAGGTTTGAGAGAATGAATCAAACACTCAAACGACAGCTCTCTAAATTGATAATAGAAACCAGACTCCCTTGGACCAAATGTTTACCTATAACTCTCTTGCGAGTACGAACAGCCCCAAGGAAAGATTTGGGACTAACCCCGATGAAATCATATTTGGATTACCTTATCTGGGAACGAACGGAGAATTGACAATTCCCGAAACTAAAGACTTGTTCTAAAGAAATATATACTGGGCTTGTTCTTTGTCTCTCCTCAGAAAACAGAGTTTATTGGCATAGACTCCGCCCCCCTTGAATTCACCGTCCATCCCATCCGGCTGGGAGATTGGGGCTTAATAAAATCATGGACAGAGACTAAATTGCACGCGGACTGGGAAGGGCTCTATCAGGATCCTTTGATTACCGAAACAACAATAAGAACAGCGGAGAAAGGCTGGACTGACTACACTCGGGTCAAAGGGCCAGTGAAATCTCCATTTAAGGAAGAAGTCTGGACAGCCGAATCAACGCAAGACCCGCTGCAACTCAGGCTGAAGAGACTGAGAGTAACTGATTATACAGTGGCGACGCGAGCGCGGGATTATTTCTGTAAGATTGTGTATTAAGTTTTTTTGTGCTCCAGCACAATTTTTAGAATGCTGGGGATGCTTAGAGTTATGATGCTAGCTCTCTTAGCATTGGGATTTTGTCAAATATAGTTTTCATATGTGTAATTAGCGGTCCCTAAGTCTGATAATCAACAAGTAATAAACCTGATGCATGTAGCTTAGTAAATTTTGGGGATGTAGATAATCAGAGACAATACCGCAGCTCAGAGATACATCTTAAGTCCTTTGGGGATGGTACTTGGTACAATGGTCCCATCACAGTACACCGGGCCCCCTTCCGACCAGCTCGCGATTATCCTGATAAAAAGTGTAACCCAATATACCTAATGATAAAGAAAAACACATGGCTCAAAGCAATTCTGGGAGGGGGGCACCTATGAAATACAATTAGATGAAACATTTGGGATAGAATTGTAAGCAAACGGGAAGGATTTCTCCGGCTGTTGTTTTCAAATTAGCGTAGGACAGGGAAAACGGGCAGAACTATTGGATAATAAGGTACAACCTTTCACCCCTCCCGATGATCCTAAAGTAGTAAAAATTATAGAGATGAAGGACTTGAAACAGACCATTGAAATATAAACTGGATACGGGGATGCAAATGCCTGGGTTGAATGGGTAAAGTATACTGCAAAAAGTCTGAACAAGAGCAATTACTATGCATGTGCCTCCCGTAGGCCAGTAGCCCAGATGGTTCCCTTTCCGCTCAGGTGTAAGCGAGACAGGAAGGGCATGAAATGTATGATAGCCCGGTAACAGGATAAGACTGCATGGAATGATAGGAATTGTACCTCCCTATCACTGATGTTCGCTCCCTTGGAGAAGAAAGATTCAAAAAACCCCCTATGTTTTCAGCTGCAGTTGGAAATCACACGTTGTGTGTGGGTAGATGAAGTACAAGTCGGTCTAGAGATTTGGGGGAGCTGAAAGTGTGTACAGAGATTAAGAATGTCACCGAAACGGACAAGGGAGGGAACTAATCAGCACCAAAGTCTCCCCGAGCGGATCTGTGGTGGTACTGTGGAAGCAAAGTATTGTGACCCACCCTACCACCGGATTGGAGAGGGATATGTGCAATTGTACAATTGGGCAATTCCATTTACCCTGTAATTTGAGAAGGAAATGATAGTGGGGAAAAAGGAAAAGAGTAAGAGATCACTGTTAGACACTTCTTTCGATGACAGGATTTATCTTGATTCTGTAGGAGTCCCTAGGAGGCTACCTGATGAGTTCAAGGCTCATAATCAGATTGCAGAAGGCTTTGAGTCAGCTCTCTTTTTCTGGGTAACAATTAATAAAAATGTAGATTGGATAAATTACATTTTCTATAATCAACAGCGATTTATAAGTCATACAAGAGATGCGGTTAAAGGAACATCAGAACAGCTTGATGTGACAAATAGGATGGCATGGGAAAACAGAATGGCCCTTGGTATGATTTTAGCAGAAAAGGGGTGTGTATGTGTGATGTTAGGAGGAAGCTGTTGCACCTTTATTCCTAATAACACTGCGCCTGATGGTTCAATTACTCGGGCCTTACGGGGATTGACTACTTTAGCAGAGGAACTGGCTGCGAATTCGGGAGTAGACACATCTCTCACGGGATGGCGTGAATCCTGGTTTGGAAAATGGAATGGTGGGGTGGTTTCCATCCTTACTTCCCTGATAGTAGTAGCCTGGGTATTGGTAGCCATTGGCTGTTGTATCATGCCCTGTATACGAAGACTGATTCAGACAGCCTTAATAAAACAGATACCCCTAAAATGGGATCAGGCAGAGGAACTTTGTCGATTAAATAACGAGGGGATGAGTGAGACCAAGATGGATGAAATCTCCAGAATGATGCTTGTGAATTTTGGGGGCAATGCATAAAAGAAAAATGCAGAAGGTAAGAAATGGTAATTAAAGAAAAAGTGTGAAATTTGGGATATAGGTAAAGTAGTGTCACTTCTGCAACATAATTATTTATGCAAGGTTTATGCACTCACAATAGTGTATAATGATTTCAACCAAGATCTGAGTCAACAAGAATGAAAACTAGGTAAAAACAATGACAGCAGATGCTGGAAACCAGATTCTGGATTAGTTGTTCTGGAAGCGCATAGCATTTCAGGCAGCATCCAAGTAGCTTCGAAATCGACGTTTAGGGCAAATACCAGAAACGTCGATTTCGAAGCTACTTGGATGCTGCCTGAACTGCTGTGCTCTTCCATCACTACTCATCAAGAATGAAAACTATGTGAAGGAAATATATAATTGTTTTTGTATTAGATAAAATGTGCATACAATAATGAAACGTGCCTGCAGACAATGGTAGATGTTACAGACAAATAGATAAGATGCTGTGAGAATGCAGGTTAAGCCAGATATGCTTGTACAAGCAGTAGATATAAGCATCTGTTTCCCACTTTTGCAAAAACACAAAAACAAACCCCAATTAAAAGGTCATAATGATCAATATGGTTAGGGAAAGGGAGCAAATGTCACAAGTCGGGGATTTAGATAGTAGTGATGGAGGATATACCTAACAATGGGCCACAGCAGGATGTGGTGAAATGGCCAAGTAAAACTTGTACTTTGTTATGCACAAGGCCGGATAAGGCAAGAGAGAAACAATAGTAATGGATACCGGGTTTGGAGTTGTGAATCCTATATAAGATATTTATTTGCTAAACTCTGTGTGCCTTATTCCAGGCACCACGCTTGCAAGCGTCTAATGAGCAAACCGATTGCTTCAGATCTTGTCTTGGGCTGAAATTATTGAAGTAAGTGAGCTTTGTTTCTCACAGTCTTTAATTTAAATTTACTGTGTTTTCTATTCTCTCAACTTCTCATATTAATTGCCCTCGTTTTCTTCTTAACTTTGAGACAAATCTCAAAATTCCGGGCACAATAAAAGCGATATGAATTATAAATTAGTATCTGGACAAGAGAACCAATGAATAGCTACATAGACCTCTTGAACATGGTGGCTGGGCATTGAGAACAGAGGATCAGTGATTAGGACTTGTGTCTAACAGTGTTATGCACTTGGGTTTGATTCCATCCTTGGCCATATGTTTGTGTAGAGTTTGCATGTTCTGGTTTTCTCCCACAATCCAAAGATATGCAGGTTCGGTACATTGGCCATGCTAAGCTGCACGGTCTGTATAGGGATGTGTAGGTTATGTGCATTAGTCAGGGGTAAATGTCCAGTAATCTGAGAGCAGAATGCTGCTGAGTGGATTATTTTTTGGAAGGTCACTGTAGGCTTGTTGGGCCAAATGGCCTGTTTCCACACAGTAGGGATTCCATAAACTTAGAATTGTGTTTCGCTAAACAAAACCGACATTTTTTTTAAATGTTGCATTTAAACCTTATCTTTAACAGTCAATTGTCAATCTTGTAAAATATCTCAATGCTACAGAAATCAATGTTCAAACAAAACACTGCACATAAAGCCACACAAAGATCTTCATGACCATCTAATCACTGTTCAGTGGAATAATCACAGTAAATATCTTATTGTTCCTGAAATCAATCACCACTATCACAGTAAGATCTGGGTATCATTCCCTTCAAAACATGCAATCGTTGTCCCTCTGGTATTTCAGTTCAGTAGTTATACACCATACCAGTTGGTCAAAGTATGGTTATTCTTTATTATGAAGGGCCAAGGGTTCCAACGGCAAGAGATGTTGTTCGATCTGATTTGTTGTATGTTCTCAAACAAGTTTTCACTATAAATATTGCAAAAAAATGTGTTTATTTGGTCTTGTTCAACTGCTGATTTCAGTTCATGTTCATTAAGCATATTTGGAGAAAGTGAGGAAAGCTGTGGAGTTGGAAAAGTGCAGGCACATTCAAAGAGCAGGAGTATCGAAAAGATTCCTGATGAAGGGCTAATGCCCAAAATGTTGATTCTGCTTCTCCTTGAATGCTGCCTGACCTGCTGTGCTTTACCGGCACAACGCTCTTGCTATTAGAAATATTTGACTGAACATTCAGAGACAATACCAGAAGTTACCACTGTCAATTTAATTTACTGCGCTTTCTATTCACAGAAGTTTTCATGTTAATTGCTCCTCTTTTTCTTCTTAAATCTGATACAAATTTCAAAATACAGAACACAATAAAATTCACATGAATTATAAATTTACATTCTCGACTTAAAAACCAATGGAAGGCGATATAGAATTCTTGAACAGCCTACACATTTGAATGAAAAAGCAATTCCTTCTAAAAAAATGTTTCCACGTCTGTATCGTTTTCTCAATTCAATAATCCTGCAAGTAGTTTATAATTGTCAATTGATCTGTCTGAATGAGTACCTAATCAATGTCAATGTAACAGCTGAAACATTAACAATAGATTGATGAGTGGGTGTTAAAGACCTTATTTGAAGCCAACAAATGTTTGGTATTTACTAGAATCCCACCAGAAAACATTCTTGAATCATAATACAAGAAATGAGATATGTGAGAGATGTGCAAACCTTATTTTTAAATGAACAAACTCCAATATTTTCAAAGCATTTCAATCTTACCGCCAAAATGAACAGATGAATGGAAAAAAAATCATAAACTGAACACAATTACATATTCATTTTGATCAAAGGACCAAGTAATATTTAGATGAATCACAACATTTACTTACATAGTAGGTAACCAGCTGACTGACAAGTAATAGGTGGGAGCATTTTTAGTTTCCTGAAGAAGATATCAACTTTATTTCCAATTTATAGCACGACAGAATAATGTTTGATGTGTATCAATTGTTTGAACTTGCCCCTTTGCAACAACATAATGGATCAATCTCATCGTAATCTTTAATTCTGCAACATTTTCAAATATTCTCCAGGAACTTATAAGCAACAGAATTAGATACAGGTATCCCCAATATCTGAAAGTAGAGCGTTATTATGAAACATTACATAAGCTGAAAAGGCGTAAATTGAAGAAGCTTTAATCTTTTTACTTTTTCTTCATAAAAGTGAAAATCCTCTTCAGATTTCTTTCAGTTAGAGAAAGCAGGGGCAGATGTAAGTCTTTTGTAAAAGCAAAGTGGCTAAAGCAACCTTTCAAAAAGTGGGGGATACGTGTACGCATAGTTCTTGATAACCTGACACAAATAAGTATCAGATTTTGTGATTATTCTTATAATAGATAAAAGCAGATCTAATGTTGGATTGAAAAGCAATTCAATCTGTGCTTGTGTACTCTCTAATCACCATTCAGAGCAGCTCTTGATATATTTCTGTTGAAGGTGTGATGTTAAACCTTCCCTTGGGTCTAGTAATGGAGACCCTGCCACAGCTCCACAAGCTCCTTTCATAATGTTCCCACTCAGGACGGCAGGACTGCAATATTATGTTTAATGTGGTAACTCAAATCAAAACTCATCGGCTGTTTATTGCAGTAATTTGGATGGGAATTGATTAGGTAGTTTCTGTGTGTGTAATGGACTGGAAATTAAACAATATTTTACAATAACAATGGAATAAGGGAATGATAAACTTAAATAAACAGGAATCTCATGACAATTCTTTGAAAGACAAATTGACAAAACTGTGTGATCATTGTACTTTGATTTCTAATATGCATCAGTCACTCAATGTGAATATTCAGCTGAAGACAATTTCCCTTCCTTTCAACAATGTACTACTTTCACAAATTCAAAATGAACAGGCATTGAAAAAGGAAGGAACGAGCAGATGGTAATTCGATTTTCTTTACCTAAACATGCGATTAATTTTAAGTAAGTTTTATATACGTAAAAAGGATACTTATTGTGGTTCGAAATACAATAAATCTGAGCATGAAGTGAAATATAATCAAATCAATTTAGCTGTGTTTTCTCAGTTAAAATACAGTTCAATATTCAAAGTAATCGAGTGATTGTACACTGCAATATCTTTAATTCAGTGCTGAGGAGTAATTCCACATTTCTACCCCTTATAGTGAAGCAAACTTGTGCCAGGAGTCAGAGGGGGCAGGGGAGGTCCTGAACGAGTACTTTGCTTAAGTATTCACGAGTGAGTGGGACCTTGTTCTTTGTGAGGACAATGTGAAACAGGCTGATATGGTCGAACAGGTCGATATTAAGATGGAGAATGTCCTGCAAATATTGAAAATCATGGGGATAGATAAGTCCCCTGAGCCAGAAAGGATATAACTTAGGTTGTTATGGGAAGGGAGTCAAGGGATTACTGTATTTTGGCGATAATCTTTGCATCCTCACTGTCCACTGGAGTATTACCAGATGACTGGAGGGTGGCAAACGCCATTCCCTTATTCAAGAAAGGCAACTGTGATATTACTGGGAATCATCAATAAGTCAGTCTTACATCAATTGTGGGCAAATTATTGGAGCGGATTCTGAGAGACAGGATTTATGATTATTTGGAAAAGGATAGATTGATTAGAGATGGTCAGCATGGCTTTGTGAGCGGCAGGTTATGCCTCACAAACCTTATTGAATTATTTGAGGATGTGACAAACACATTGATGAGGACAGAGTAGTGGATGTGGTATGTCTGGACTGTAGCAAGGTGTTTGATTGGGTTCCACATGGTAGGCTCATTTAGAAAGTAATGAGGTCTGGGATACAGGGAAACCTGCCTGGTTCAATAATACATTGTCTGGCTCATAGAAGACAGGGTGAGATTAAATGGATAGTTTTCAGCTTGGAGCACGATGACCAATGGTGTTCTGAAGGGATTAGTTCTGGGGCCTCTGCTCTTTGTGATGTTTTATAAATGACTTGGATGAGGAAGTGGAAGGGTGGGTTAGGAAGTTTCCAATGACACGAGAGTTGGTGGAGTTGTGGATAGTGTGGAGAGCCTTTGTAGGCTGCAAGAGGACATTGATAAGATGCAGAGCTGGGCTGAGAAGTGGCAGATGTAATTCTACCAGGGAAAATATGAAGTTATTCATTTTGGAATTTCAAATTTGAGTGCATATTTTCAGATTAAATGCAGGATTCTTGACAATGTGGTGGAAAAGATGGATCGTGGGGTGCACGTCCATATATCCCTCATAGCTGACATCCGAGGTGATAGGGTTATTAAGACGGTGTATGGTGTATTGGTTTTCATTAGCAGGGATATTGAGCCTAAGAGCCACGTGGTTATGCTGCAGCTCTATGGATCAGTGGTGAGACTAGACTTACAATATTGTGTTCGGTTCTGATCACCTCATTATACATAGGATGTGGAAGCTTTAGAGAAGGTGCAGATGAGGTTTATCAAGATGTTGCCTGGACTGGAAGGCGTGTCTTATGAAGAACTGAGGGACAAAACAGCTCGCTTGATAGAATTGAGCGAACAAATGAGACAGTGTTTATTGAAAAGGATTGTTTTTGTTTAAAAATGCAGTTGATGCAAGAATAATATATTTTCCTCCATTTGTTTTCTTGTAGAGACTTTTTTTTAATTGTCATGATTCAATATTGAGATACTTGTGTCAGAGTGTGCAAAGGGGAGAATGAGAGAGAAAGAAATTTTTAAAAAGCAGAAAGGAAAGGAACTGGCGAGCAGAGGAGCTCCAACTGTATTGTCTCACCCTACCAACATCTTATTGGGTGAGCTGGAATGCAGACTAGTCAAGGAACAACCTGACATAGTCATACGCACAGAATTTTAGCTTACAATGTCCTAGACACCACCGTCACCATCCCTGTATGTCCTGTCCCACCGGCAGGACATAGATGTAACTGAAATGCTGGGACATGCAGGGTTATGGACTAGGATTGGCAGAATGTGATCAGTGTGATTTATTTAACATTTCTCCAGAATATTAAACTCCAGTACAATTTGAAAAGTTATTAGCGTCATCAGACTTGATCGACAAATGTCAGAAAAAAATATCAGAAAGTTAAAGCACAGATCGAGGCCACTTGGACCATCCCATATGTGTTGACTGTCATAGAACTCCCTAGGCTTTACAGCTTTTGTACTCACCATTGAAAGCAACAATTTCAGACTGTGAACTCTGCCAAATATGTGGTTGAAATCATTGGGCTGGAAGCATGTTTCATTGCCCCAGATCATCAAATGTGCTATCTAAATGTACATCTTTTTTTCTATCTGTCTGAGTTAACAATCCGATGGACAGGTCAATGTCTGAGTGTCTTACCAAATCCCTGATTGAATCTGCCTTCCCCCACAAACTCAGGTGCCTCACCACTCACTGGGTCATGTGGAAACTCTGCCATTACAATGAAAACTGTTTTTGCTGTCACCACTCCTCGTGCTTCCGCCTAATCCCCACTTCCCTTCATTAAATCCCAGCTGCCTCTAGCCCACTCACATGGGCATGATGAAGAGCATGACAGGAAAATGGATTGAAACCGAGAGTTCAATACCCAAAATGAAATAGAAAGAAGAAAATAAACGGTGATTGTGGATCCCAGGAGATACAGACTCCAGGATTAGTCCTTGCGGGAATTCCTGCAGTAATACAAGACAGCATTCCATGATGAGTTAAACCCGGGTGGCAAGACAGGGAGCCACTGAACATGGGCAGGTTTAGTTCAAACACAGGAGGTTTGTTCAGTCAGTAACAGTGTGTTCGACAATGAGGTTAAGTGAACAGTGAGGGGAAATGTTACCACAAGCTGCCGATGGATAACTTGCATTGGAACAGGAGGAGGCCATCAGCCCCTCAACCCTGCGCTGCCATTCATGATGATCATAGCTGATGTGTGACCTAACGTACAACTTTCAAAACCCTCTCATTTCATCAATAAACTTCTCTGCAACACACAAGATGAGTATTGTAAAACTAAACATCTGCAAATGCTGGGACATCAGAAACAAAATCAGAAGTTGCTGGAAAACTTCAGTAGTTCTGGCAGCATCGGTGGAGAGTGAACCGTTCGTGTCCAGTCCGGTGACCAGCTGCAGCTATCCATTCTGCTGTTTCTGTCACACTGGAACAGGTTCTGGTGCGAGGGGAATGAGATTGTCAATAACAACTGACAAATAGGAGGATGTACTCAATCAGAATTAGGAATTCACTTACCCCTCCCAGTGGGACACACACCGACAAACTCACACTGCGGTGAGGCCGTTCACCTGCCCCACGTATGGGAAGGGATTTACTCCATCTTACAATCTGCTGAGGCACCAGAGATGGCACAGAGGATTTAGACCCTTCACCTGCTCCATGTGTGAGAAAGGATTCATTCAAATCTCTCACCAGCGGAGACTTTAGTGCATTCACACTGGAGAGAGGCCATTCACCTGCTCAGTGTGTGGGAAAGCATTCACTCAGTCCTCTGACCTGCTTTAACAGCTGTGAGCTCACACTGGGGAAAGGTCATTCACTTGTTCCCTGTGTGGGTGGAGATTCACTCAAATGCTGCACCTGTGGAGTCTCTAGTGAGCCCACACAGGGGAGAGGCCATTCAGATGGTCAGTGTGTGAGGAGGGATTCAGTGATTCATCCTCCCCCCCCCCCCCCCCCCCCCGAGACCCTAGCGATCCCACACAGGGGGAGAGGCCATTCAGATGGTCAGTGTGTGAGAGGAGATTCAGTAATTCATCCTGCCCCACTGAGAACCCAGTGAGCCCAAACTGCTGAAAAGCTCATTCAGATGCTCAGTGTGGGAGAAGGGATTCAGTGATTCATCGCTCCTGCTGAGACTCCAAGGAGCCCACACCAAGGAGAGGCCATTCAAATGCTCAGTGTGGGAGAAGGGATTCAGTGATTATTCCTGCCCCCGAGATCCCAGCGGATTTATACTGGGTAGGAGGTGTTCACCCCTCTGTGTGACAAGGGATTTGCTGCATCTTCAACATGATTGAGAGACCAGTGAGTGCTCACAGGGAAGTGGTCATACACCTACACCGTGTTGACTGCAGGATTCTCATTCTGATGTAACTGTCCATCAGAGTCAGGAGTGGACCTTGTACATGATGACACTGTTGGAGTATTGATGTTGTTGTTGTTAACCACATTAACTGGGCTGGAGTTGACTGAACTTACATTGCCACTTTCTGAACCTCAGGGTACCTCTCTGGACAGTAAGTGTCCACAAACAGCAATGTGACAAGGAACAGGGATCATCTGTTTTGATTTAAATTGTGATTGTAGCCCGGCTGCTTCACAGCCTTGGAGTCCAGCCTTGGCCAACAGCCTGTGTGGAGTTCCCACATTCTCCCCATGATAGCGTGGGTCCCCTCCAGCTGCCCTGGTTTCCTCCCACAGTCCAAAGATGCGCAGGTTAGGTGGATCAGTCGTGCTAAATTGACCACAGGATCCAGGATTGCGCAGACTAGGTGGATCAGCCATGGGAAATGCAGTGTTACAGGGATGGAGTGCTCTGGGCGTGACGTTCTTCAGATGGTCGGTGGGGTTTGATGGGCCAATGCTGTCCTTCCACACTGTCGGGATTCTATTCTATGATTGAGGATAAAGGCCACACAGCAGGGTGTCCTTGGAGAAGGAACATGTGGTGTGCATCAGTGCTCTCGATGCCTTCAGATAGAGGTGGGCATCTCAGGGGATACAGTGCTTCATCTCCACCATTGCACCCCTCCCCACAACTCTACCTTGATTTTGTCCCTTCTCATTCTGTCACTTGTAATGGTTTGCTTGGCCAGTAATGGGCTTTGTTTATAAATATTCAATTGGTAACACAAATGGTTTACTGCTGGTGATTATGTGTCTAGATTAGAGTGGTGCTGGAAAAGCACAGCAGGTCAGGCAGGATCCGAGGAGCCAGAAAATCAATGTTTTGGCAAGAGCCCTTTTCCAGCACCACTCTGATCTAGGCTCTGGTTTCCAGCATCTGCGGTCCTCACTTTTGCACTGCTGGTGATTACATTTTAGCCAAAAGCAAAATGGCGTAATGATGATTTTGATGGTGGAAAGGTTGCTGTGATAACATTTCTGGGTCGGAGAAATGGGGAAAAAGAACGCTTCACAGCTCACAGAACGAGAACTGAAAAGCAGTTAAATCAAACCTCAGACATGGAAGCAATATTTCCCTGGAGTTTGATTAACTGGAAAGTGATGGTGTCCGGGAATAGACAGGATTTTGTTTTACAGGAGGTTGAAAGTTTTAAAACTGTTATATTCAGACAGTTCCATTTATTTTCTTTAATTTTATTTGCTGTGCAAAAAACTTTCACAACATTTTAAAGTCAAAATGTACAATCCTTGTGTTAAAGATAAATGTTAAATAAAATCCATCAAACCATCCCTCACTGAAAACTGTTGTGGAGGTGCAATCTCCTGGAGAATCCCTGCCCACTTCTTCCTACCCGGGTTCCATGACTACATACATACCTGGGAGATAGCAGCAGGAGGCCATTCAGCCTTTCAATCCTGCTCCACCATTCAATGGGAAACAGCTGATCATTCAGCTCAGTCTTCTGTTCCTGTTGTGCTCCAATCCCCTTTCATGACTTTACCTCGAAGAACTATATCGAAGTCCTCCTTTGGCTTCACTGCCTTTTGTTCCAGTGATGTTGCTGTGTTACTGTGTGGGTGTAGGCAGGGGTAATGTGATGGTGCTGCCTCCTGGAGGATGTACTCAGCATGCCTCATCATCCTGCAGTAACATCAACCGGGGTTCAGCAACTCGAGATAGATACCATTTCCAGGATATGGGCATCACTGACTCAGCCAGCATTTATTCCCCATCTCTAGTTACCCTTGAGAACACGGTAGTGAGCTGCTATCTTGAACCACTCGCAGTCCATTTGGTGCAGAGAGACCGACAATGCTGGGAGGGAGAGCGTTAAAGGATTTTGGCCCAGTGATCTTTGGTTCTTCAAATATTGTTAAACTTAATCACCAGTCTGCAAATCTTCACCATCTCGCACCCTGTATAAAGGAATATGTACAGATTAGAAATTCAGAACAGATAATTCTAATTTCTCTGGTATATTTTTTCCCTTTGTTTCCCCAAAGCTGTAACCGTCCAGCCCACTTACTCACTCCCACCATTCTGACTCTGCTGTCCCCTAATGTACACCCTCCCCATTCTCATGGAATAACTGATAAACAGATCCATGCCACCAGTTTCCGTCCCAGGTTAGACCCTGCATCCTTTCTGGGTTCACTTCCTTTCCCTTCAGTTGCTGCAAGTGAATAATGTAACAGCAGAATAAAACAGGGAGATGGCAGGGAGATGGCAGATCCTGGACAGATGGCAGATCCTGGGAGAATGGGTCAGATCCTTCTTTATTTCTCAGAGGTCGATTCCCAGCATTACAACAAGTTGGGAATGGAACTTGGTTCCACGTGAGTGTGATGGCACTTTGACCCCCCCCCCCCAACTGATCAATACTATAAGCAGATGTGCCCCTTCTCCAGCCAATCACAGTGTGAATGCTTTCTGCTGGTTACCCAAAACACATGCTCCAAAACCCATCCACATTCTGTACATGTACAGTACCAGGTTTCCCTGCACACGTGATCCCTGCCTCAGGGATTGTGGGAGTTATAGTCCCCATGAAGCCTCTGGAGAACTGTTTCTGGAAAGTGAATGAAAAGTGTGGGGTGGAGGGTGTTGTGTATCCGATCCCCATTCAGACACACAGGACATGTGAGCTGTCACTGGGTTTTACTGAGACATCCGCTTAGAAAACTCGATTTCTGATGTAAGGAATATACATTCAGCCAATTGCGGGGTGGGGAGGTTAATAAGGGGCAGCAAATTTTAAGAGAGGTGGCTCAGTGGCTAGCACTGCTGCCTCACAGCGTCAGAGACCCGAGTTTGATTCCAGCCTTAGGCAACTGTGTGGAGTTTACACATTCTCACCGTGTCTGCATGTGTTCCCTCTGGGTGTTCCGGTTTCTTTCCACAGTCCAAAGATGTGCAAGTTTGATGGATTGGCCATGCTAAATTGCCTACAGGGTCCACGCATGTGCCAGTTAGACCATTAACAACAGGAAATGCAGGGTTACAGGGAATGGATGGGTCTGAATGGGATGCTCACTATAGGGTTGGCGTGGACTCGATCGATGAATACCCTGTTTCTGCACTATAGGAATTCTATTCTATTCTCATGAAAAAGAATGCACCTATCTCAATGTGTTCTGAATTTGTGGAATTCCCTATTCAAAATGCAGTGGATGCCTGGGCAATGAGCAACCTGAATGAAAAGATACAGATGTTAAATTTGCAATGAGTTGAAGGGTGAGAGAGCGCAGGCGGGAAATCCAGCTGAGAGGAAGGTGTGCTCAATCATC
The DNA here is from genome assembly GCF_037043375.1 of Chiloscyllium plagiosum. NCBI lineage: Eukaryota > Metazoa > Chordata > Chondrichthyes > Orectolobiformes > Hemiscylliidae > Chiloscyllium > Chiloscyllium plagiosum. The sequence goes on along the minus strand of NW_028270185.1, from coordinate 32,603,951 downwards.
ACCGTATTAAATGGTGGAGATGGTTCGAAGGGCTGCATTGACTCTCCTGTGTGCAGTGCTTATCTTCTTACGGTAATAATTGGAAAGCTGAATCCAAAAATCACCACCTTCAGAAAATGCAGGATACTCAGATGGATTAGCATTCTAAACTTAGATAGTGAGGAAGCGAGTAGGAGATAATGATTTTGCAATTTTACACTGTAGGGACACAGTGATTTATGGTTTCCGACTGTGTAGGACATTCACACCGTCCAGAATACTCTGTTGTGAATATCTATCCTGTACTTTACTACAAAGCCAAGGTCTCTGACAATGAAACCCAAAACATCGCCACCCCACGTAATCTGATAAAAGACTTGAGAAGTCTGGTTGAATTTAGAACACAGATGGAAAACGGGAAGATTAAATCCAATCCCAAGATCCTGTGCTTAAACAAAGGAGACAACAATAAGATGAGCCAGGAGTTGGCTAATATAAAGTGGAAGCAAAGACTTTAGGGTGGGACAGTTGACAGACAGTGGAGGAATATCAAAGAATATTTCAAACTGCTCAGCAAAAACATATATCAGTGAAAAGGAAGGACTGTAAGAAAAGGAGTAATCTGGGTGGGTAAGGAAATAATGGAGTCTGTCAAATTGAAATAGAAGGCATACAAATTGGTAAAAACCAAGGAGAAACCAGGAGATTAGAAAAACTTCAAAGATCATCAGAAAGCTTGATGGGATTCGGGATAAAATGTAATGAGTAGCTATCTGCAGGGACAGAATAGCAATTTACACTGCTGGAGGGGAACCTATTGTGTGGGGAACATATGGCCTCTGTAATTATTGAAGCACTTAACTGTTACCAAAAAGATAATCCCGATCAAGTTAAAACTCATAGCACACTCCAAAAACTTGTATTTCCAAATAAACCTGTTGGACTATAACCTAGTGTTGTGTGGTTTTTAACTTTGTTGATCCCACATCAACCCCGGTTCCTCCAAAGCAGAATCCTGACAGACAGCCCCACTGAAACTGAAGCGCCTGTCAGGCACTTGAGGGAGCCAAAGGGGCGTGTGTGGAGGGGTGCGTGGTTTAACCACAAAGGGCTGAACAGAACTAGACTTTTTAACTGCTGTTGCCATAAAGAGATAGTCTCTATTCAAAGTCACAAACAACAAAGGTAGAAGAATGGGAGCTGTACACCGGACAGGCGGGGAGTTACCTGATGCTGCCTGAAGGCATTCTGCACGTAAAATGTCCAGGTAACTACCATGTCTCATCAATAAAGACTCAAAGAAGACCTCTCAGAGTTATGTGCCTATTTATTCCTACCTAGCAGGGTTCAGGAATATGGAGACACAGCAGTCAGTCTTCACAGTGGAGGATATGAAGAACATGCCAGGAATTGATAAGGAGACTGAGGAAGGTGAGGACCTAGATAATAACCATTATCATGAAAGAGTTAGAGCTGGGCAAGCTGATGGAGCTAAACGTAGACAAGTCTCTTTGCCCTGATAGAATACATCCCAAGATACCAACAGAGTTAGGGGGATAAATAGCAAATGCACTTAGTCATAGAATCCTACAGCAGTAACAGGCCCTTTGGCCCAAAGTGGCCCATGCCGAACAGAATGTCCATCCATGCTAACCCCATTTCCATGCACTTGGTCCATCTGCTTCTGAAACTTTCCTATCCATGTATTTGTCCAAATGCCTTTCACATGTTGTTAATGTACCCACCTCAACCACTTCCACTGGCAGCTGATTCCATATACATACCACCCTCTGTGTAGAACGGTTGCCCCTCAGGGTTCCCTTTTAGTCTTTCTCCTCTAACCTTAAACTGATGCCCTCCAGTCCTCATTCCCTGGGAAAAAGACTGAGTGCACTCACCTTACCCAAGCCTCTCATGATCTTATACAATTCTTTAATATATTCCCCCTCGGTTTCCTCTGCTATAAACAAAAGAGTCCTCGCTTGTCTAACCTCTCCCTGTAACTCAGACCCCCGAGACCTGGCATCATCCTTGTAAATGTCTTCTGCACCTTTCCAGTTTAATAACTGAAACCTACACTGCATCCATCACATTTCCCGTGTTTCCCCACGGCGCTGGAACTAACGTGACAACACCAATGGATTACAATCCATGATCGATAATTCACTCCGTTACAACAATCCCATTTTCATAGCTTTTTCCATGATGCAGCAATTCTTTTGTCTTTCTGGTTTCATGGTAAATTGTCCTCATACAAAACCAATCTGGGGGTTAACTGTTTCTGGGAAATGTGCCACGATTTTTTAGACTTTCAAAAACCAAATGAAATTTCTCTCCACAGTCCCCACGCTAACACGGACTTCGCAGTCTCAGTACTTTTTCCAGTCACGCTGACATTTTAGATATTTGTCCACAGGCAGAATGCGTACCTTTCCATCCAGATGAAAAGGCCAATGATATCCGAATCGGCACGGATCAAGTAATTTCAATGTGAATTTCTCAAATACAAATCCCCCCTTTCAGTACTCTACAACAGAGAAAACAAAGAGTGCTGGAGATCCACAGCAGGTCTGTCAGCATCTGAAATGGTGACAGATGCAGGAAACATTGCCGCCTTGAAGAAGTGTTTAGATGATCACACCAGGCACGTGCGCTTGATGGCCAATATGGAGAAAATGGGGGCATTGTGTTCAACAGTTTTAGACCAGAGACTCTGACCCCATTTTATTCTGTGTTTCTCTGAGATTCCCTCTTTTCAGAAGCAGGCAGGAGTGGGAAGCAGTGGAGAATGTAAATGATGTGTGACCTTCCTAGTGAGAGGATTCGAGTACCGGAGCAGGGATCCCTTTCTGGAAGGGCCTTGGCGAGACCACACCTGGAGTACTGCATGTACCTTTGTTCCCCTTTCCCAAGGAGAGCTATCCTGGTTATTGAGAGAGTAAAGGAGGGACACCAGCCTGACTCCTGGGATGTGGAGATAGTTAAGGGCTGCAGATGCTGGAAGTCAGAGTTTATACAATGTTGATCTGGGGAAGTGCAGCAGCTCAGGCAGCATCAGAGGGGCAGGAAAGTTGATGTTCTGGGTCAGGACACTTTATCAGACCGGATGTATAGTCCTGACCCGAAACATCAACTTTCCAGCCCCATCGTATCCACGCTGGTCATCAAGTGCCTATTTATTCTAGTCCCACGTTCTGGCACTCAATGTAACACCTTGGTGTGATCATCTAAACACTTCTGCAAGGCTGCAATGTTTCCGGCATCTGTCACCATTTCAGATGCTGACAGACTTGCTGAGGATGTCCAGCAATTTATCTTCTTATTGCAGATTTCCACCATTTTGCTGAAGCACATAGAGTCATAGACATGTATACAGCTCCATATTTTGTTGACTCATATTTCTGAGAGAACTGATGGCTGAAGAGGGACTCAATCCTCGTTTAACCCTTTCTTTGGCTTTCTGAGCTGCTGACTACATCACTAATATTCTCCCTCCCATTCCCTGACCTGAATTTGACCCATCTAAGCCGACACTTTAGTTCCCAACCCCCTGCCAGACTAGGTAAAACCTCACCAATGGAACTGCAAAAGCCCCCATCAGATTTGTCTCAGCTCTGCCCAGGGGTAACCGGTCAGGCTGGTATAGGTCCCACCCAGAAACAGTCCCAGTGCCTGAAGAACTTAAACCTTTCTCTGGTACACCATTTCCCCAGCCACACATCCAGCTGATCTACCCTCTTATTCCTCCTCTCACTAGCAAATGGCACTGGGAGTAAGTCTGACCTTATTACATTTCAGGAGCTACATTTTAATGCATCTCTTCAAAGTTTGTGTGAAGATTTGTAGCTCGGGTGCTCATTGTTGTGGTTCTGTTCGCCGAGCTGGAAGTTTTTGTTGCAAACGTTTCGTCCCCTGTCTAGGTGACATCCTCAGTGCTTGGGAGCCTCCTGTGAAGTGGTTCTGTGGTGTTTCCTCCGGTATTTATAGTGGCCTGTCCCTGCCGCTTCCTGTTGTCAGTTCCACCTGTCCGCTGTAGTGGCCGGTATATTGGGTCCAGGTCGATGTGTTTGTTGATGGGAGTTCGTGGATGAGTGCCATGCTTCTAGGAATTCAGAACAGCCAGGGAATTCCTAGAAGCATTGCACTCATCCACAAACTCCATCAACAAATACATCGACCTGGACCCAATATACCGGCCACTACAGCGGACAGCTGGAACTGACAACCACAGGAAAGATCACAGAAGCGTTTCACAGGAGGCTCCCAAGCTCTGAGGATGTCACCTAGACAGGGACGAAACATTTGCAACAAAAACTTCCAGCTCGTTTAATGCATCTCGGCTCTCCCTATATCTAGCTTTCAGGCCCTCATCCCTCTGTTTAGCGATGTTGTTGGTATCTGTGTGTTCCACCACCACGGGCTGTTTAACTTCCAGCTCCAGAATGTCCTGCAGCCGCTCCATGATATCGCGGATCCTAGCTTTATGGAGGTAACGTACCATCCTGGATTCACGTCTATGGTCACAGCAGTGCCCGCTCTAACGCTGAGCATTAAATCCCCTGTCACTATAGCCATGTTTCCTCTCTTTCCTCCCACTCTGTGCAGCGGAGCTCTTTGTGGTGGCATGACCCTGGCTGGTGCTGATTTCCCGAGAAGCTACTCCACCCATTCCCACCCTTACAGAATCCCAAGCGGGATACAGTATCTGTATGAGAAGGGGATGACCACTGGGGACCCCTGCACCCCCTTCCTGAGACTTTTACTTGATCTGATGGTCTCCCATTCCCTTTCTGCCTGTGCAGCCCTCACCTGCAGTGTGACTAACTCACTAAACGTGCTGTCCATAACCTTCTCAGATGCTGCACAGTGAGTCCACTCACAGCTCCAGGTCTGAAAAGCAGTTTCCCAGTAACTGCAGATGGACACACTTGCAGCACACATAGCCGTCAGGCACACTGGAAGCGTCCCTTATTTCCCACACTGTACAAGTGGACCACACCACAGGTCTGAGGTCTCCTACGACAACATCTCTCTACATTCATCTCGTTACTCCCGTTAAGAAAATTTAAATGAGTGAGCAACCTTCCTTCACTTCAAACATGTACATTATAATAATAAAAATCTTTACTTCAGCAGATATATCATACTTTAAAACCTTAAATACTCCGCAGGTATCACTGAGAAATTGGCTGTTCCCATTGGGACCATGTGAATTACTGAATGGCCTGAACTGAACCTGAGTTTCAGCTTCATCTTCTCCCGGTCTCACCTCACTATATACACCCAACTCCAAAACACTCTCATTGAGCCAAGCAGCCCTCACAGTGCAGCCCTCTCATTTTCAATGTCTGCTCACACCTACACTGCCCTCAGCCTCCTGTACTGTTCCAATGCATCTCAATGGGAGCTCAGGAACAGTATCTCATCTTTCAGTTCAGCCCTTTGTAACCCCAGAGTCAACATGGACTTCAGCAGTTTCTGGATGAACAGACAGTTGTCAGAATCTGGAATGTTCCACCTGAAATGGTGCTGGAATTTGAGTCCACAAGGAAATTCAATGAGAAGCTTGCAGGGAATTGGAAGTAGGGAGTTTACAGTTAACATCATGAAGTTGGTGACTGGGACTATATCTGGCATTTGGATAAATCTGTGCTCTCTCTCAGGCCAATACCTCCTTCCACAGCTGCAGGGCCAAGAATTGAACACATACCCAAAGGATGATCTGACCATGAACTTGAACATCTTTCTGCTTTTTGCTTGACAAAACTATTGGCGATATTTTCCCAGACTGAACAAACCTTTCTCTTCCACAGTTAAATGCCAATCATATTCAGATCGTGATGACTCTGTGGACTGTAGAAACTGGCTTTTGAGATCCCAGTCTCAATTATTCTCAATTAATATCCTATAAATTGAATTCGCAAAACAAAGCTCACAATCAGTGCAAGGTGAATAGTGAAGGCGAACACTTCTCTTGGTATGTGTTTGATGTGTAAACATTCCTCTTGAAATCACCCCACCCCCCCCAAAAAAGAGGACACATGCATGCGCCTTGCTGTACCTTACCCCAAATAAAGATGGCGGCCATAACCCAGGACCTCTCACTGCCTGAGGCCCACAGCTGTTTTCCCCTTTGCTGCAAATGTGGGACCAAGATTTTCTAATTCAGATTAACAACCTGCACAGAGTGTAACTAAATCCTCCCAGTCTACACCGGTACATCTCATCCGGTTTCTGCTGCCACTCTCCCTTTTCCACCTCCTGCAAACACCAAGGGTCATCACGGGTTCTGTGACCCTTCATCAGAACCGAACACAGCTGGGAAAAGTAGAATCCCTATAGCGTGGAAACGGGCTCTTCGAGCCCAACAATTCCACACCCACCCTCTGAAGTTCATCCCACCCAGACCCATTCCCCTCCCTATTACTCGCCATTTCCCCGGACTAACGCACATCCCTGAACACTACGGGAAATTTAGCTGGGCCAATTCACTGAACCTGCACATCTTTGGACTACAGGAGATGGGGGTTAAAGAGTAAATAATAGGTGGGGACTGAGCGCAAAGAGAGACAGGGACATTTGTAAAGACAAAGGAGTGAATAACGATCTGGTGGGAGGGTGGAAAGCTGTTCGTGGAGGAGACAGGAACCTGGTAGCATCTGAGTGGCTGTGGTGGAAATGGTGACTGATGAGTTACATTGTGGCTGCAAAAAGGTCCCGGAGCTTCAAGTTGCCCGTCACTTTAACACACAAGACTGTTCCCTGTCCAACATCTCGGTCTCATGCTTACTGCGGTGTTCCAGTGAAGCTTGATACAAGCTGGCAGAACACTCCAGAACATACCAAATGGTCTCCTATTTCAAGGACTGCAATTTCCCCTCCCATGTGGTCAACAATGCCCTCCACCGTATCTCCTCCCCTTCCCACACCACTGCCCTTGAACCCCACCATTCCAACCCCAACAAGGATGGGATCCCCCCACTCCTCACCTTCCATCCAGATACAACACATCATCCTCTGCCATTTCCACCACCTACAATCAGACCCCACCAGAGATATGTTTCCCTCCCCTCCCCTTTCAGCATTCCACAGAGACCATTCCCTCTGTGACTTCCTCGTTAGGTCCAAGCTCCCCACCAACCCATCCTCCACTCCCAGCACCTTCGCTTGCCACTGCAAGATGTGTAAAACCTGTGCCCACGCCTCCCCCTCACCTCTATCCAAGGCACCAAAGGATCCTCCCACATCCAGCAGAGAATTCCCTGCCTACCCAAACACCTCAACTATTGTGTCTTTTGCTCTCAACGTGGTCTCCTCTACACTGGGGAGTCAGGACGCCAACATGTGGAATATTTCAGGGAATATTTCTGAGACACATGCACCAACCAACCCCACCACCTTGTGACTGACCACTTCAGAGACATCCCCTCCGCCCCCACGCTGCCAAGGACATGCATGTCTTGGGTGTCCTCCACCCCCAAATCCGAGCCACCCGACGCCTGGAGGAAGAACACCTCATCTTCTATCTTGGAACCTTTCAACCACACGGCATCAAGGTTTCCTCATCTCCTCTCCCCCACCTTATCACAGATTCAACCCTCCAACTCGGCACTGGCCTCCTGAACTGTCCCACCTGTCCATTTTCCTTCCCAATTATCCATTCCACCCTCTCACCACTACCCCATCTACCTCTACCTAGTCTCTTACTAGCTCCCTTCCCCCCGGCCCCAAACACCCCTCCCTATTTATCTCTCAGCCCTCTTCCCCCAACTCCCACATTTCTGATGAAGTGCTTACATGCCCAATATGTCAATTCTCCTGCTCCTTGGATGCTGCCTGACCTGCTGTGCTTTTCCAGCGCCACAAGTTGGAAGAATAACACCTCATCTCCCAGTCGGGGTCCCTACAATCCTCTGGCTTCAACAGCAAATTCAATAATTTTAGGTCCTGAACTCTCCCACGTCCTAGTGTCTTTGCCCCTTACCCCACACACCAGTCCTTGTTATTACATAGCCTGGCATTACACACTACCTATGGTTAGCCACTAACAGTCTCCATAAACAGCTATTCACCCTCCCCCTCAGATCGTTATCCACTCTTTTTGTCCAACTGCTCTTATCTCTCTCTTCAGACTCTATTCCCCCCTATCATTTACTCCTTAACCCCTACCTTCTGCATAAAAACCAACATTTTTTCTCAGTAGCATCAGTTCCTGAGGATGTGTCACCGAATCCAAAATGCGAACCGATTTCACTTCACAGATGCTGCCAGATCTGCTGAGCGTTTCCAGTACTTTCAGTTGTTGTGTGCGTGATTTACAGCATCCACAGTTCTTTCAATTTACCCGGAGTATCCAATTCAGGTCTAGCAGACTGAAACAGTGTTTATCAACCCTCCCAAGTACACACTAACTCCATCTCTCTCCCACTCCCTTCACATTCACTGAGACCCCCTCAGAGTGACACTGCGCCTGCAAAGCTGATGGCCATATGTTGGCCTGCTGGACCCACCCCTCATTCACTCCCATTGGCTCGAGGATCACGCCAACTCTCCTATTGGTCTGAAGCTGTATCAATTAGCCAAGGCCCCATTGTGACCCGAGTGGTGGGATCCTCCCAGGTGCATCAGAGGCTGAGGGGTGACCTCAGAGGTTTATAAAATCAGAGGGGCCTGGGTAGGATAAATAGACAAGGTCGCTTCCCTGGGGTGGGGGAGTCCAGAATAAGAGGCCAAAGGTTTAACTTGAGAGGGGAAGAATTTAACATGGATTTGAGGGGCAACTATTTTTCTCCACTGAGGTTGGTGCGGGTATGGAATCTTCTATAAGGAAGTGAAGGATGTTGGTACAATTATACCATTTGGCATCAGGATGGGTATATGAATAGGAAGAGTGCAGAGTGATATGTGCCAAGTGTGGCAAATGGGTCCAGATTGGATTGGGATATCTGGTCAGCATGGATCAGTTTAACCAAAGGGTTTATTTTCATGCTGTACATCTCTACGGCTCTGCCCTGTGATGAGCTTCATCAATCACAGTCAATGGATCATTATCACAGAGCACAGGGGCTGGGGGCTATTCTGCCCATTGGGGCTGTATTCTCTCCCTCTGAAGATGGTGCCAGTCAATCCCAACTCACCTCACATTTGGACATAGCCCTCCAAATCTTTCCTTAAAAATGTTAAATTTCAAATTTGTTTTGACAATAACTACTGAATCTGCATCCAGCTGTCTTTCAAACTGTTCCAGATGCTCAGAACTTAGTGAGCAAAATAATCTTCACATTTTTAACCTGCATTATTTGCCAGTTACCTGAAAATAGTTACTAAAAATTGTGACGTTAAAAATTTTTCACTCTGTCTCTCTGTAAATGAAATATCCTGGAAACAAATCAACTCCTGTTCGAAATTACTGCTTAATCTTCTCAGCTCCAAGGAGAATTGTCTGACCTTCTGCTAACTCTTCATAAAAGAGAAACCTACCTTAATTTTATTTTTTAGTGCCATAGAGATGTACAGCACAGAAACAGACCCTTCAGTCCAACTTGTCCATGCCGACCAGATATCCTAAATTAATCTCGTCCCATATGCCAGCACTTGGCCCATAACCTTCTAACACTATCCCAATCACATATCCAATGAGATGCCTTTTAAATGATGTAACTGTACCAGCCTCCACACTTTCTCTGGCAGCTTATTCCATACACATACCACGTTCTGCTTGAAACTTTGCCCCTAATATCCCTTTACAACCTTTTCCCTCATGCCTGTGCTTTCTAGTTTTGGACTCACCTAAACAGGAATAAGACCCTGGCTGTTTACCTTATCCATGCCCCTCACGATTTTATCAACCTCTATGGTCATACCCCAGCATCCGATTCTCCAGTGAAAACAGCCTCAGCCTATTCAGCCTCTCCCTATAGCTCAATCTCTCAACCCTGGCAACATCTTTGCACATCTTTTCTGAATCCTTTCAAGTTTCACAATATCATTCCGATAGTGGGGAGACCAGGACTGAAAACAGAATTCCAGAAGTGACTGAATCAATGTCCTGTACAGCAACAAAATGACGTCACAACCTCTGTACTCAATGCACAGACCGATAAAGGCAAGAATACTAAACACCTTCTTCACTACCCTGCCTATCTATGATTCCACTTTCAAGAAACTGTGAACTTGCAGTCCAAGATCTCTTAGTTCAGCAACACTGCCCAGGACCTTCCCATGAAGTGTAGAAGTCCGGCCCTGATTTGCTTTTCCAAAATGCAGAACCTCACATTTATCAAAATTAAACTTCATCTGCCACTCCTCAGCCCATTTGATCGGAGTCTCATTGTACTCTGAGGTAACTTTACTGTCCACTGCACCTCAAATTTTGGTGTCTATTGTAAACCTACTAACCATAGCTCCTATATTCACATGGAAATCATTGATATCAATGACAAAAAGCAGTGGACCCAGCACCCAGCCTGACAGCATTTTGCTCACCACAGGCTTCCAGTCCTAAAAGCACCCACCACCAAGACACTGACTGCTCAGCAAGGTTAGAGCTCATGGAATACAGGGAGAACTAGCCAATTGGGATCCAGAACTGGCTCAAAGGCAGAAGACAGGGGGTGGTGGTGGAGGGTTGATTTTCAGACTGGAGGCCTGTAAGCAGTGGAGTGCCACAAGGGTCGGTGCTGGATCCATTATTTTTCGTCATTTATATGAATGACTTGGATGTGAACATAGCAGGTATAGTTAGTGAGATGACACCAAAGTTGGAGGTGTAGTGGACAGTGAAAACAATTACCTCAGAGTACAACGGGATCTTGATCAGATGGGTGAATGGGCTGAGGAGTGGCATTTGGGGAAATCAAATCTTAGCAGGACTTATACACTTAATGGAAAGGTCCTGAGGAGTGTTCCTGAACAAAGAGACCTTGGAGTGCGGGTTCATAGCTCCTTTAAAGCCACAGGTAGATAGGATAGTGAAGGCGGCATATGGTTAGAACATTAAGTACAGGATTTGGGAGGTCATGTTGTGGCTGTACAGGGCATTGATGAGGTCACTATTGGAACATTGCGTACAAATCTGGTCTCCTTCATATTGGAAGGATGTTGTGAAACTTGAAAGGGTTCAGAAAAGATTTACGAGAAAGTTACCAGGATTGGAGGATTTGAGCTCAGCTGGGGGTTGTATAGATTTTGAATAGATTGGGGCTATTTTCCCTGGAGCGTCAGAAGCTGAGAGGTGAGCTTATAGAGATATATAAAATCATGAGGGGTATGGATAGGATAAATAGACAAAGTCTCTTCCCTGGGGTGGTGGATCCCAGCACGAGAGGGCATAGGTTTAGGATGAGAGGGGAAAGACTTTAAAGAGAGTTGTGGGGAAACGTTTTCACAGAAGGTGGTACGTGTATGGAATGAGCTGCCAGAGAAAATGATGGAGGCTGGACGAATGCAACATTTATAAGGCATCTTGATGGGTATATAAATAGCAAGGATATGGGTCGAGTGCAGGCAGGTGGGACTACATTGCGTTGGGATATCTGGTCAGCATATACTGGTTGGACCGAAGGGTCTCTGCTTCTGTGTTGTACATCTATGACTCTTTGATCTTCCAACCAATTTTGTATCCAAATAGCTAGTTCCGCCTGTATTCTATGGTGTTGAACTTGGTAACCAGTCTGTTATGTGGAACCTTGTGTCTTTCTCAAGTCCAAGTTAATGACTTCCATGCACAAAGCATGCTGACTATCCCTAATCTTTTCTTGCCTTTCCAATGACATGTAAATCCTGTCCCTGTAAATTCCTCCCAACAACTTGCCTGCCACTGACTTCAGGCTCACCGGTCTATAGTTCCCTGGCTTTTCCTTACTACCTTTCTCAAATAATGATTTGGAGATGCCAGTGTTGGACTGGGGTGTACAAAGTTAGAAATCACACAACACCAGGTTATAGTCCAACCGGTTTAATTGGAAGCACACTTCCAATTAAACCTGTTTGACTATAACCTGGTGTGTGATTTTTAACTTTCTCAAATAATGGCACCCATCTTCCAGCACCTTGTCTGTGGCAATCGATGATACAAATATCTCAGCGAGGGGCCCAGCAATCACTGCCCAGGCTTCCCACAAAGTTCTGCGGTACACCTGCTCAGATTCCTGGGATTTATCACCTTTCTGCTTTTTAAGACATCCAGTACCTCCTCCACTATAATATGAAGAATTGCAAAGTTATCACTATTTATTTCTCCAAACTCTCTCGCTTCCATATCATCTTCCAGTAAAAACTGATGTGAAATACTTACAGGATCTCTCCCACCGCCTTACTGATTTTTGAGGGTTGCTATTCTCTGCCTGGTTACTCTTTTGTCCATAGTATATTTGTCGAATCTCTTTAGATTCTCCTGAAATCAATTTCCCAAGTTATCTCATGTCCTCTTTTTGCTCTCCTGGTTTCCCGAGAGTATACTCCTCTAGGGAGTCACACAAACACAGCTCTCCATACCTGCCATATCCCTCCTTCATTTTCTTGACCAGAGTCTCAATTTCTCTAATCATGCAGCATTCTTTACACCTACCAGCCTTGGCCTTAACAGGAAAATACTGTGTCTGTACTCACATTATCACAGGCCTATGGAGGCATTGGCAGATGTGGACATCAAAACAATCAATCATTCTCAGTTAAGAGGTACTGTTGAAAAAGCTAAGAGCCCAAAGGTAGATGAGTCTCCTGGCCCTGATAGAATGCATCCCAGAGATGGCGGGGGGAAATAGCAAATGCTCTTGTGATTATTCACTAAAATTTGTTTGACTCTGGGACAGTTCCGACAGATTGGCAAGCTGCAAACGTGATGCCACTTATTCTAAAAAAATGCATTGGGTGCTGGTGAGGCCACACCTGGAGTATTGTGTACAGGTTTGGTCTCCTCACTTCTGCAATGATGTTCTGGCACTGGAGGGAGTGCAGATGAGTGTCACTAGTTTGGGCCTGGAGTTGAGAGGGTTGGTGTATGTGGAGAGATTTAGGACTGAGTTCAGGAGGAACTTCTGCAGCTAAAGGGTTGCGAATCTGTGGAATTTGCTGCTGAGTAAAGCAGCTGAGGCTTTCGTCTTGAATGTCTTTAAGGCAAAAGGTAGATTTCTGAACAGGAAAGCAATTGAGGGTTACAAGTAAGAGCAGGAAAGTGGAGCTGAGGCCATGAAAAGATCAGTCCTGGTCTTATTGAATGGCAGAGCAGGCTTGAGGGGCCAGATTGCTTACTCCTGCTCCTCTTCCTTATGTTCTTATGTTCCCCCTTTCCAGCCATCCCTTTCCCTGGAACTAACCTTCCGGAAACAAATTTTGCAAGTTCTTACCTTGTGCCATCAAAATTGTCCAATTTAGAAGGCTACCTATTAGATCTGGTCTATTATTTTCTGTAACTATTTTAAAGCTAGTAGAATTATCAGAGAATCCAGACAGCGTGGAAGCGGGCCATTCAGCCCATCACATCCACACTGAACATCAGAGCCTTCTACCCTACCCCTATAAATGCAATTCCAATGAGCAATCCACTTGGCCAGCACATCCCTGAACACTATGGGCAATTCAGCCTGGAGAACCCACCCATCCTACACATCTTTGGACTATGGGAGGAAACCAGAGCAACCAGACAAAACCCAAGCAGACAACCACAACAAGGTGATCATCTCTTTCTTATTTCCCAGTTCCATCCAAATAACTTCACTGGAAATACTCCCAATAATATCCTCCCTGAGCACAACCATAAAGGTATCCCTAATCCAAAACGCCATTCTGCCTCGTCTCATCCCTCTTTCTATCCTTCCCATTGCATCTATACCTATCCATCACTGAGCCACGTTTCAGTAATATCCATGAGATCCCAGTCCCATGTTCAAAACCAAATCCTCAGCTCATCTGCCTTCCCTGTCGGGCCTCTTGCAGTGAAACTGCTCTGTCCCACCTCGTTCTGTGCCTTGCCCTTTCCTGCCTTGACTGTCTATCTTCTCAACTGTATCAGCCTCAGACATACCTCTTCTCTCACTATCTCTTTAGGTTTACCCCCTACTCTCTCACTGGTTGAATGCCTCCTGAGTAGCACTAGCAAATCTCCCTGCCTGGATATTAGACACCTTCCAATTCAGGTACAATCCATCCTTCTTATGCACGTCAATTCTACCCCAGCAGAGATTCCAATGATCAAAACATAGCAATCCTTCTCCCTGCACCAGAGCCTTAGCCACACATTCATCTGCTCTATCCTGCTGTCCCTAATCTCACTAGCATGTGCCACAAAGAGTAATCCAGATATTACTACCCACGAAGACCTACTTTTTATCCTCCAGGATAATGTGCTATATTCTCTCGTCAGGACCTCATCCTTTCCTCTTCCGATGTCATTGGTATTAATGTACAATGAGCTCCCACTGATCATACTCCCTTTTGAGAATACTCTGCTCCCTGCCCGAGACATCCTTGTCCCTGGCACCAGGGAGGCACCACCCATTCTGATGTCTCACTGTCAGCTGCAGAACTGGCAGTCTGTGCCCTATACCAGAGAATCTCCGATCACCATTGATCACCAGGAACCTCATTTATCTCACATTACATTGGAGCCAGTCTCTGTACCCGTACCTTGCTTGTCAGTGCGATATGCCCCTGAGAGGGTGACCTCCGACGCTATTCGAAACAGTGTACTTGTTTGAGATCAATGAGCCGGGCCCCATTCTGAGGTAAGTGGTGGGATCCTCCCTCTCTCTGCCCAGTGATGAGCTTCATCATTCATAGTGAATGGGGCAGTATCACAGAGCACAAGGGCTGGGGGCTATTCAGCCCATTGGGTCTGTACTCTCTCCCTCTGGAGATGCTGCAAATCTGTCCCAACTCCCCTCTCACTTGCCCAAAGCCCACTAAGTCTTTCCTTAAAAAGTAAAATTATAAATCTGTTTGAGAACACCTGCTGAATCTGTGTCCAGCTGCCGTTCAGCCTATTCCATGTGCGCAGAACTTACTGAGTGAAATCATGTTCCCATTTTCACTTTGCATTATTTGCCAGTTACCTGAAAGTAGTTACGAAAAATTGTGATCATACTAACAATTCCTCTCTCTCTGCAAATTAATTGTTTGGAAACAAATCTGCACCTGGTCCAAATCACTGCTTAACCGTCTCAGCTCCAAGGACAATTATCTGTGCTTCTACAGCTCTCCACAAAAGAGGAACACATCTTAATTTATTAGTGCCATAGAGATGGACAGCACAGAAACAGACCTTCGGTCCAATTCGTTCATGCCGACTCGGAATCCTAAACTACTGGAGTCCCATTTGCCAGCTATTGGGCCCTATCCCTCAAAACCCATCCCATTCACGGATGCCTTTCAAATGTTGTTATTGTATCAGTCTCCTCTACTTCATCTGGCAGCTCCTCCCATACACACACCACACTCCGCTTGAAATCATTGCCCCTTAGATCCCTTTTAATTCTTTGCCCTCTCAACTTAAGCCCATGAGCTCTTGTTTTGACCCACCTCACCTGGGGGGAAAAGACCCTGGCTGTTCACCGTATCCATGTCCCTCATGATTTATAAATCTCCATAAAGTCACCTCTGTCTTTGACTCTTCAGGGAAAATAGCCCCAGTCTCTCCCTGTAGCACAAATCCTTCAACCCTGGCAACATTTTTGCAAATCTTGTCTGACTTCTTTCAAATTTCATAACATCCTTCCCAGAACAGGGATATTCGAACTGAAAGCAGAATTCCTGAAATGGCTTAATCAATGTCCTGTGAAGCCACAATATGACATCCCAGCTTCCATATTCAATGCATTGACAAATAAATATAAGCATACCATACACCACCTTCACTAGTCTGCTGACCTGCGACTCTACTTTCAAGGAAGAATGAACCTGAACTCCAAGGTCTCTTTGTTCAGCAACACTCCCCAGGACTTTACCATTAAGTGCATACATCCTGTCCTGATTTGTCTTTCCAAAATACAACAGCTCACATATATCTAAATTAAACTCAGTCTGCCATTTTTCATTCCAATGGCCCATCTGATCAAGATCCTGTTGTATTCTGAACTAACTTTCTACACTGCCCACTACCCCTCCAAGTTTGGTGCCTTCTGACCATATCTCATATATTCACATCCAAGTCACTTATTGAAGGCCCCAATATCCATTGCTGCAGCACACTGCTGCTCACAGGCCTCCAGTCCACAAAGCAACCCTCCATCACCACTCTCTGTCTCCTACCTTCAAGCCAGTTTTGTATCTAAATGGCTCGTTCTCCCAGCATTCCATGTTATCTAACCTTGCTAACCAGTCTGCTATGTGGCACCTTGTTCAATGCCCATGGAGACAACGTTCACAGGCTGCCATCAATCATCTTTGTCACATCTTCAAGAAAAAAAATACTCAAGTTAGTGAGACACGATTTTGTACAAACAAAGCCACTTTAACTCTTCTTCAGCATTTCCAAATACACGTATATTCTGTCCCTCAGAATCCCTTCCAACAACTTGCCTGCCACTGACTTCAGGCTCACTGTTCTCTTGTTCCATGGCCTTTCTTTACCACCTTTTTAAACATAATGGCACCTCACCTGTCGCTATCAATGTTACAAATATCTCAGGAGAGGCCAAAAATCTTAAAGGAGGACAGAGGGGGTTAGGGAGGATATTCCAGAGGTTTGTGTTCTTGGCAGCTCCAATTGTGGAGTGATGTAAGTTGGGAATAGCTGTCAATTAGTGGTTAATCGTGGGTAGTGTGTAATGGCAGGCAATGTGATAACAATGTGTGTGAGTTAAGGGTTGGAGGGGTGGGGTTCAAGGGCAGTGGTGTGGGAAGTAGAGGAGATACACTGGAGGGCATTGTTGACCACATGAAAGGGGAAATTGCAGTCCTTGAAATATGGTCCATTTGGTATGTTCTGGAGTGTTCTGCCAGCTTGCATCAAGCTTCACTGGAACACTGCACCGAAGCATGAGACAGATGTTGGCCAGGGAACACGCTCATGTGTTAAAGTGGCAGGCAACCGGGAGTTCAGGGTCTTTTTTGGCCTGAGAGGGAGCACAGATTGATCCAAATTCCACTTCATTCTTTTGTAGGAACTGTCAGATTTAGTTCCAATCACCCACTTCATAATGTTAACCTGTAAACTCCTTATGGACTCAAATCCTAGCACCTTTTCAGGTGGAATGCTCCAGATTCTGATAACTCTGTTCATTGAGAAAAAGATGCCCTAAGGTCCCTTTTAAATCTTTTCCCTCTCATCTTAAGCCTGTGTCCTCTAGTTCTGAACCCACACAACCTGGGAAAAAGGCTCTGACTGCTCACCTTATCCAGGTCCATCATGATTTTATAAACATTTATAAGGTCACCTCTCAGTCTCTAACTCTCCAGGAAAATAGTCCCAACCTATTCAGCATTTCCCAATAGCTCAACCCGTCCAACCCTGGCAAAGTCCTTGCAAACCTTTTCTGAAACCTTTGAAGTTTCACAACATCATTCCGAGAACAGGGAGATTGGAACTGAAAACAGAATCCCAGAAGGGCATTAATCAATGTCCTGTACAACCACAATATGACGTCACAACAGCTGTATTCAATGCATTGACCAATAACGGGGAGTGTACCAAACACTACATTCACTACCCCGCCTACCTGTGACTCGACTTTCAAGGAACTATGAACCTGGACTCCAAGGTCTCTTTATTCAGCAACACTCCCCAGGACTTTACCATTAAGTGTACAGGTCCTGCCCTGACTTGCCTTTCCGAAATCCAACAGCTCACATTTGTCTAAGTTGAACTCCATCTTCCATTCCTTGCTCCATTGGCCCAAAAGATCAAGATCCTGTTGTATTCTGAATTAACCTTCTTCACTGTCCACTACACCTCCAATTTTGGTGCCTTCTGTAAACCTACTGACCATAGCTCATATTCACATCCAAGTCATTTATTTAAGGGCCCAATATCGACCCTTGTAGCACACTGCTGCCCACAGGCCTCCAGTCCACAAAGCAACCCTCCATCACCACCCTCTGTCTCCTACCTTCAAGCCAGTTTTGTATCCAAATGGCTTGCTCTCCCTGCATTCCATGTTATCTAACCCTGCTAACCAGTCTGCTTTGTGGAACCTTGTTGAATGTCCACATAAACAACATTCACCGCCTGGCTTCACCAATTTTCTTTGTCACTTCAAAACATTCCGTTAAGTTAGTGAGACACGATTGTGGCTTTGTACATGCACATCGACTCTCCCTAATCATTCCTTACCTTTCCTAATAGATGGATATCCTGTCCCTCAGAATCCCTTCCAACAACTTGCCTGCCACTGACTTCAGGTTCTCTGTTCTCTTGTTCCATGGCCTCTCCTTACCACTTTTTAAAATAATGGCACCTCACCTGTCGCTATCAACGATACAAATATCTCAGGAGAGGCCCAACAATCACTTCTAGATTTCCAGAAAGTTCTGGGATACACCTGATTAGGTCCCAGGACTTTATCAACCTTGATGCCATTTCAGACATCCAGTACCACCTCCTCTGTAACATGGATACTTTTCAAGTTCTCTCTGTTTATTTCTCCAAACTCTTGAGTTTCCATATCCTTCTCCAGTAAAAAATGACATGAAATATTCACATATCTTTCCCACTCCCTGTGGTTCCATAGACGGCCTTGTTAATCTTTAAGGGGTCCTATTATCTGGTCCAGTTAATCTTTTGTCTTAGATAAATGTATTTAATCTCGTTGGATTTACTTAAACCAGTGCCTGGAGCTATTTCATGTCTTCTTTTTGCTCTCCTGATTTCCCTAAAGTATAAAAGCATGATCCTGTACTCCCAATTCCTCTGTCTCTGACATATCTGCTCCCAGGAGGAGCAATTCCACCCCAGGACATCCCAGAAAGGCCTCCTACAATTTCCCTCTCACTTGATCAACAATGCCCTCCAATGCATACCCTCCACTTCCTGCACCTCCACCTTTATCCCACCACTTCAACCACCATAAGATTATAACCTTGCAGTCTTCACCTTCCACTCCACTAATCTCCAGATACAGTGCCTTAACCTCTGTTATTTCTGCTACCTAAAGTCGGATCCCACCACCACAGATATATTTCCCTCTCCACCCCTATCTGCGTTCCACAGAGACCATTCCCTCGGCAACACCCTTGTTAGGCCCACCCCCTCCCACCAACCCATGCTCCACACCCTTGACCCTCCCTTGCCGCCACGGGAGATGTAAAACATGCGGCCACACCTCCCTCTGACCTCTGTCCAAGACCTGAAAAGGATCTTTTCACATCAGGCAGAGATTTCTCCGCACATCCCAAAACCTCATCTACTGCACCTGGACACTATGGGAAATTTAACATGGTTCATCCAACTAACCTACACATCTTTGGACTGTGGGAGTAAACTGGAACACCCGAAGGAAACCCTCACAGACACTGGGGATAACCTGCCAACTCCAACACAGAGTTGCCAGAGACTGGAATCAAACCCAGGTCCCTGGTGCTGAGGAAGCAGCGCTAACCACTAAGCCACAATACTGTGGGATCTTTGGTGCTAATGTGCTGCCCCACTGATACCTCAATCACTCACCCTGCCTCATGTCCTAAGAGGCAGCAATGACGGAGTGAAATTATCGCTAGACAATTAATCCAGAGACCCAGATAACGTTCTGGGGACCTGGGTTTGAACCCCATCACTGTAGATTTTGGAACGTGAATTCAATAAATATCTGGAAAAATTAATTTTGTGACGACAATGAATCCATTGTCAATTGTTGGGAAATCCCATCTGGTTCACTCACGACCTTTAGGGAAGGAAAATGCAATCCTTACCTGGTCTGGTCTGCATGTGACTCCAGACCTATAGCAACGTGGTTGATTCTTAACTTCCCTCTGGTTAAACAAAGCAATAAATGCTGGCCGAGCCAGTGACAGCCTCATCCTGTGAATGAATAAAGAAAACAGGTCAGGTTTTGTTCCTTCTCTAGTAGGTACATCCTACAAACTGAATCTGAAACGTTCTCGTACACACTGAACAAATACCTTTCCATCCAAACCCTCAACACTGCAGCATTCCGAGGCCATGTTGGTAAAGTTAAAACCCCTTATCATTGTATCCACATTATTCTTACAGATAACGGAGGTCTCCTGGTAATATTGACTATTGGGAGAGAGTCTATAATACAATGCCAGTAAGACGGTCATCCCTTCCTTATTTCCCAGCACCACCCAAGTAACTTTCCTGGATGTACTCCCAAGAATATCCTCCCAAAGCCAGCTGTAATGTTATCCCTAATCAAAGACGCCACTCCCCCTGTACTGCTGCCCCCTTGCTATCGCATCTCCACCCTGGAATATTAAGCTGCTAGTCCTATCCATCCCTGAGTGATGCCTCTGTAATTGCTGTAATATCCCAATGCCATGTTCAAAACCATACCCTGAGCCCATCTGCCTGACCTGTCAGGCCTCTTGCACTGAAATAAATGCAGTGTAACTGGTCCGTCCCACTTTATTCTGTGGCTTGCTCTTGCCTGCCTTGACAGTCTAATCTGAACAGTACCAGCCTCGGACATCCCTCTTTTCTCACTATCTCTTTAGGTTTACCCCAACTCCCTCACTGGTTTAATGCCTCCCGAGTGGAACTAGCAAATCTCCCTGCTCATCAGGACCCCATACTTTCCCCTTCCTATGCCATTGGTACCAATGTACAATGTCCTCCCACTGGCTCTTCTCCCCTTTGAGAATATTCTGCACCCTCTCCAAGGCATCCTTGACCCTAGCATCAGGGAGGCACCACCCCATTCTGATGTCTCACTGTCAGCTGCAGAAATGGCAGACTGTGCCCCTGACTAGAGTGTCCCCTATCACCATCGTTTGCGTGGAACTGGATATAACTTATGTTAGAGCCAGTCTCAGCTGCAGTAACTTGGCAGTCAGTGCTATATTCTCTTGAAAGTCTATTACCCCCTACATTTTCCAAAACAGTACATTTGTTTGAGCTGGGGATAAGCACTGGATATTCCTGCAGTACTTGCCTACCCCTCCTAGCGGTAACCCACCGACCTGACTGTATCTGCAGTAACCTGCAATCCTGAGACTGCCACCTATCACACCCCCTGACCCCTGTCAATTCCTCACTGCCTTTAATCACTCCTTCACCCATCCATGTGATCTGATTGGATTTGCAAAGACACTTACTGCAGACACAATCATCAGGATCATTGAATCTCTCCCTAATCTCCAACATCCGACAGGAACAGCACACCACTCTACAACAGGCCATCTCTCCGCCTTAACAATCTACAGACCAAGGCACAGTCTTACTGCTCGAAAAATACTGCCCGAGAATAACTTAATGCTTATGCTTTATATTTTAAACATTTAAACAACAGACCGAAAGACATAAAAAAGAAACCCTCACCTTTCTCACTATTAATATAATAAAACCGTCTAAAATTGATGTTTCAAGAGACTGAAACCCACTGAGCTGATCCCGGCTGTGAGCAGCTCAGAGAGCGAGGTCTCTCTGAGGACAGCTGCGAAATGTCACTGTTTGTTTCTCTTTTCTCCAAGCTGCATTTCCAGAGAGGTTTATAACTTCACAAGAAGTCAGCTGGGAGAGGTCACTGCTCAGTTTTATTCACTGGAGGTTGCCTTTGCTGCCCAGACCAGTACTTATTGACCACCTTTATGTGTCTTGGAGAAATGGTGGTGAACGGCCTCCCTGAAATGCTGCAGTCCATGTACACCACAGTGATGTTTGGACAACAATCCCCCACTAGACCCACATCCCTCTCTGTCTCTGTAATCCCCCTCCAGCTTCAGAAATTGCATGTGTGTAATTGTACCTCATATTGTACACGTAGAATGATGGAGGTTTTTTTAAAAAATACATTGATAAAAAGGGAGGCAATGGCCAGATGATATTCTTGCTAGACGAATAATATGAGCAATGTTCCGAGGATTAGGGTTAGGTGGTAGCATCATGGCTGATGGTGGCATCTGATATCAATAAAATCTCGAATGAAAAGGCTAATGATGACCATGAAACTATTATCGACTGTTAGGAAAAAAACCCATCTGGTTCACTAATGCCCTTTAGGGAAGGAACCTGTCATCCTCACCCGGTCTGGCCAACATGTGACTCCAGACCCACAGCAATGTGGTTAACTCTCAACTGCCCTCAGGGTCAACATCCACATCCGAGTGAATAAACAAAAAGAGATTTAGATTTCAATCGCAGAGGAAAGCTTTTTTTAAAAACTAAATTGTGTTTTCAAACTTTTAAAAAAAAAATCACCTTGGTCGGATGGCACTATAGACGCTGCAATAATCAGGGAGAATATAAGGAACAAATATACAGAGAGATCTCCGATATACAGTCACAACAAGAAGGTTATAGTAGTAGGTGATTACGATAGTGTGAAAGGTTTGGTTGGTAAAGAATGGGTTAAATGAGTTCAAGAAATGTTCTTTATCAATATTTAAATGTTCCTATCAGGAAGCAAGCAACACCTGACCTTTTCTTGTCTGATCAGACAGGGCAAGTGACGGAAGCGATAGGACGGGAACAGTTTGGGTGAGAGGTAATTGTGGGCACCATGGAGAAATAGTTGTATAATCGATAACTACAGGTGAGCTGCCTGATGACGGGAGAGTGGCTAATGTTGTACCTTTGTTAAAGAAGGGATATAAGGAGCAGCCCAGGAACTGTAGACCTCAGTGGTGGGTAAGCCACTGGAGGCGATTCAGAAGGATAGGATTTGCATGTATTTGGAGAGTTAAGGAATGATTGGGGACACTCAACATGGTTACTTAACAGGGTGTCTCACAGACTTGATTGAGATTTTTAAGGTAGTCACCAAGAAGATCGATGAGGGCAGAGTGGCAGACATTGTTTATTTGGACTTTAGTAAAGCCTTTAAAAAGGTTGTGCAGGGGTAGACGAAGTTGTAAAGTTCGATCCCATGGGATTCAGCAAGAGCTTGCCAACTGGATATAAAATTAGCTTAACAATAGGAGACAGTAATAGTGGAGGGTTGTTTTTCACACTGGAGGCCCGTGACCAGCAGTGTTCTCCAGGAATCGGTGCTGGGTCCATTTTTGTTTGTCATGTGTGTCCATGGTTTGAATTAGAATGTACAAAGCATGGTTTGTTTGTGGGTGACATCAAAAACTGTTAAGGTCGACAGTAACAAAAGGTTATCCACGAATACAGAGGGATCCTGATCAATTGGGTGAATGGGCTGAAATGTGGCAGATGGAATTTAATTTGAATAAATGTAATATGTTATATTTTAATAAAACAAACATCTCCTTTAGCCTCATTAATTAATTACACTAAGTAAAAGTAAGGCCTTGCGTAGTGATGTGGAACAAAGAGACCGAGGGGTTCAGGTCTTTGCAGTTTGTGTCACATGTAGACAGGGTGGTTAAGTGGGTGGTGGTTAAGTGGGTGTTTAGCACGCTTCCCTTCATTGCTCAGACCTTTAGGTATAGGAGTTGGGACCCTGTCATGAGGTTATACATGATGTTGGTGAGGCCTCTTCACTGTGTTCAGTTCTGGTCCCCCTGTTAGAGGTCGGATGTTATTAAATTGGAGAAGGTTCAGAAGATGTTTCCCAGGATGTTGCCATGAATGGAGGGATTGTTTTAGAAGGAGAAGATGGATAGGCTGGGATGTCTGTCACTGGAGAGCAGGAGGTTGAGGGGTGACCTTATTAGAGGTTTGTAAAATTATGGAGTGTGTAGACAAGATGAATGGCTGCATGGGAGGGGGATTCAAGACACCGGTGCATACAGTTTGAGAAGAGATGACAAAGATTTTTAAAAGATGAGTTTTTCTATCTTTGCGCTTATGGGTTGAACTCCCAGAGGAAGTGGTAGCTGTGAATACAATTACAATACTTAAAAGATATTTGGATAAGTAAATAAATAGGAAATATTTGGAGGGATATAGGCCAAGCAGAGGCAGGTGTGATTAGTTTCGGTGGAATTATAGTCGACATGGATTGGTTAGACCACAGGGTCCATTTCCATGATACATAACTTTGAAACTCTAACTCTCGGTGTCTTCGTGCTCACAACTCTCCCTATTACTGTCACCTCATGAAGCTTCACAACTCTTCCTTATCTCTGCTATCATAAGCATCTCTGTAACATCCTCCAATCACACAATCCTCCCTATCTCTGTAATCTCGATCCCCACAAATCTCTCTGCTAAGTGCCTTTCTGTAATTCCAGCCTTGAGGATAGCCCATTTTTAACTCAGATTCCTGCACCCTGAGCTCCAGAATTTCCTACTAAACCTCTCTGCTCATTTGCCTCCCCAAGACATTAACCAATCATCTATTCTAATATCAAAAAGGTATTAGATGATCGCAGCGGGCATGTGTGCTTGATGACCAATATGGATAAGATGGGGGCATTGTGTTCACCAGTTTAATACCAGAGACTCTGACCCCATTTTATTCCATGTTTCTCCGTGATTCCCTCTTTTCAAAGCAGACATGAGTGAGAAGCAGTGGAGAATGTAAATGATACACAGTCTGCACAGTGAGAGGATTCCACCACCACTGGCTGTTTACCCTCCAGCTCCACGATGTCCAATAACCTATCCATGCTATTGCAGATCCTGGCACCAGGGAGGTAACATACTATCCTGGATTCATGTCTGTGGTCACAGAAGTGCCTGTCTGTACCCCTGACTATTGAATCCCCGTTACTCTCTTTCCTCCTGTTCTTTGCAGAATCCGAAGTGGGATACAGTATTTGTTTGATAACGGGATGATCACTGGGAACTCCTGCATTTCCTTCCTGAGCCTTTTACTTCATCTGATAGTCATCCATTCCCTTTCCTAACTCACTGAACGTGCTGTCCATAACATCCTCAGTATTGCAGATGAGCTACAGTGAGTCCACTCATAGCTTCAGATCTGAAAAGCAGTTTCCCAGTAACTGCAGATGGGCACACTTCCTGCATACATTGTGGCCAGGGACACTGGAAGCATCCCTTATTTCCCACATTGTACAAGAGGAGAACACCGCGGATCTGAGGTCTCCTGTAACAATGTCTCTCTAGATTCAGCTAGCTCTCCTATTGCGAGAACTTAAATGAGCTAGCAGCCTTTCTTCACTTCAAGCATGTCCGTTATAATCTAAATCCCCGACCTTTACACAAGCTGACATGTTATACTTTAAAACCTGTTACAAAATATTCAGCAGATATCTCATAAAAATTGGCTACTCCCATTGGGTCCATGTGAATTTCTGAATGGCCTGAACTAAACCTGAGTTTCAGCTTCACCTTCTCCCTGTCTCACCTCATTGTTTTCACCCAACTCCAAAACACACTCACTGAGCCAAGCAGCACTCTCAGTGCAGCCCTGTCATTTTCAGTTGTCAGAATCTGGAACATTCCACCTGAAAAGATGCTGGAATTTTAGTCCACAAGGAATTTTAATGGGTAGTTTGCAGAGAATTGAAAATAAGGAGTTTACAGGTTAACATTACGAAGTGGGTGATTGGGGACTAAATCTGACAGTTCCTGCAAAGAGATGAGGTGCAATTTGGATAAATCTGTGCTCCCTTTCAGGGCAATATCTCCTTCCTCAGCTGCAGGGCCCAGAACAGAGCACACACCCAAAGCGTGATCCAGCCACAAATTTGTCCATCTCTCTGATTTTTGTTTGACAAAAGTATTGAAGATATTTTCTCACAGACAGAACAGACAAACCTTTCTGTTTACACAGTTAAATGCCAATTATATTCAGGTCCTGATGTCTCTGCTGACTGTAAAAACTGTTTCTGAGATCCCAGTCTCAATTAATATCCCATAAAATGAATTCACACAACAAAACTCACAGTCAGTGCAGGATGAATATTAAAGACAAATATTTATCTTGCACCTAACCGACACGTCTCTGAAAACTAGGGACAATTTAGCTCCCAGTGCAATGGCAAAGGAGATAGGGGTTAAAGAGTGAATAATAGGTGGGGACAGAGCCCAAAGGAACATTTGGAAAGAAAAAGGACTGGATAGCGATCTGGCTGGGAGAGTGTATAGCTGTTAATGGAGGGAACAGGAACCGGTGTCTGGCAGCATCTCAGTGGATGTGATGGAAATGGTGGCTGATGTACGTTCTGCCGCAAAAAAGACCCTGAGCTTCCAGTTGCCTGCCACTTCAGCACACGAGCCTGTTCCCTGTCCAACATCCCTGTCTCATACTTACTGCAATGTTCCAGTGAAGCTTGATACAAACTGGCAGAACACTCCAGAACATACCAAATGGCTCCGTATTTCAATTAGAGCAATTTCCCCTCCCATGTGGTCAACAATACCCTCCATCATATCTCCTCTACTTCCCACACCTCCACCCTTGAACCCAACTCCTTCAACTGCAACAAGGATAGAATCCCCCAAGTCCTCACATTCCACCCAGGTACAACACATCATCCTCCACCATTTCCACCACCTACAATCAGACCCCATCAGAGATATATTTCCCTCCACAGTCCTTTCAGCATTACTCAGAGACCATTCTCTCTGTGACTTCCTTGTTAGATCCACGCTCCCCACCAACCCATCCTCTACTCCCAGCACCTTCGCTCGCCATTGCAAGAGGTGGAAAACCTGTGCCCACACCTTCCCCTCACCTCCATCCAAGACACCAAAGGATCCTTCCACATTCAGCAGAGATAGTTCTTACATTCAAACACCTCACCTATTGAGTCCTTTGCTCTCGATGTGGTCTCCTCTACAGTAGGGAGACAAGACGCCAACTTGCAGAATATTTCAGGGAACATTTCTGGGACACATGTACCAACCAACCACACTGCCCTGTGGCCAACAACTTCAACGACCCCTCCCACTCCGCCAAGGACCTGCAGATTCTGGGCTGCCTCCGTCGCCAAATCGAGCCATCCGAAGCCTGGAGGAATAACACCTCATCGTCCGCCTTGGGACCCTTCAACCACACAGCATCAATGTTTGCTCATCTCCCCTCACCCCACCTTATCCTAGCTCCAACCCTCCATCTCGGCACTGGCCTCTTGAACTGACCCACCTGTCCATCTTCCTTCCCCATTATACACTCCACCCTCTCACCATTACCTCCCATCTGTGTCTACCTATTGCCTTCCTAGCTCCCTTCCCCCCCAGCCCTACACACCCCCTCCTATTTATCTCTCAGCACTCTTTCCCACACCGCACATTCCTGATGAAGGGCATATACCTAAAACGTCGATTGTCCAGCTACTTGGATGCTGCCTGACCTGCTGTGCGTTTCCAGTGCCACATGTTAACGAAGCTGGAAGAACAAAACATCATCACCCACTCGGGGACCCTTCAGCCTTTTGGCCTCAATATCAAATTCAATAAAAATAGATGCTGAACTCTCCCACGTCCTCGCGTCCTAGCCCCCTACCCCACACACCAGGCCTTGTTATTACATAGTCTGCTATTACACACTATCTGTGATTGGCCACTAACAGTCCCCATAAACAGGTATTCACCCTCCCCCAGCCAGATCGATATACACTCCTTTGTCCAATTTCTCCTCTCTCTCTCTTTGGGCTCTATTCCCAATCATTTACTCTCTAACCTATACCTTCTGCATATAAACCAACATTTTTTTCTCTGTCACATCAGTTCTGAGGAAGGTTCATAGGTTCAGAAATGTTAACTCTGACTTGTCTTCACAGATGCTGCCAAACCTGCTGAGCTTTTCCGGCACTTTCTGGTTGTTGTTCATCATTTCCATCATCCACAGTGTTTTCTGGTTTTTATTTAGTGGGAGCTTGTAATTCATGTCAAGCAGCCTACACCGTGTGTTTATAAACCGCCCGAGTACCCACAACATCCATTTTTCTCCCAGTCTATGCCACTCCCATCACACTCACTGTGTCCCCCCCCCCTCACAGTGACACTGCACCTGCACAGCTCATGGTCACGTGTTGGCCTGCTGGCCACACCCCTCATTCACTTCTATTGGCTGGAGGATCACGCCAACTCCTATTGGTCTGCAGCTGCTGTCAATCACCTGGGCCCCTTGTGTCATGTTGGTGGGATCCTCCCATAAGTGTTGGAGGCTGAAGGGTGACCTCATTGAGTTTTATAAAACCATGAGGGGCATGAATGGGATAAATAGACAGGTCCAGAACGAGAGGGCATAGGTTTAAGTTGACAGGGAAAATATTTAAAAGGGACCTAAGGGGCTTCTGTCAATCAGAGGTTGCTACATGCATGGAATTTCCGGTCAGGACAAGTGGTGGAGCCTGGTACAATTACCCCATCTGAAAGGGTATATGAATAGGAAGGGAATAGAGAGATATATGCCAAGTGCTGGGAAATAGGACTTGATTAGGTTACGAAATCTGGTCAGCATGGACGAGTTGGACCGAAGGGTCTGTTTCTGAGCAGTACATCTCTATGGCTCGATGGCTCTGCGGAGGAATGAGCTTCATCATTCACAGTGAATGGGGCATTATCACAGAGCATAGGGGCTGGGGGCTAGTCAGCCTATTTGGGTTGTACTCTCTCCCTCTGCAGATGCTGCAAATCTGTCCCAACTCCCCTCCCATCTGTCCATAGCCCTCCAAATCTTTCCTGAAAAAGTTAAATTCCAAATTTGTTTTGACACGAACTGTTGAATCTGCATTCAGCTGTTGTTCAAACTGTTCCAGATGCTCAGAACTGACTCAGCAAAATAATCTTCTCATTTTTACCTTGTATTATTTGCCAGTTACATGAATGTAGTTACTAAAAATTGTGACAAACTTTCTACTTTCCCTCTCTGTCAACTAAATATCCTGGAGACAAATCTGCTCCTGGTCGAAATCCTGCTCCTGGGAGGTTGAATAGGCTGGGGCTGTTTTCCCTGGAGTATCGGAGGCTGAGGGGTGACCTCACAGAGGTACATAAAATCATGAGCGGCAGGGACAGGATAAATAAGATAAATAGACAAAGTCTCCCCCCTGGAGTGGGGGCTTCCAGAACTAGAGGGCATAGGTTTAGGGTGGAGGGGAAAGATATAAAAGAGACCTGAGGGGCAACGTTTACACACAGAGGGTGGTACGTGTGTGGAATGAGTGGCCAGACGAAGTGGTGGAGGCTAGTACAATTGCAACATTCATAGGTATATGAATAGGAAAGATTTGGGGGGATATGGGCCAGGTGCTGGCAAGTGGGACTAGATTGGGCTGGAGTATCTGGTTGGCATGGATAGGTTGGACCGAAGGGTCTTTTTCTGTGCTGTATATCTCTGTGATGAATTTTATCCAAATAGCTAGTTCTCCCCGTATTCTATGATGTTGAACTTGCTAACCAGTCTGTTGTTATGTGGAACATTGTGTCTTCCTGATGTCCGGGTTAACGATGTCCATGCACAAAGCCATGCTGATTCTCCCCAATTATTTGCCTTTCCAATTACTTGAAAATCCGGTCCCTTAGAATCCCTTCCACCAACTTGCCTGCCACTGACTTCAGGCTCACCGGTCTATAGTTCCCTGGCTTTGCCTTACCACCTTTCTCAAATAATGCCACACATCTTCCAGCACCTCACCTGTGGTTATTGATGACACAAATATCTCAGGGAGGGGCCCAACAATCACTTCCCTAGCTTCCCACAAATTTCAGGGATACATCTGATCAGGTCCCAGGGATTTATCCACCTTTATCCATTTTAAAACATTCAGGGTATCCTTCTCTGTAACATGGACACTTGCCAAGTTATCACTATTTATTTGTGCAAATTCTCTAGCTTCCATACCGTTTTTCAGTAAAAACCAATGTGTAATATTCATATAGAACCTTTCCAACCTCCTGCGGTTCCATAGTCAGTCTTGTTGATCTTTGAGGGTCCTTATTTTCTGCCTGGTCACTCTTTGTCCTTCGTGTATTTCTAGAATCTCTTTGGATTCTCCTTAAACCTATTTCCCAAAGCCATCGCTTGTCCCCTTTTTGCCCTCCTGGTTTCCCTCAAGTATTCTCCTACTGTCTCTATACTCCTCCAGGGATCCACTCAAACCCAGCTGTCTGTACCTGCCATATCCCTCCTTCATTTTCTCTCGACAGGCAGCATTCTCTACGCCTCCCAGCCTTGCCCTTAACAGGAACATACTGTCTGTGTACTCTCATTGTCTCATTTTTACAGGTCTATGGAGGCAATGGCAGATGTGGACAGAGAATCAATCATTCTCAGTAAAGAGGAAGTGTTGGGAAAGGTAACAGCCCAAAGGTAAAAGGGGTGTCTGGCCGTGATGGAATGCATCCCAGGGGCTAAAAGAGATGGCCGGGAAAATAGCAAATATTTTCATGATAATTCGCGAAAATTTGCTGGACTCTGGGGCGTATCTGACAGATTGGAAAGCTGCAATAGTGGCAACAGCCACTATTTAAAAAAAAAACACCCATTAGTTTAACTTCTGTAGTGGGGAAAATGCTTGAACCTCTCAAGGAAGTAGTAGTGAGTTATCTGGGCAGAAACTATCCCATTGAGCAGACACAGCATGGATTCATGAAAGGCAGCTCATGTTTAACGTATTTACTTGAACTATTTGAGGACATCACAAATGCATTGGACAAGGGGGACCCGGTGGATGTGGTGTATCTGGATTTCCAGAAAGTAATCGACAAGTTGCCACATGAAAGGCTGCTGTATAAGATAAAGGCTGCACGGCGTTATGGGTAACGTATTAGCTTGGATACAGGATGGGTTAACCAACAAAAAGTAAAGAACGGGGATAAACGGGCGTTTGGATTAGTGATGGCACTACAACTGTTTACAACTTACACAAATGTTTTGGAGTTGAGGACCAAGTGTACGGTGTCAGAGTTCACATTTGATACAAAGATGAGGAAGAGCAATGTGTGCAGAGGCCACTGTCAGTCGGCACAGGGATACAGATCGGTTGAGTGAGTGGGTAAGGATCTGGTAGATGGAGGACAATGTTGGGAAATGGGGATCATTCACTTTGGTTGAACTAACAGCAAACTGGATGATGAAATGGTGAAAACCTGCAGCAGGCTGCTGTGCAGAGGGAGCTGGGTGTCCTTCTGCATGAATCACAGGAATTGGTTTGCAGGTGCAGCAGGTAATTAAGGCAGTGAAGGGAATATTGTGCTTCCTTGCTAGAGGGATGGTTATGCTGCAGCTGTACAGTCCACATCTGGAGTACTGGGTACAGGTTTGATCTCCTTACTTCAGCAAAGATGTACTGGCACTGGAGGGGGTGCAGAGGAGGGTCACTAGTTTGGGCCTGGAGTTGAGAGGGTGGTGTATGTGGAGAGATTGAGAAAACTGATTCTATACTCATTGTAATTTAGAAGAATGGGAGGTTGGATGGGGAAAAAAACAAAATTATGAAGGGAGTAAGTAAGATAGAAGCAGGGAGTTTATTTTCACCAGGGGTGGGTGATACTAGAGAACATAGCGTCAAAATAAGGTGGAGCAGATTTAGGACTGAGTTCAGGAGTAACTTCTTCAGCTAAAGGGTTGTGAATCTGTGGAATTCCCTGCTGAGTGAAGCAGCTGAGCTATCAACTTTATTTGCCTTTAAGGAACAGGAAAGGAATTAAGGGTTATGGTGAGAGAGCAAGAATGTGGAGCTGAGGCCATGAAAAGATCAGTCCTGATCTTATTGAATGGCAGAGCAGGTTTGAGGGGTCAGATGAAAGGATTTGCCTTGTGCCATCAAAATTGACCCTTGAAAAGTTAAGTTTCTAAATTGGACAATCTGGTCTATTATTTTCTGTAACTATTTTAAAACTAGTAGAATTATCAGAGAATCCCAACAGTGTGGAATGAGACCATTCAGCTCATCACATCGATACTGACGCTCAGAGCCTCCTAACCTCCCCCTGTAATGTTGCATTTTCCAGGGCCACCCAACCTACACATCCCTGAGCACTACGGGCAATTCAGCCCGGATAATCCAATCTACCCTGCACATCTTTGGACTGTGGGAGGAAACCAGAGAACCCGGATGAAATCCACTCAGACAACCCCAATCAGGTGATCATCCCTTTCTTATTTCCCAGTTCCACCCAAATAACTTCACTGGGTGTACTCCCATGAATATCCTCCCTAAGCACAAACATAATGCTATCCCCAATAAAAAGGCTACTCCCCCTCCTCTGTTGGCCCTGTTTCTATTCTTCCTATAGCATCTATACTCTGAAACATTAAGCTGCCAGTCCTATCCATCCCTGAGCCACGTTTCTGTAATACCCATGATATCCCAGTGCCATGTTCAAAACCATACCCTAAGCCCATCTGCCTTCCCTGTCAGGCCTCTTGCATTGAAATAAATGCAGTGTAACTGCTCAGTCTGACCTCATTCTCTGCTTTGCCCTTGCCTGCCTTGACTATTTGACCTCAGAACTGCACCAGCCTTAGACATACCTCTTTTCTCACTATCTATTTGCAATCACACCCACTCCCTCACTGGTTTAATGCCTCCTGAGTAGCATTAACAAATCTCCCTGCCCAGATATTAGACACTTCCAAATCAGGTACAATCCATCCTTCTTATGCAGGTCAACTCTACTCCAGAGGAGATCACAGTGATCCAAAAATGTGAATCATTTTCCCCTGCACCAGCTCCTTAGCCACTCATCCAGCACCTCCTCCTCCTCTGTAATATGGACATTTTTCAAGATGTCACCATTTATTCAAATACATTTTATATCTCCCATGTACTTCTTCACAGTAAACACTGATGCAAAGTACTTGTTTCCCTATCTCGCCCATCGCCTGAAGCCCCACACAAAGACTGCCTTGCTGATCTCTATTTTCTCCTAGTTAGCCTTTTGTTCTTAATGTATTTATAAAAGCCCTTTGGATTATCCTTAACCCTATTCGCCAAAGCTATCTCACGTCCCCTTTTTGTCTCCTGATTTCCCTCTTAATTATACTCCTACTGCCTTTATACTTGAAAATGTTTTTGGATTGGAATAAATGCAAAATATTACATCTTGATAAAACAAACCAGGGTAGGACTTACACTCAATAAAAGTAGGACCTTGAGTTGTGATATTGGAACGAAGAGACAGAGGGCTTCACGTCTTGGAAGTTTGCGTCACATGTAGACAGGGTGGTTAAGGTGGTGCATAGCACACTTACCGTCATTGTTCAGACCATTGAGTACAGGAGTTGGGACGTTATGTTGAGGATGTACAGGACGTTGGAGAGGCCTCTTCTGGAATACTCTGTCCAGTTGTGGTTGTGCTGTTATAGGAGGGATATTATTAAATTGGAGCAGGTTCAGGAGAGATTTACCTGCATGTTGCCATGAATGGAGGGATTGTGTTCTAAGGAGAGGCTGGATATGCTGGGAATTTTTTCCACTGCAGTGCATGAGGTTGAGGGGTAACCTTATTAAAGGTTTATAAAATCAGAAAGAGTGTAGATAAGGTGAATAGTCGGGGGAGAGAGGGATTCAAAACTCGGGTGCATTCATTTTGAGAAGAAATGAGAAAGATTTGAGAAAAGACATTAGGGTTTTAAAAAAATATATATATGTGTGAAATGAACTTCCAGAGGAAGTGGTAGCTGTGAGTACAATTACAATATTTAAAAGACATTCAGATAAGTACATAAATAGGAAATATTTGGATGGATGTGGACTAAGCGGAGGCAGGTACAATTAGTTCAGTTTGGAATTATGGTTGGCATGGACTGGTTGCACCACAGAGCCTGTTTCCTTGCTGTATAACATTATGACTCTCATCCTCACTAACTCTAAATTCCTCCATCCTCAACTCTCCTGATCACTGTCACCTCATCCAGCCTCACAACTCTTCCTTATTTATATAATTCCTCACCAGCCACAGAACGCTCCCTATCTCATGTCCTCCAGTTTCTCAAATCTCTGCGATATGTGCCTTTCTTTAGTTCTTGAGGATGCTCTCATTCACTCCGATTGGTTGGAAGACAAACTGGTACGGCCTGGTCCTCCAGTACTGCCCTCTGCCCCCTATTGGCCTGTACTGACATCAATCATCGGGGCCCATTGTGAGGTGAGTGGTGGGATCCTCCCTCTCTCTGCCCTGGGATGAGCTACAACATTCACACTCAATGGGGCAGTATCAGAGAGCACAGGGTCTGGGGCTATTCAGCCCATTTGGGATGTACCCTCTCCCTGTGGAGATGCTGCAAATCTGTCCAAATTCCCTTCCCATTTGCCAATAGCCCCCCAAATCTTCCTTTAAAAAGTAAAATTCCAAATCTTTTTATGAATAACTGCTGAGTCTGTGTCCAGCTGCCATTCAGACTGTTCCAGATACTCAGAACTTACTGAATAAAATAATGTTCACATTATTTGCCAATTACCTGAAAATAGTCACTAAAATTGTGACAGTGTTAACATTTCCACTCTCTCTGCAGATTAGATATCCTAGACACAAATTTGCACCTGGTTAAAATCACTGCTTAACCTTCTCAGCTCCAAGGACAATTATCTGTGCTTCCGCTAGCTTTCCACAAAAGAGGAACACATCTTATTTTCATTTATTAGTGTCATAGAGATGTACAGCACAGAAACAGACCTTTGGTCTAATTTGTCCATGCCAAATAGGAATCCTCAACAAATGGAGCCCCATTTGCCAGCTATAGGTCCATATCATTGGAAACTCTTCCTATTCATGTACCCAATCGGATGCCTTTCAAATGTTGTAATTGTATCAGCTTCCACTATTTCATCTGGCAGCTCATCCCACACATACACCACACACAGCTTGAAAACTTTGCCCCTTAGATCCGTTTTTAATCTTTGCCCTCTCAACCTAAGCCCATGTGATCTTATTTTGAACCCACCTAACGGGGGGGAAAGGGCCCTGGCTGTTCACCTTATCCATGCCCTTCATGATTTTATAAATTTCCATGAAGTCACCTCCCAGTCTTTGACTCTCCAGGGAAATTAACTCTGGCTTATTCAGCCTCTCCCTGTAGTCCAAATCTTCCAACCCTAGCAAAGTCTTTGTAAATCTTGTCTGAACGCTTTCAAGATTCACAACATCCTTTCCAGAACAGGGAATTTCGAACTTAAAACAGAATTCCTGAAATGACTTAATCAATGTCCTGTCCAACCACAATTTGATGTCTCAGCTTCTGTACTCGATGCATTGACCAATAAATATCAGCATACCAAACCCCACCTTCACTAGTCTGCCTACCTGTGACTCTCCTTTCAAGGAACAATGAACCTGCACTCCATGGTCTCTATGTTCAGCAACATTCCCAAGGGCTTTACCATTAAGTGTACAAGTCCTGCTCTGATTTGCCTTTCCAAAATCCAACAGCTTACTTTTGTCTAAATTGAACCCAGTCTGCCAATCCTCGCTCCAATGGCCCATCTGGTCAAGATACTGTTGCATTCTGAACTAACATTCTTCTTTGTCCACTACACCTCCAATTTTGGTGTCTTCTGTAAACCCACTGACCATATCTCATATTCACATCCAAGTCACTTATTTCAGGACCCAATATCCATTCCTGCAGGACAATGCTGCTCACAGGCTTCCAGTCCGCAAAGCAACCCTCCATCACCACCCTCTGCCTCCTCCCTTCAAGCCAGTTTTGTATCCAAATGGCTCGTTCTCCCGCCATTTCATGTTGTTATCTAACCTTGCTAACCAGTCTGCTTTGTGGAACATCGTTCAGTGTCCATATAGACAA
Source organism: Chiloscyllium plagiosum (assembly GCF_037043375.1). Lineage (NCBI taxonomy): Eukaryota > Metazoa > Chordata > Chondrichthyes > Orectolobiformes > Hemiscylliidae > Chiloscyllium > Chiloscyllium plagiosum. Next base: position 32,568,288 of record NW_028270185.1, on the reverse strand, counting down.
CGTCCACAGTCTGCCTTCATCAATCATCTTTGTCACATCTTCAAAAAAACTCAATCAAGTTAGAGAGAGAGAATTTCCCACACACAAAGCCACGTTAACTATCCCTAATCAATCCTTGTCTTTCCAAATACATGTAAATCCTGTCCCTCAGAATCCCTTCCAACAACTTACCTACCACTGACGTTAGGTGGACTGTTCTCTTGTTCCCTGGCCTTTCCTTACCACCTTTTTTAAATAATGGCCACCCATCTTCCAGCACCTCACCTGTCACAAACAATGATATAAATACCTCAGGGAAGGGCACTGCCATCACCTTCCTAGCTTTCCACAAATTTCTGGGATACACCTGATCAGGTCCCAGGGATTTATCCACCTTGCTACTGTTTAAGACATCCAGTACTTCCTCCTCTGTAATCTAGACACTTTTCCAGTGATCACTATTTATTTCTCCAAACTCTCTAGAATAGAATAGCATAGTATTTCTCCCACCTCCTGTTGTTCCATAGATGGCCTTGTTGATCTTTAAGAATTCCTATTCTCCGTCTGGTTATTTTTTTATCCTTAATGTATTCGTAGAATCTCTTTGAATTCCCCTTAAAACTATTTCCTAGAGATATTTCAAGTCCCCCTTTTGCTCTCCTGATTACCCTCGAGTATATTCCTGTAAAAACGTGATCCTGTACTTCCAATTTCTCTGCCTCTGCCATATCTGCTCCGAGCAGAAGCAATTCCACTCCAGGACATCCCAGAAAGGTTTCCTCTTTCAAGGACCGGATTTCCCTCCCACTTGATCAACAATGCACTCCAACGCATATCCTCCACTTCCTGTACCTCCGCCTTCCCCCCACCCCTCCAACCACAATAAGAATATAATCCCTCGGTCCTCACCTGTCACCCACTAATCACCATTAACCTCTGCTATGTCCGCTACCTACAGTCAGACCCCACCACCAGGGATATATCTCCCTCCCCAGCTCTTTCTATCTTCCGCAGAGACCATGGGATCTTTGGTGCTGATGTGCTGCCCCACGGATACCTCAGTCACTCACCCTGCCAAATGGCCTCGGGAGATTATCACTAGATGGATAATCCAGACACCCAGAAAACATTCCGGGGCCCGGGGTTTGGATCCCGTCACAGCAGACAATGGAATATGAATTCATTAAAAATTTGGAAGTAAGAATCTATTAAAGATCATGAATCCATTGTTGATTATTGCGAAAAAAAAACTCATCAGATTCGCTAATATCCTTCAGGGAAGGAATCTGCCTCCTTACCTGGTTTGGCCTACATGTGACTCCAGACGCACAGCCATTGTGACTGACTCTTTACTGCCCTTTGGGCCCAGCCAGTGACACCCTCATCCTGTGAATGAATAACAAAGAAGGTCAAGTCTTGTACACAACCATACTATTCTTACAGAGAAGTGATCTCTTAGTAAATTTGCTTCTCAACTCCCTGCTGACTGGGGAAGGGGTGGGGGTCAATAGTACCATCCCAATAAGGAGATCATCCCTTTCTTGTTTCTCAGTTCCACCTGTATAACCTGCCAGGATGTACTCCCAGGAATAAGTGAGGTCTGCAGATGCTGGAGATCAGAGCTGAAAATGTATTGCTGAAGAAGGGCTTATGCCCGAAATGTCGATTCTCCTGTTCCCTGGATGCTGCGTGACCTGCTGCGCTTTTCCAGCAACACATTTTCAGTACTCCCAGGAATACCCTCTTGAAGCCCAGCTGTAATGTTAACCATAATAAAAATACCTCTCCCCCTGCTCTGTTGCCCCCTTTCTATCTTTGCTATAGCATCGATATACTCGAACATTAAGCTGCTGGCCCTATCCATCATTAATTCATGCCTCTGTGTTTGCTATTATATCCCAGTGCGATGTTCAAAACCATACTCTGAGCTCCTCTGCCCGACCTATCGGGCCTCCTGAATTGAAATAAATGCAGTGTAACTGCTTATTCGGTGCCTTGCCCTTGTCTGCCTTGACTGTTTGACGTCTGAACTGTGCCAGCGTCAGACTTAGCTCTTCCCTCACTCTCTCTCTGGGTTTACCCACATTCCTTCACTGGTTTAATGCCTCCTGAATAGCACTAGCAACTGTTCCCTTCCACTCCTAGTACAATCCATCCTTCTGATGGAGGTCAATTCTACCCCACAAGAGATTCCAATGATCCAATAATGTGAACTCTTCTATTCCGATGTCATTGATACCAATAAACAACAGCCTCCCCGCAAAATGGTTATTCTCCCCTTTAAGAATATTCTGCTCCCTCTCTGAGACATCCTTATACAAAAATTAAACATTTGAATAATAAACCTTACACTCATCAGGTCATCATAAAAGGATTACATGACACATTGAAGGTTTGGGGAGACCTTTTGAGAGAATGCGATGATTCAAAGGAGAATTTTTAAGCAGCAAATGGGATTGATCTGGAACACAATACTCACACACACAATGCGAATATCCAGGTCCTGATATACTGAGTAATTCAATCAGAGTTTGGGAGAACATTTACTGAGATTACCATCTGAATGTCCACCTGTAATACAAGTTTATAAAATCTGTCACTCTCAGTTCAGGTTAGAAACTCACACCATCCCCTCCTTGTGGCCCAGGATGACTGTACATATTACCCTCGAGGACAACTGCAGTCAACATCAGGGGGAAATCTGTGGGTTTCTAGGAGATTCCAACTTGGTTAGATTAGATTGCTTACAGTGTGGAAACAGGCCCTTCGGCCCAAAAAGTCCACACCAACCCGTTGAAGCGCAACCCACCCATACCCCTCATTTACCCCTTACCTAACACTACGGGCAATTTAGCATGGCCAATTTACCTGACCTGCACATTTTTGGACTGTGGGAGGAAACCGGAGTACTTGGAGCAAACCCACGCAGACACAGGGAGAACGTGCAAAATCCACAGTCAGTCGTCTGAGGTGGGAATTGAACCCGGGTCTCTGACACTGTGAGGCAGCAGTGCTGACCACTGTGCCACCGTGCCGCCCACTTGAGATCTCATGTGACTGAACACAGCAGTTCTTTGACACATTGGAGAAAATGATCCAAGGGTCAGTGAGATATGGGAAACAAGAATTACTTTCTTTTCTTTCATTCCGTGCCGCCGCTCTGCCTCATCAATAAGACATGAGTGTGAAAGGCTAATGCCTAACGATGGGCAAGTTGTCTCCATCCTGACCAATGGGTAGGAAGATCCTCCCAATCACTCCAAAACGTATCCCTAAAAAGATAGCAACTCTGTCTGCTTCCCACTGCCCAATGCTCCCAGTAAATGTCTGGAAGAATGGGAAAGGGGGGATATCTCCTAGAAAAGGCTTAACTGTAAAGGTCTAAGAGAATTATGAAGAGAGAGAGATGCACAGGAGAAGGGGGCAACAAGTTGCCAGATGGGGCGTAACTTGGGAAAATGGGAAGTTGCTCATTTTGGAGGAGATAATAAAAGAACAAAGTACTATTTAAATGGTGGAAACTGTAGAAAGCTGCACCACAAAGGGACCAGGGTTAATTGTTCAGGAAACACAGAAAGCTACCACACAGTTACAACAGGGAATCAGGAAGGGGAATGGAATGTTTTGTTTTAAAGGTGTTCAGTATTAGAGCTTAGAGTATATACCTGAGAGTAACGTGTAGAAGTGCTGGTGAGACCACCATATCTGCAGTAATGAGAGCAGTTTTGGTCCCTTTAGATAAGGAAATGTGTCACTTTATTGGAGGCATTTCAGGGAAGATTCAATGAGATGATCCCTGGTTTGGAGGGATTATCTTTTAAATAAAGGCTGAAAAGGTTGGGACTCTACTCACCGGAGTTTGGAGAAAGAGAGGTGATCTCATTGAGACAGATGGGATTCTTAAGGGGTTTGACAGGATAAATACTGAGAGGATGTGTCTGAGGGTAAATACTGAGAGGGGAGTCTGAAACCAGATTCTGAGTCACGGAATCAAGGGTTCTGTTTTGGATTCATCAAGATAAGGCAACACAGACACGGGTAAGGGATTTCAGTAGCAATTGAGCTGGGGTGAGGTGGAGAAATGCAACTTTGAAGAGATTGGGATCGTGTGGTTGTCTGATCAGGTCACCTTGGGGTCAGATGTAACAGCAATATTGTGAAGAGTGTCATTCTGCCTCAGAGAGTTCCCAGTGGGAGGGAGGGGCTCAGCAGAAAGGTAAAGGTAAGGCAATGGGTTTAACCGTGACAAGAAAATTGCAGCTAATCGAGTAGTGGGAATGTGATAAGCAGTTTGGTAACTGAGTAACAGTGGAACAATGGAGAGGGATGATGGTGAGGGAGAGCTAGGCATCGTCAGTGTACATGTGAAACCCAACATGGTGCTTTTGCACAATGTCACCTCCTGGCAGTATGTAGGTGTGATACAGGAGGGGCCAAGGATAGATCCACGAGGGACACCAAATGCAAGTAATACAGAAAGGAAAGGGAGAGTGGAGATGGAACAGGATTTTCCAACAACGGTGAGGACAAATATTAGTTTTTCACAGAATGGGAGAGAAGGACATAACCAAAAAAAGACCAACAGACAGAACAAAGAATAATACCTATGAATTGGCGAAGGGGAGTGATGAGACGGCAGTGGAGGAAAGAGAGTTGGAAAGTGAGTTTAGCGAGATTAGGGTAAAGGGTCAAGGTGAGCTCTGATAAGGCTTGACAAGAGACTGGAGAAAGATGTAGGTTTAGGACAAAAACCAGGAAAACCACGTGAGGCAGTTTGGCTCAGTGGGCTAGTGGGAGGGAGAGAAGCAGGTCGGATTATCTCAGTCTCAATGACAGAGAAACTCCATGTGCTCCTCACTCATGTTGTTGGAGGGGAGGATGGAGGAGACAGGATGATGGACAGTATTTTACAAAGAAACAAAGCCAGGGTTAGTGATATTTAAAATGAGTGAACAAACCTGATGTATTTAGCTTTTATCCAGAATATTAAAACAAACGACTGAAGTCCTGGTTCGAATCCTGTCTTGGCAGATGGTGGAATCTGAATTCAAGAAAAAAAACGTATTAGGAATCTCATGATCTCCATGGAACCATTGTCAATGGCGAAAGAAATCCTGCCAACCTGACAGCGGCCCAGCCAGCTCCTCACTGTATTAATCACTGCAAAGTCTCAACACAGGATTGAAGCTGGATGGACCAGTTGGCAACTAACAAGGCACCAGAAATTACAACCACAGAATCAGCCCTCTCGATGGTGCAACATCCTCCACACTGACATATGGATTTTGGTGCAAAAATGTGGAGAGCTGTCTCACAGACTAGTCAAGGAACAGCCTGACAGTCATATTCACGGAATCATCCCTTACAAACAATGACCAATATCACCATCACCATCCCTAGATATCGATAGTGTGGTGCTGGAAAAGCACAACAGGTCAGGCAGCATCCGAGGAGAAGGATAATTGACGTTTCGAGACTCAGCCCTTCATAACCCTGACCTGCTGTGCTTTTCCAGCACCAGACTCTTGACTCTGATCTCCAGCATCTGCAGTCTTCACTTTCTCCTGAAATCTCTGGATATGTCCTGTCCCACCGGCAGGACAGACCAGGCAGAGGTGGTGGCACAGTGGTGTACAGACAGGGAGGATTTGCCCTGGAAGTACTCAGCATCGACTCCGGAGATCAGGAAATCTCATGGCTCCTGCTGATTACCACATCTCCTCCTCCCTTGGCTGATGGATCAGTTCTCCTTCATGTTGAACATTTGGAGGAAGCACTGAGGAAGTAAAATGGTGTCAAACGTACTCTGTGTACAGGATTTCAATGTTCACAATCGAGACTAGCTCTGCAACAGAATTACTGACTGAGCTGGTCAGGTCCTAAAGGATATAGCTGCTCAACTGAGTTTGCAGTGGGTGGTGAGGGAACCAACAAGAGTGTAAAACATACTTGATCTCATTGTTATGAATTGACCAACTGCAGATACATCTGGCCATGACAGTATCAGGAACAGTGACCATCACACATTCTTTTTGGAGACAAAGTCTTGCCTTAAAGTTGAGAAAAACCTCCATTGTGTTGAGTGGCACTATCACCGTTCTAATTGGGACAGATTTTGAAGAGATGTAGGATCTCAAACTGGGTATCTCTGAGGCACTGTGGGACATAAACAGCAGCAGAACTGTACTCCAGCACAATCTGTAATCTCATGGGGTTGTAAATCCCGCTCTCACCCACCACAATGGACAGGAAAGGAGGGCATGCCATGAGCAGCACCAGGCAGATCTAAAAATGAAGTGCCAACCTGGTGAAGCTACCAAACGGAACTACCTGCATCAAACAGCATCAGCAGCAAGCAACAGAGCTAAGTGATCCTACATCCAATGGAACAGATCGGAACTCTGCAGTTCTCCCACACCCAGTTGTGAACGGTGATGGACAATTAAACAACTCACTGGAGGAAGCATCACAGATATCCCCACCCTTACTGATCGAGGGGCCTCACACATCCATGCACCAGATAAGATGACAGCATTTGCAGCAATCTGCAGCCAGAAGTGCAAAGTGGGATGATCCATCTTAGCCTTCTCCAGTGGTTTCCAACATCACAGAAGTGAGTTTTAAGCCAGTTCGGTTAAGTTTGAATAACATTAAAAAATGGTTAAGTCGTGCAAAGTCTATGGGCCCTGCCAATATTCTGGCAATAATACTGATGGCTTGTGCTCCAGGACTTGCCACCCACCAAGCCAAGTACCTCTCCAGCACTGGCATCTACCGACAATGTGGAACATTGCCCAGGGATGTTCAACACAAAAACACAGTGCAATCCAACCCAGGCAATTTCCCTCTGTCAGTCCACACTCGATCAGCAGTAAAGTGATGGAAAATGTCATTATCAGGGCTACCAAGCAGCAGCTGCTCAGCAACAGCCAGCTGAGTGACACTCACTTTAGGCTCCACCAGGGCCACTCAGCTCCCGATTGTGTTACCGCCCTGATTCACAACCTGGCAACCAGCTGAATCCCAAAGGTGAGGTCAGTGTGATAACTCAGTCCCACTCCAACACCACTGTTTCTAGCTGATTCCACCCTTGTCTCAGCTCATATACTTTCATCAACCTTGTGTGCTCTGCAGACTTCATTTTCCAAACACACTCAGGGCCAGCTTCCCACATTCAACCTCCCTGTAATCTCAAGAAAGTCTAAATCTCTGCTTGTTGATTCAACAAAAGGGTCCTATTCATAATCAACAGCATACAGCCATAGAGATGCACAGCATGGAAAAAGACCCTTCGATCCAACCCGTCCATGCTGACCAGATATCCAAACCGAATCTAGTCTCACCTGCCAGCACCTCATCCCTCAATTTAAATTTCTCACACTTGATTTAATTCCTGGCTGTGATCATCCCTAGCTCCCTGCACCACACACACTTTGTGACCTCGACAACTCATTTTCTTCAAGACTCCCAACCATTTGTTAATTCATTACTTCACCTGTGTGGTTGTTTCTACAGTTACTGAAGCAGCATGGTCTGGAATTCGCAGCCAAAACCTCTCAGGACTGCTTTCCACCTTTAAGACATTCCTCAAAACCTGCTTTTTGGCAATGCTTTTGGTCACCTGACCTAATATCTTCATCTCTGGCCTTATGTCTAAAGGTCTCAATAGTATTTTTGTGAAATTATAAGCTTGATAATAACAATACAAACTGTTGTTGATTTGCACATTATTTTCAAATCATCACTGTTGCTGTAATGAATACTCTGTAATGTCTCTTACCCAACCACATTGTGGGAGCACCTTCACCACACAGACTGCAGCTGTACAAGAAAGTCAAACATCACCCTCTCCCCAGGCAACAGGGATTTGGCATGAATCACTGGTATCTGTGGAAGGAGAAACACAGTTAATGTTTCAGGGAATGCAAAATGGATTACAGGGAATAAAAGGGGTGCAGAATTTGATAGTCAGAAATGGAAGGAAAATACTCTTGCTTATTTGAAAAAAGAATTCTTGACTGTCAATAATATTCAAGAAAAAAGTAATCTGATAATAGAGCAGCACATGGTCAGGGGCTGGGCCGCAGCGAAAACCTCATTTACAAAGGGTCTACAAAAGTAATAATACAGTATAAACAGACCAGAAATACACCCAATGGTTGTAGAGTGAGGAAGCTGGATATTGACAATGTGGCCATGAGGAAGCCCAGAGGGGAATCAGAGCAGTGTGGGCTGCTGACATCACAATGACTTTATACTGAGACAAGCTGCACATGCGCCTGGCTGCACCTTGCCCCCTACAAAGATGGCGGCTCCGCACGTATCCAGTGAATCGTTGTCCCGAATAGATGGCGGCGCTCACTCAGGCCTGCAGCCGCGCTGAGGCCATTCCTCATTTACTGCAAATTTGTGTTTTCGGACGTGCACAATTTGTTTGTAAAACCTCTCCGCTCATAGCAACACAGATTTTCTCCCGTTTGCCTGTTTATTTCTTTCCTAACCGTATCCTTTCTCTTCATAACTTCCCGAGCCTTCATTACAGCGACTCTGCGCCGCGCGCGAGGGTGATCACATGGGTTAGTTTAGCTCCGCCTTTCATTCACTTTGATTGGTTGGAGGACCAACATCCCGCTAGGTCCTCCAGCTCCGCCCACCGTCCTTTCATTGGTCCGGTCTGACATCAATCACCCGGAGTCCCTTTGTTGGCTCCAGCATGCCCAGTGTGTCCTGCTTTAGCTGATATGTTGGGTGATGTGATGGCAGAGTTTACTGAGAGGAAGGATTCCCTTTGTATGAGATCTGCAGTAGATTTCCTTTATTCATGGAGGGAATTGCCTTCCTATTCATGACTGTATAGCTGTGATTGATGAATCAATGCCATCTGAATCAGTACATAAACACCCTTCGGTTAGATTGCAGTCTCTCCCTCACTCCTGGGTATCTCATATGCTGTATATAATCCACCATAAACCCCTCGATTAGATTCCAGTCTGTCCCTCACTCTTGGATGTCTGATATGCTGTATATAATCCACCGCGAAACCCTCGATTTGATTCCAGTGTCTGTCCCTCACTCCTGGGTATCTCATATGCTGTATGTAAACCATAAACCCCTCAATTAGATTCCAGTCTGGAACTCACTCCTCTGGATGTGTTATTGGATCAGTGAAGTGATCCTTGTTGGATGTTAGACCGAAGACAAGGTAAACTAAATGGTCAAATGTTACATTGGGAGCAGGAACACAGAAAGCTGCTGTTTCATTTCAGTTCTGTTACATATCTCCAAGTTTCAGATTGGGGCTGAATTTCTGTCACAATGGGGAAAATCTCAAAAGCTGTTGACTGTCCTGCTTGAATGCATCATCATAAAATGAATTCCCTTGCAAGATAGGAAATGGAGACAGCTTCAGGATGGTGTCTGTATCTGTGTGTGTGTGATTCTGTCTGTCTGTGTATGTCTGTTTGTGTGTGATTCTGTGTGCGTGTTCAATGTTTTATATATTTTCAAACTGCATTGATGTTGCCAGTCTCTCTTGCTTTTCCGTATTTATAAACTCAATGTCATCGTTTTGCTGATATAAAATGGTGGCTGTGGACAAATTTAAAATGTCTGCCTGACTGATGTGTGTCAGGAATACTTTCAGCAAGGGAGAGGGGGCAATGTGTCAAAAGCCATTTCCATTCATTGATGCTAGCAGAGATAGGAAATGGAGACAGCTCTTTGAAGGGGATGAAAATGTAAATCCCAGATACTGTTTACAGTGAATCTGGAGAGACAATGTGACATTCCAAAAAAGTTTGCCTTACTTTCCAAGCTCCTAATATATGAGAGAAACATAATATACAAAACCTGAAAGAGCTCAGCCACTGAATTGTAGATTTGCAGCGTTTGATCAGGCTAGGCTTGGCTAGGCCTTATCCCAAATTGAAGGGTTTCTCAAATCCAACCCTGACCTTCTGTGGGTTTAAATTGGGAACCCATTGACTAGATTCAAGGCTGTAAATCACTCTGGGCTATCTTTTTATTCTGTACATAACCACACTGAACCCCTCGATTAAATTCCAAGCTGTAACTCACCCTGGGCTATCTGTTACTCTGTATATAAACCACCCTGAACCCCTCAATTAGATTCCATGCCTTAACTCACCCTGGGCTATCTGTTTCTCTGTATATAAACTACCCTGAACCCCTCAATTAGATTCCATGCCTTAACTCACCCTGGGCTATCTGTTATTCTGTATATAAACCACTCTGAACCCCTCACTTAGATTCAATGACTTAACTCACTCCGGGCTATCTGTTATTTTGTATATTAACCAGCCATTGATTTGTTTCCACTTCATGTCATGTTAAGCTCATGTTGGCAACACAATCTCATCTCAATAATGATCAATGTATCACGGGTCCTCCTATCTGCTGGCACTACCATCATGTTGACTTACTGATGTTTACGTACATGATCAGCTGTAGCATCTGAACAATACTGTTTCAGAATTTCTCATCATTTTACACAGAAACATTCAGCTTTTTCTATTCTTACTGCAAATCACCTTCCAGAATATTCTCTTGCACCTGCCAATGTTTTCAATATAATTCACAAAACACTGACAGCAAAGTAGATGACATGACGGGATGTAGCAAACTGTTACACTCAGTACCTTCATGTTGCAATATAATAATATCCCGTCAGAAACCTGCCCTGGGTCAGGGACAAAACCTCCCTGGGTCTGGAAGTGGGGACTGGGCAGAGAAAGGGGTTTTCGTCTGTCACTGAGTTAGTTTGGAAATCTGTTCTGCTCATGGACATTTCTCCACATTATATTCAGTTTCTATGTGTGAGTGGGTGTGTGTGTGTATGATGGAGAGAGAGAGGGACAGGGAGAGAGAGGGACAGGGCGAGAGAGTGAGAGGGACAGGGAGAGAGAGAGGTACAGAGAGAGAGAGGGACATGGAGAGAGAGGGACATGGAGAGAGACAGAGGGACAGAGAGAGAGAGGGACAGGGAGAGAGAGAAGGACACGGAGAGAGAGGGACAGGGAGTGAGAAGGACAGGGAGAGAGAGAGGTACAGAGAGAGAGAGGGACAGGGAGAGCGAGGGACAGGGAGAGAGACAGAGGGACAGGGAGAGAGAGAGGGACACGGAGAGAGAGGGACACGGAGAGAGAGGGACAGGGAGAGAGAGGGGGACATGGAGACAGAGGGGGACATGGAGAGAGAGGGTACATGGAGAGAGAGGGACACAGAGAGAGAGAGAGGGACAGGGAGAGAGTGGGTGCATGGAGAGAGAGGGAAGGGAGAGTGATAGGGACAGAGAGAGATAGAGAGAGAGAGGGACAGAGAGAGAGAGGGACAGGGAGAGCGAGGGACATGGAGAGAGAGAGAGGGACAGGGAGAGAGAGAGGGTCACGGAGAGAGAAGGACAGGGAGAGAGAGAGAGAGAGGGACAGGGAGAGAGAGAGGGCCACGGAGAGAGAGGGACAGGGAGAGAGAGGGACACGGAGAGAGAGGGACACGGAGAGAGAGGGACACGGAGAGAGAGAGAGGGACAGGGAGAGAGAGGGACACGGAGAGAGAGGTACAGAGAGAGAGAGGGACATGGAGAGAGAGGGACAGGGAGAGAGAGGGACAGGGAGAGAGAGGGGGACATGGAGAGAGAGGGTACATGGAGAGAGAAGAAAGGGAGAGAGATAGGGACAGAGAGAGAGAGATAGAGAGAGTGAGGGACACAGAGAGAGAGGGATACGAAGAGAGGTACAGAGAGAGTGTGGGACCGAAACAGAGAATACGTGTGTGAGAGACAGAATGTGTGTGTGTGAGAGAGAGAATGGGTGGGGGGAAGACAAGGCGGTGGGGAAGAGAAGGCGGGGGGGAAGACAAGGCGGGGGGGGAAGACAAGGCGGGGGGGAAGACAAGGCGGGGGTATCTCATAGGATGCAGAAAACCACCCCGAACCCCTCGATTAGATTCCAGACTGTCCCTCACTCCTGGGTATCTCATATGCTGTATATAAACCACCCTGAAACCCGCGATAAGATTCCAGTCTCTCCCTCACTCCTGGGTATCTCATATGCTGTATATAAACCACCCCAAACCCCTCAATTTAATTCCAGTCTGTCCCTCACTCTTGGGTATCTCAAATGCTGTATATAAACCACCCCGAACCCCTAGATTTGATTCCTGTCTCACCGTCGCACCTGGTTATCTCATATACTGTACATAAACCACCCTGAACCCCTCAATTTAATTCCAGTCTGTCCCTCACTCTTGAGTACCTCATATGCTGTATATAAACCACTTCGAACCCCTCGGTTAGATTTCAGTCTCTCCCTCACTCCGGTGTATCTGATTGCTGTATGTAAACCACCCCGAACCCATCGATTAGATTTCAGTCTCTCCCTCACTACTGAGTATCTCATATCCTGTACGTAAACCACCCTGAACCCCTCCATTAGATTTCAGTCTCTCCCTCACTCCTGGGAATCTCATATGCTGTATGTAAACCACCCTGAACCCCTCGATTCGATTCCAGTCTCTCCCACACACCTGGGTATGTCATATGCTGTATATAAACCACCCCGAAACCCTCGAATACATTCCAGTCTCTCCCTCACACCTGGGTATCGCATATGCTGTTTATAAACCACCCCGAACCCCTCGATTACATTTCAGTCTGTCCGTCACTCTTGGGTATCTCATTTGCTGTATATAAAACACCCCGAAACCCTCGAATAGATTACAGTCTCTCCCTCGCTCCTGGTTATCGCATATGCTGTTTATAAACCACCCCGAACCCCTCGATTACATTTCAGTCTTTCCCTCACTCCTCGGAATCATATGCTGTATGTAAACCACCCTGAACCCCTCGATTTGATTCCAGTGTCTGTCCCTCACTCTTGGGTGTCTCATATGCTGTGTGTAAACCATAAACCCCTGAATTAGATTCCAGTCTGGAACTCATTCCTGGGGATGTGTTATTGGATCGGTGAAGTGATCCTTGTTGGATGTTGACCGAAGAAAAGGTAAACTAAATGGTCAAATGTTACATTGGGAGCAGGAACACAGAAAGCTGCTGTTTCATTTCAGTTCTGTTACATATCTCCAAGTTTCAGATTGGGACTGAATTTCTGTCACAATGGGGAAAATCTCAAAAGCTGTTTACTGTCCTGCTTGAATGCATCATCATAAAATGAATTCCCTTGCAAGATAGGAAATGGAGACAGCTTCAGGATGGTGTCTGTATCTGTGTGTGTGTGATTCTGTCTGTCTGTGTATGTCTGTTTGTGTGTGATTCTGTGTGCGTGTTCAATGTTTTATATATTTTCAAACTGCATTGATGTTGCCAGTCTCTCTTGCTTTTCCGTATTTATAAACTCAATGTCATCGTTTTGCTGATATAAAATGGTGGCTGTGGACAAATTTAAAATGTCTGCCTGACTGATGTGTGTCAACAATACTTTCACCAAGGGAGAGGGGACAATGTGTCAAAAGCCATTTCCATTCATTGATGTTAGCAGAGATAGGAAATTGAGACAGCTCTTTGAAGGGGATGAAAATGTAAATCTCAGATACTGTTTTCAGTGAATCCGGAGAGACAATGTGACATTCCTGAAAAGTCTGCCTTACTTTCCAAGCTCCTAGTATATGAGAGAAACATAATATACAAAACCTGAATGAGCTCAGCCACTGAATTGTCGATTTGCAGCGTTTGATCAGGCTAGGCTAGGCTAGGCCTTATCCCAAATTGAAGGGTTTTTCAAATCCAACACTGACCTTCTGTGGGTTTAAATTGGGAACCCATTGACTAGATTCAAGGCTGTAAATCACTCTGGGCTATCTTTTTTTCTGTACATAACCACACTGAACCCCTCGATTAAATTCCAAGCTGTAACTCACCCTGGGCTATCTGTTACTCTGTATATAAACCACCCATAACCCCTCGATTAGATTCCAGTCTGTCCCTCGCTCTTGGGTATCCCATATGCTATATATAAACCACCCCGAACCACTTGGTTAGATTTCAGTCTCTAACTCACTCATCGGTATCTCATATGCTGTATATAAAAAACCTCAACCCCTCGGTTAGATTAGAGTCTCTCCCTCAATCCTGGGTATCTCATATGCTTTATATAAACCACCCTGTACCCCGCGATTAGATTTCAGTCTCTCCCTCACTCATGGGTATCTCATATGCTGTATATAAACCACCCTGAACCCCTCGATTAGATTTTGGTCTCTCGCTCACTCATGGGTATCTCATATGCTGCATATAAACCACCCTGAACCCCTCGATTAGATTCCAGTCTCTCCCTCACACCTGGTTATCTCATATGATTTATATAAACCACCCTGAACCCCTCGATTAGATTTCAGTCTCTCCCTCACTCATGGGTATCTCATATGCTGCATATAAACCACCCTGAACCCCTCGATTAGATACCAGTCTGTCCCTCACACCTGGTTATCTCATATGCTTTATATAAACCACCCTGTACCCCGTGATTAGATTTCAGTCTCTCCCTCACTCATGGGTATCTCATATGCTGTATATAAACCACCCCAAACCCCTCAATTTAATTCCAGTCTGTCCCTCACTCTTGGGTATCTCAAATGCTGTATATAAACCACCCCGAACCCCTAGATTTGATACCTGTCTCACCGTCTTTCCTGGTTATCTCATATGCTGTACATAAACCACCCTGAACCCCTCGATTAGATTCCAGTCTCTCCCTCACACCTGGTTATCTCATATGCTTTATATAAACCACCCTGTACCCCGCGATTAGATTTCAGTCTCTCCCTCACTCATGGATATCTCATATGCTGTATATAAACCACCCCGAACCCAACGATTAGATTTCAGTCTCTCCCTCACTCATGGGTATCTCATATGCTGCATATAAACCACCCTGAACCCCTCGATTAGATTCCAGTCTCTCCCTCACACCTGGTTATCTCATATGCTTTATATAAACCACCCTGTACCCCGTGATTAGATTTCAGTCTCTCCCTCACTCATGGGTATCTCATATGCTGTATATAAACCACCCCGAACCCCTCAATTTAATTCCAGTCTGTCCCTCACTCTTGGGTATCTCAAATGCTGTATATAAACCACCCCGAACCCCTAGATTTGATTCCTGTCTCACCGTCTTTCCTGGTTATCTCATATGCTGGACATAAACCACCCTGAACCCCTCGATTAGATTCCAGTCTCTCCCTCACACCTGGTTATCTCATATGCTTTATATAAACCACCCTGTACCCTGTGATTAGATTTCAGTCTCTCCCTCACTCATGGATATCTCATATGCTGTATATAAACCAGCCCGAACCCTACGATTAGATTTCAGTCTCTCCCTCACTCATGGGTATCTCATACGCTGCATATAAACCACCCTGAACCCCTCGATTAGATTCCAATCTCTCCCTCACACATGGTTATCTCATATACTTTATATAAACCACCCTGTACCCCGTGATTAGATTTCAGTCTCTCCCTCACTCATGGGTATCTCATATGCTGTATATAAACCACCCCAAACCCCTCAATTTAATTCCAGTCTCTCCCTCACTATTGGGTATCTCAAATGCTGTATATAAGCCACCCCGAACCCCTAGATTTGATTCCTGTCTCACCGTCTTTCCTGGTTATCTCATATGCTGTACATAAACTTCCCTGAACCCCTTAATTAGATTCCAGTCTCTCCCTCACTCCAGGGTATCTCATATGCTGTAAGTAAAACACCCTGAACCCCTCAATTAGATTTCAGTCTCTCACCACTCCTGGATATCTCGTACACTGGAAATAAACCACCCTGAAACCCTCGATTTGATTCCTGTCTCACCGTCGCACCTGGTTATCTCATATACTGTACATATACCACCCTGAACCCCTCAATTAAATTCCAGTCTGTCCCTCACTCTTGAGTACCTCATATGCTGTATATAAACCACTTCGAACCCATCGATTAGATTTCAGTCTCTCCCTCACTCCGGTGTATCTGATTGCTGTATGTAAACCACCCTGAACCCCTCCATTAGATTTCAGTCTCTCCCTCACTACTGAGTATCTCATATGCTGTATGCAAACCACCCTGAACCCCTTGATTCGATTCCAATCTGTCCCTCGCTCTTGGGTATCCCATATGCTATATATAAACCACCCCGAACCACTCGGTTAGATTTCAGTCTCTAACTCACTCATGGGTATCTCATTTTCTGTATATAAAAAACCTCAACCCCTCGGTTAGATTAGAGTCTCTCCCTCAATCCTGGGATTCTCTTATGCTTTATATAAACAACCCTGTACCCCGCGATTAGATTTCAGTCTCTCCCTCACTCATGGGTATCTCATATGCTGTATATAAACCACCCTGAACCCCTCGATTAGATTCTGGTCTCTCCCTCACTCATGGGTATCTCATATGCTGTATATAAACCACCCTGTACCCCGTGATTAGATTTCAGTCTCTCCCTCACTCATGGGTATCTCATATGCTGTATATAAACCACCCCAAACCCCTCAATTTAATTCCAGTCTGTCCCTCACTCTTGGGTATCTCAAATGCTGTATATAAACCACCCCGAACCCCTAGATTTGATTACTGTCTCACCGTCTTTCCTGGTTATCTCATATACTGTACATAAAACACCCTGAACCCCTCGATTAGATTCCAGTCTCTCCCTCACACCTGGTTATCTCATATGCTTTATATAAACCACCCTGTACCCTGCGATTAGATTTCAGTCTCTCCCTCACTCATGGGTATCTTATATGCTGTATATAAACCACCTCGAACCCCTCGATTAGATTTCAGTCTCTCCCTCACTCATGGGTATATCATATGCTGCATATAAACCACCCTGAACCCCTCGATTAGATTCCAGTCTCTCCCTCACACCTGGTTATCTCATATGCTTTATATAAACCACCCTGTACCCGTGATTAGATTTCAGTCTCTCCCTCACTCATGGGTATCTCATATGCTGTATATAAACCACCCCAAACCCCTCAATTTAATTCCAGTCTGTCCCTCACTCTTGGGTATCTCAAATGCTGTATATAAACCACCCCGAACCCCTAGATTTAATTCCTGTCTCACCGTCTTTCCTGGTTATCTCATATGCTGTACATAAACCACCCTGAACCCCTCGATTAGATTCCAGTCTCTCCCTCAAACCTGGTTATCTCATATGCTTTATATAAACCACCCTGTACCCCGCGATTAGATTTCAGTCTCTCCCTCACTCATGGGTATCTCATATGCTGTATATAAACCACCCCAAACTCCGCAATTTAATTCCAGTCTGTCCCTCACCCTTGGGTATCTCAAATGCTTTATATAAACCACCCCGAACCCCTAGATTTGATTCCAGTCTCACCGTCTTTCCTGGTTATCTCATATGCTATACATAAACTTCCCTGAACCCCTTAATTTAATTCCAGTCTGTCCCTCACTCTTGGGTATCTCATATGCTGTTTGTAAACCACCCGTAACCCCTCGATTAGATTCCAGTCTGTCCCTCACTCTTGAGTACCTCATATGCTGTATATAAACCACTTCGAACCCCTCAATTAGATTCCAATCTGTCCCTCACTCTTGGGCATTTCATTTGCTGTATATAAACCACCCCGAACCCCTCGATTAGATTTCCGTCTCTCCCTCATTCCTGGGTATCTCATATGCTGTATATAAACCACCTCGAACCCCTCGATTAGATTCCAGTCTGTCCCTCACTCCAGGGTATCTCATATGCTGTATATAAACCACTTCGAACCCCTCGGTTAGATTTCAGGCTCTCCCTCACTCCGGTGTATCTGATTGCTGTATGTAAACCACCCCGAACCCATCGATTAGATTTCAGTCTCTCCCTCACTACTGAGTATCTCATATCCTGTATGTTAACCACCCTGAACACCTCCATTAGATTTCAGTCTCTCACTCACTCCTGGGTATCTCATATGCTGTATGTAAACCACCCTGAACCCCTCAATTCGATTCCAGTCTCTCCCTCACACCTGGTTATCTCATATGCTGTATTTAAACTACCCTGAACCACTCGATTATATTCCAGTCTCTCCCTCACTCCTGGATATCTCATATGCTGTATATAAACCACCCCGAACCCCTCGATTAGATTTTGGTCTCTCCCACACTCATGGATATCTCATATGCTGTATATAAACCACTCTGAACCCCTTGATTAGATTCCAGTCTCTCCCTCACACCTGGGTATCTCATATGCTGTATATAAACCACCCCGAACGCCTCGATTACATTTCAGTCTGTCCGTCACTCTTGGGTATCTCATTTGCTGTATATAAACCACCCCGAAACCCTCGAATAGATTACAGTCTCTCCCTCGCTCCTGCTTATCGCATATGCTGTTTATAAACCACCCCGAACCCCTCGATTACATTTCAGTCTTTCCCTCACTCCTCGGAATTATATGCTGTATGTAAACCACCCTGAACCCCTCGATTTGATTCCAGTGTCTGTCCCTCACTCTTGGGTGTCTCATATGCTGTGTGTAAACCATAAACCCCTGAATTAGATTCCAGTCTGGAACTCACTCCTGGGGATGTGTTATTGGATCAGTGAAGTGATCCTTGTTGGATGTTGACCGAAGAAAAGGTAAACTAAATGGTCAAATGTTACATTGGGAGCAGGAACACAGAAAGCTGCTGTTTCATTTCAGTTCTGTTACATATCTCCAAGTTTCAGATTGGGACTGAATTTCTGTCACAATGGGGAAAATCTCAAAAGCTGTTTACTGTCCTGCTTGAATGCATCATCATAAAATGAATTCCCTTGCAAGATAGGAAATGGAGACAGCTTCTGGATGGTGTCTGTATCTGTGTGTGTGTGATTCTGTCTGTCTGTGTATGTCTGTTTGTGTGTGATTCTGTGTGCGTGTTCAATGTTTTATATATTTTCAAACTGCATTGATGTTGCCAGTCTCTCTTGCTTTTCGGTATTTATAAAATCAATGTCATCGTTTTGCTGATATAAAATGGTGGCTGTGGACAAATTTAAAATGTCTGCCTGACTGATGTGTGTCAGGAATACTTTCACCAAGGGAGAGGGGACAATGTGTCAAAAGCCATTTCCATTCATTGATGTTAGCAGAGATAGGAAATTGAGACAGCTCTTTGAAGGGGATGAAAATGTAAATCTCAGATACTGTTTCCAGTGAATCCGGAGAGACAATGTGACATTCCTGAAAAGTCTGCCTTACTTTCCAAGCTCCTAGTATATGAGAGAAACGTAATATACAAAACCTGAAAGAGCTCAGCCACTGAATTGTAGATTTGCAGCGTTTGATCAGGCTAGGCTAGGCTAGGCCTTATCCCAAATTGAAGGGTTTCTCAAATCCAACACTGACCTTCTGTGGGTTTAAATTGGGAACCCATTGACTAGATTCAAGGCTGTAAATCACTCTGGGCTATCTTTTTTCTGTACATAACCACACTGAACCCCTCGATTAAATTCCAAGCTGTAATTCACCCTGGGCTATCTGTTACTCTGTATATAAACCACCCATAACCCCTCGATTAGATTCCAATCTGTCCCTCGCTCTTGGGTATCTCATATCCTATATATAAACCACCCCGAACCGCTTGGTTAGATTTCAGTCTCTAACTCATTCATGGGTATCTCATATGCTGCATATAAACCACCCTGAACCCCTCGATTAGATTCCAGTCTCTCCCTCACACCTGGTTATCTCATATGCTTTATATAAACCACCCTGTACCCCGCGATTAGATTTCAGTCTCTCCCTCACTCATGGATATCTCATATGCTGTATATAAACCACCCCAAACCCCTCGATTAGATTTCAGTCTCTCCCTCACTCATGGGTATCTCATATGCTGCATATAAACCACCCTGAACCCCTCGATTAGATTCCAGTCTCTCCCTCACACCTGGTTATCTCATATGCTTTATATAAACCACCCTGTACACCGTGATCAGATTTCAGTCTCTCCCTCACTCATGGGTATCTCATATGCTGTATATAAACCACCCCAAACCCCTCAATTTAATTCCAGTCTGTCCCTCACTCTTGGGTATCTCAAATGCTGTATATGAACCACCCCGAACCCCTAGATTTGATTCCTGTCTCACCGTCTTTCCTGGTTATCTCATATGCTGTACATAAACCACCCTGAACCCCTCGATTAGATTCCAGTCTCTCCCTCACACCTGGTTATCTCATATGCTTTATATAAACCACCCTGTACCCTGTGATTAGATTTCAGTCTCTCCCTCACTCATGGGTATCTCATATGCTGTATATAAACCACCCCAAACTCCTCAATTTAATTCCAGTCTGTCCCTCACTCTTGGGTATCTCAAATGCTGTATATAAACCACCCCGAACCCCTAGATTTGATTCCTGTCTCACCGTCTTTCCTGGTTATCTCATATGCTGTACATAAACCATCCTGAACCCCTCGATTAGATTCCAGTCTCTCCCTCACACCTGGTTATCTCATATGCTTTATATAAACCACCCTGTACCCCGCGATTAGATTTCAGTCTCTCCCTCACTCATGGATATCTCATATGCTGTATATAAACCACCCCAAACCCCTCGATTAGATTTCAGTCTCTCCCTCACTCATGGGTATCTCATATGCTGCATATAAACCACCCTGAACCCCTCGATTAGATTCCAGTCTCTCCCTCACACCTGGTTATCTCATATGCTTTATATAAACCACCCTGTACACAGTGATTAGATTTCAGTCTCTCCCTCACTCATGGGTATCTCATATGCTGTATATAAACCACCCCAAACCCCTCAATTTAATTCCAGTCTGTCCCTCACTCTTGGGTATCTCAAATGCTGTATATGAACCACCCCGAACCCCTAGATTTGATTCCTGTCTCACCGTCTTTCCTGGTTATCTCATATGCTGTACATAAACCACCCTGAACCCCTCGATTAGATTCCAGTCTCTCCCTCACACCTGGTTATCTCATATGCTTTATATAAACCACCCTGTACCCTGTGATTAGATTTCAGTCTCTCCCTCACTCATGGGTATCTCATATGCTGTATATAAACCACCCCAAACTCCTCAATTTAATTCCAGTCTGTCCCTCACTCTTGGGTATCTCAAATGCTGTATATACACAACCCCGAACCCCTAGATTTGATTCCTGTCTCACCGTCTTTCCTGGTTATCTCATATGCTGTACATAAACCATCCTGAACCCCTCGATTAGATTCCAGTCTCTCCCTCACACCTGGTTATCTCATATGCTTTATATAAACCACCCTGTACCCCGCGATTAGATTTCAGTCTCTCCCTCACTCATGGATATCTCATATGCTGTATATAAACCACCCCAAACCCCTCGATTAGATTTCAGTCTCTCCCTCACTCATGGGTATCTCATATGCTGCATATAAACCACCCTGAACCCCTCGATTAGATTCCAGTCTCTCCCTCACACCTGGTTATCTCATATGCTTTATATAAACCACCCTGTACACAGTGATTAGATTTCAGTCTCTCCCTCACTCATGGGTATCTCATATGCTGTATATAAACCACCCCAAACCCCTCAATTTAATTCCAGTCTGTCCCTCACTCTTGGGTATCTCAAATGCTGTATATGAACCACCCCGAACCCCTAGATTTGATTCCTGTCTCACCGTCTTTCCTGGTTATCTCATATGCTGTACATAAACCACCCTGAACCCCTCGATTAGATTCCAGTCTCTCCCTCACACCTGGCTATCTCATATGCTTTATATAAACCACCCTGTACCCCGCGATTAGATTTCAGTCTCTCCCTCACTCATGGGTATCTCATATGCTGTATATAAACCACCCTGTACCCCGTGATTAGATTTCAGTCTCTCCCTCACTCATGGGTATCTCATATGCTGTATATAAACCACCCCAAACTCCTCAATTTAATTCCAGTCTGTCCCTCACTCTTGGGTATCTCAAATGCTGTATATAAACCACCCCGAACCCCTAGATTTGATTCCTGTCTCACCGTCTTTCCTGGTTATCTCATATGCTATACATAAAGTTCCCTGAACGCCTTACTTTAATTCCAGTCTGTCCCTCACTCTTGGGTATCTCATATGCTGTTTGTAAACCACCCATAACCCCTCGATTAGATTCCAGTCTGTCCCTCACTCTTGAGTACCTCATATGCTGTATATAAACCACTTCGAACCCCTCAATTAGATTCCAATCTGTCCCTCACTGTTGGGCATTTCATTTGCTGTATATAAACCACCCCGAACCCCTCGATTAGATTTCCGTCTCTCCCTCATTCCTGGGTATCTCATATGCTATATATAAACCACCTCGAACCCCTCGATTAGATTCCAGTCTCTCCCTCACTCCAGGGTATCTCATATGCTGTATGTAAAACACCCTGAACCCCTCAATTAGATTTCAGTCTCTCACCACTCCTGGATATCTCGTACACTGGAAATAAACCACCCTGAAACCCTCGATTTGATTCCTGTCTCACCGTCGCACCTGGTTATCTCATACACTGTACATAAACCACCCTGAACCCCTCAATTTAATTCCAGTCTGTCCCTCACTCTTGAGTACCTCATATGCTGTATATAAACCACTTCGAACCCCTCGGTTAGATTTCAGTCTCTCCCTCACTCCGGTGTATCTGATTGCTGTATGTAAACCACCCCGAACCCATCGATTAGATTTCAGTCTCTCCCTCACTACTGAGTATCTCATATCCTGTATGTAAACCACCCTGAACCCCTCGATTCGATTCCAGTCTCTCCCTCACACCTGGTTATCTCATATGCTGTATTTAAACTACCCTGAACCACTCGATTATATTCCAGTCTCTCCCACACTCCTGGGTATCTCATATGCTGTATATAAACCACCCCGAACCCCTCGATTAGATTTTGGTCTCTCCCACACTCATGGGTATCTCATATGCTGTATATAAACCACCCTGAACCCCTTGATTAGATTCCAGTCTCTCCCTCACACCTGGGTATCTCATATGCTGTATATAAACCACCCCGAACGCCTCGATTACATTTCAGTCTGTCTGTCACTCTTGGGTATCTCATTTGCTGTATATAAACCACCCCGAAACCCTCGAATAGATTACAGTCTCTCCCTCACTCCTCGGAATCATATGCTGTATGTAAACCACCCTGAACCCATCGATTTGATTCCAGTGTCTGTCCCTCACTCTTGGGTGTCTCATATGCTGTGTGTAAACCATAAACCCCTGAATTAGATTCCAGTCTGGAACTCACTCCTGGGAATGTGTTATTGGATCAGTGAAGTGATCCTTGTTGGATGTTGACCGAAGAAAAGGTAAACTAAATGGTCAAATGTTACATTGGGAGCAGGAACACAGAAAGCTGCAGTTTCATTTCAGTTCTGTTACATATCTCCAAGTTTCAGATTGGGACTGAATTTCTGTCACAATGGGGAAAATCTCAAAAGCTGTTTACTGTCCTGCTTGAATGCATCATCATAAAATGAATTCCCTTGCAAGATAGGAAATGGAGACAGCTTCTGGATGGTGCCTGTATCTCTGTGTGTGTGATTCTGCCTGTCCGTATATGTCTGTTTGTGTGTGATTCTGTGTGCGTGTTCAATGTTTTATATATTTTCAAACTGCATTGATGTTGCCAGTCTCTCTTGCTTTTCCGTATTTATAAACTCAATGTCATCGTTTTGCTGATATAAAATGGTGGCTGTGGACAAATTTAAAATGTCTGCCTGACTGATGTGTGTCAGGAATACTTTCACCAAGGGAGAGGGGACAATGTGTCAAAAGCCATTTCCATTCATTGATGTTAGCAGAGATAGGAAATTGAGACAGCTCTTTGAAGGGGATGAAAATGTAAATCTCAGATACTGTTTCCAGTGAATCCGCAGAGACAATGTGACATTCCTGAAAAGTCTGCCTTACTTTCCAAGCTCCTAGTACATGAGAGAAACATAATATACAAAACCTGAAAGAGCTCAGCCACTGAATTGTCGATTTGCAGCGTTTGATCAGGCTAGGCTAGGCTAGGCCTTATCCCAAATTGAAGGGTTTTTCAAATCCAACACTGACCTTCTGTGGGTTTAAATTGGGAACCCATTGACTAGATTCAAGGCTGTAAATCACTCTGGGCTATCTATTTTTCTGTACATAACCACACTGAACCCCTCGATTAAATTCCAAGCTGTAACTCACCCTGGGCTATCTGTTACTCTGTATATAAACCACTCTGAACCCATCGATTAGATTCCAGTCTGTCCCTCGCTCTTGGGTATCTCATATGCTATATATAAACCACCCTGAACCGCTCGGTCAGATTTCAGTCTCTGACTCACTCATGGGTATCTCATATGCTGTATATAAAAAACCTCAACCTCTCGGTTAGATTAGAGTCTCTCCCTCAATCCTGAGTATCTCACATGCTTTATATAAACCACCCTGTACCCCGCGATTAGATTTCAGT
This sequence comes from Chiloscyllium plagiosum, assembly GCF_037043375.1. Lineage (NCBI taxonomy): Eukaryota > Metazoa > Chordata > Chondrichthyes > Orectolobiformes > Hemiscylliidae > Chiloscyllium > Chiloscyllium plagiosum. Next base: position 32,543,823 of record NW_028270185.1, on the reverse strand, counting down.
CTCTCCCTCACTCATGGGTATCTCATATGCTGTATATAAACCACCCTGAATCCCTCGATTAGATTCCAGTCTCTCCCTCACACCTGGTTATCTCATATGATTTATATAAACCACCCTGTACCCCGCAATTAGATTTCAGTCTCTCCCTCACTCATGGGTATCTCATATGCTGTATATAAACCACCCCGAAACCCTCGATTAGATTTCAGTCTCTCCCTCACTCATGGGTATCTCATATGCTGCATATAAACCAACCTGAACCCCTCGATTAGATTCCAGTCTCTCCCTCACACCTGGTTATCTCATATGCTTTATATAAACCACCCTGTACCCCGTGATTAGATTTCAGTCTCTCCCTCACACATGGGTATCTCATATGCTGTATATAAACCACCCCAAACCCCTCAATTTAATTCCAGTCTGTCCCTCATTCTTGGGTATCTCAAATGCTGTATATAAACCACCCCGAACCCCTAGATTTGATTCCTGTCTTACCGTCTTTCCTGGTTATCTCATATGCTGTACATAAACCATCCTGAACCCCTCGATTAGATTCCAGTCTCTCCCTCACACCTGGTTATCTCATATGCTTTATATAAACCACCCTGTACCCCGCGATTAGATTTCAGTCTCTCCCTCACTCATGGATATCTCATATGCTGTATATAAACCACCCCAAACCCCTCGATTAGATTTCAGTCTCTCCCTCACTCATGGGTATCTCATATGCTGCATATAAACCACCCTGAACCCCTCGATTAGATTCCAGTCTCTCCCTCACACCTGGTTATCTCATATGCTTTATATAAACCACCCTGTACACCGTGATTAGATTTCAGTCTCTCCCTCACTCATGGGTATCTCATATGCTGTATATAAACCACCCCAAACCCCTCAATTTAATTCCAGTCTGTCCCTCACTCTTGGGTATCTCAAATGCTGTATATGAACCACCCCGAACCCCTAGATTTGATTCCTGTCTCACCGTCTTTCCTGGTTATCTCATATGCTGTACATAAACCACCCTGAACCCCTTAATTTAATTCCAGTCTGTCCCTCACTCTTGTGTATCTCATATGCTGTTTGTAAACCACCCATAACCCCTCGATTAGATTCCAGTCTGTCCCTCACTTTTGAGTACCTCATATGCTGTATTTTAACCACTTCGAACCCCTCAATTAGATTCCAATCTGTCCCTCACACTTGGGCATTTCATTTGCTGTGTATAAACCACCCCGAACCCCTCGATTAGATTTTCGTCTCTCCCTCATTCCTGGGTATCTCATATGCTGTATATAAACCACCTCGAATCTCTCGATTAGATTCCAGTCTCTCCCTCACTCCAGGGTATCTCATATGCTGTATGTATACCACCCTGAACCCCTCAGTTAGATTTCAGTCTCTCACCACTCCTGGCTATCTCGTACACTGGAAATAAACCACCCTGAAACTCTCGATTTGATTCCTGTCTCACCGTCGCACCTGGTTATCTCATATACTATACATAAACCACCCTGAACCCCTCAATTTAATTCCAGTCTGTCCCTCACTCTTGTGTACCTCATATGCTGTATATAAACCACTTCGAACCCCTCGGTTAGATTTCAGTCTCTCCCTCACTCCGGTGTATCTGATTGCTGTATGTAAACCACCCCGAACCCATTGATTGGATTTCAGTCTTTCCCTCACTACTGAGTATCTCATATCCTGTATGTAAACCACCCTGAACCCCTCCATTAGATTTCAGTCTCTCCCTCACTCCTGGGTATCTCATATGCTGTATGTAAACAACCCTGAACCCCTCGATTCGATTCCAGTCTCTCCCTCACACCTGGTTATCTCATATGCTGTATGTAAACTACCCTCAACCACTCGATTATATTCCAGTCTCTCCCTCACTCCTGGATATCTCATATGCTGTATATAAACCACCCCGAACCCGTCGATTAGATTTTGGTCTCTCCCACACTCATGGGTATCCCATATGCTGTATATAAACCACCGTGAACCCCTTGATTAGATTCCAGTCTCTCCCTCACACCTGGGTATCTCATATGCTGTATATAAACCACCCCGAACGCCTCGATTACATTTCAGTCTGTCCGTCACTCTTGGGTATCTCATTTGCTGTATATAAACTACCCCGAAACCCTCAAATAGATTACAGTCTCTCCCTCGCTCCTGCTTATCGCATATGCTGTTTATAAACCACCCCGAACCCGTCGATTACATTTCAGTCCTTCCCTCACTCCTCGGAATCATATGCTGTATGTAAACTACCCTGAACCCCTCGATTTGATTCCAGTGTCTGTCCCTCACTCTTGGGTGTCTCATATGCTGTGTGCAAACCATAAACACCTCAATTAGATTCCAGTCTGGAACTCACTCCTGGGGATGTGTTATTGGATCAGTGAAGTGATCCTTGTTGGATGTTGACCGAAGACAAGGTAAACTAAATGGTCAAATGTTACATTGGGAGCAGGAACACAGAAAGCTGCTGTTTCATTTCAGTTCTGTTACATATCTCCAAGTTTCAGATTGGGACTGAATTTCTGTCACAATGGGGAAAATCTCAAAAGCTGTTTACTGTCCTGCTTGAATGCATCATCATAAAATGAATTCCCTTGCAAGATAGGAAATGGAGACAGCTTCTGGATGGTGTCTGTATCTGTGTGTGTGTGATTCTGTCTGTCTGTGTATGTCTGTCTGTGTGTGATTCTGTGTGCGTTTTAATGTTTTATATATTTTCAAACTGCATTGAAGTTGCCAGTCTCTCTTGCTTTTCGGTATTTATAAACTCAATGTCATCGTTTTGCTGATATAAAATGGTGGCTGTGGACAAATTTAAAATGTCTGCCTGACTGATGTGTGTCAGGAATACTTTCACCAAGGGAGAGGGGACAATGTGTCAAAAGCCATTTACATTCATTGATGTTAGCAGAGATAGGAAATTGAGACAGCTCTTTGAAGGGGATGAAAATGTAAATCTCAGATACTGTTTTCAGTGAATCCGGAGAGACAATGTGACATTCCTGAAAAGTCTGCCTTACTTTCCAAGCTCCTAGTATATGAGAGAAACATAATATACAAAACCTGAAAGAGCTCAGCCACTGAATTGTAGATTTGCAGCGTTTGATCAGGCTAGGCTAGGCTAGGCCTTATCCCAAATTGAAGGGTTTTTCAAATCCAACACTGACCTTCTGTGGGTTTAAATTGGGAACCCATTGACTAGATTCAAGGCTGTAAATCACTCTGGGCTATCTTTTTCTCTGTACATAACCACACTGAGCCCCTCGATTAAATTCCAAGCTGTAACTCACCCTGGGCTATCTGTTACTCTGTATATAAACCACTCTGAACCCATCGATTAGATTCCAGTCTGTCCCTCGCTCTTGGGTATCTCATATCCTATATATAAACCACCCGAACCGCTCGGTTAGATTTCAGTCTCTAACTCACTCATGGGTATCTCATATGCTGTATATAAAAAACCTCAACCCCTCGGTTAGATTAGAGTCTCTCCCTCAATCATGGGTATCTCATATGCTTTATATAAACCACCCTGAACCCCTCGATTAGATTCCAGTCTCTCCCTCACACCTGGTTATCTCATATGCTTTATATAAACCACCCTGTACCCCGTGATTAGATTTCAGTCTCTCCCTCACTCATGGGTATCTCATATGCTGCATATAAACCACCCCAAACCCCTCAATTTAATTCCAGTTTGTCCCTCACTCTTGGGTATCTCAAATGCTGTATATAAACCACCCGAACCCCTAGATTTGATTCCTGTCTCACCGTCTGTCCTGGTTATCTCATATGCTGTACATAAACCTCCCTGAACCCCTTAATTTAATTCCAGTCTGTCCCTCACTCTTGGGTATCTCATATGCTGTTTGTAAACCACCCATAACCCCTCGATTAGATTCCAGTCTGTCCCTCACTCTTGGGCATTTCATTTGCTGTATATAAACCACCCCGAACCCCTCGATTAGATTTCAGTCTCTCCCTCACTCCAGGGTATCTCATATGCTGTATGTAAACCACCCTGAACCCCTCAATTAGATTTCAGTCTCTCACCACTCCTGGCTATCTCGTACACTGGAAATAAACCACCCTGAAACCCTCGATTTGATTCCTGTCTCACCGTCGCACCTGGTTATCTCATATACTGTACATAAACCACCCTGAACCCCTCAATTTAATTCCAGTCTGTCCCACACTCTTGAGTACCTCATATGCTGTATATAAACCACTTTGAAACCCTCGGTTAGATTTCAGTCTCTCCCTCACTCCGGTGTATCTGATTGCTGTATGTAAACCACCCCGAACTCCTCGATTAGATTTCAGTCTCTCCCTCACTCCTGAGTATCTCATATCCTGTATGTAAACCACCCCGAACCCCTCCATTAGATTTCAGTCTCTCCCTCACTCCTGGGTATCTCATATGCTGTATGCAAACCACCCTGAACCCCTTGATTCGATTCCAGTCTCTCCTTCACTCCTGGTTATCTCAAATGCTGTATGTAAACTACCCTGAACCAGTCGATTATATTCCAGTCTCTCCCTCACTCCTGGTTATCTCATATGCTGTATATAAACCACCCGAACCCCTCGATTAGATTTTGGTCTCTCCCACACTCATGGGTATCTCATATGCTGTATATAAACCACCCTGAACCCCTCGATTAGATTCCAGTCTCTCCCTCACTCATGGGTATCTCATATGCTGCGTATAAACCACCCTGAACCCCTCGATTAGATTCCAGTCTCTCCCTCACACCTGGTTATCTCATATGCTTTATATAAACCACCCTGTACCCCGTGATTAGATTTCAGTCTCTCCCTCACTCTTGGGTATCTCAAATGCTGTATATAAACCACCCCGAACCCCTAGATTTGATTCCTGTCTCACCGTCTTTCCTGGTTATCTCATATGCTGTATGTGAACCACCCTGAACCCCTTGATTAGATTCCAGTCTCTCCCTCACACCTGGGTATCTCATATGCTGTATATAAACCACCCCAAACGCCTCGATTACATTTCAGTCTGTCCGTCACTCTTGGGTATCTCATTTGCTGTATATAAACAACCCCGAAACCCTCGAATAGATTACAGTCTCTCCCTCGCTCCTGGTTATCGCATATGCTGTTTACAAACCACCCCGAACCCCTCGATTACATTTCAGTCTTTCCCTCACTCCTCGGAATCATATGCTGTATGTAAACCACCCTGAACCCCTCGATTAGATTCCAGTCACTCCCTCACTCCTGGATATCTGATACACTGTATATAAACCACCCTAAACCCCTCGATTTGATTCCTGTCTCACCGTCGCTCCTGGTTATCTCATATGCTGTACATAAACCACCCTGAACCCCTCAATTTAATTCCAGACTGTCCCTCACTCCTGGGTATCTCATATGCTGTATATAAACCACTTCGAACCCCTCGATTAGATTCCAATCTGTTCCTCACTCTTGGGCATTTCATTTGCTGTATATAAACCACCCCTAACCCCTCGATTAGATTTCCGTCTCTCACTCATTCCTGGGTATCTCATACGCTGTATCTAAACCACCCTGAACCCCTCTATTAGATTCCAATCTCTCCCTCACTCCTGGTTATCCCATATGGTGTATGTAAACCACCCCGCACCTCTCGATTAGATTTCAATCTCTCCCTCACTCCTGGTTATCTCATACACTGTATATAAACCACCCTGAACCCCTCGATTTGATTCCAGTCTCTCTCTCATTCTTGGGTATCTCATATGCTGTATGTAAAGCACCCATAACCCCTCGATGAGATTCCAGTCTGTATATATTCCACCCTGAACCCCTCAGTTAGATTCAATGACTGAACTCACCCTGGGCTATCTGTTATTCTGTATATGAACCACTCTGAACCCCTCAGTTAGATTCCATGCCTTAACTCACCCTGGGCTATCTGTTATTCTGTATATAAACCACTCTGAACCCCTCACTTAGATTCAATGACTTAACTCACTCCGGGCTATCTGTTATTGATTTGATTCCACTTCATGTCATGTTAAGCTCATGTTGCCAACACAACCTCATCTCAATAATGATCAATGTATCACGGTCCTCCTATCTGCTGGCACTACCATCATGTTGACTTACTGATGTTTACGTACATGATCAGCTGTAGCATCTGAACAATACTGTTTCAGAATTTCTCATCATTTTACACAGAAACATTCAGCTTTTTCTATTCTTACTGCAAATCACCTTCCAGAATATTCTCTTGCACCTGCCAATGTTTTCAGTATAATTCACAAAACACTGACAGCAAAGTAGATGACATGACGGGATGTAGCAAACTGTTAAACTCAGTACCTTCATGTTGCAATGTAATAATATCCCGTCAGAAACCTGCCCTGGGTCAGGGACAAAACCTCCCTGGGTCTGGAAGTGGGGACTGGGCAGAGAAAGGGGTTTTCGTCTGTCACTGAGTTAGTTTGGAAATCTGTTCTGCTCATGGACATTTCTCCACATTATATTCAGTTTCTATGTGTGAGTGGGTGTGTGTGTGTGTGTATGATGGTGAGAGAGAGGGACAGGGCGAGAGAGTGAGAGGGACAGGGAGAGAGAGAGGTACAGAGAGAGAGAGGGACAGGGAGAGAGAGAGGGACATGGAGAGAGACAGAGGGACAGGGAGAGAGAGAGGGACACGGAGAGAGAGGGACAGGGAGTGAGAGGGACAGGGAGTGAGAGGGACAGGGAGTGAGAGAGGTACAGAGAGAGAGAGACAGGGAGAGCGAGGGACATGGAGAGAGACAGAGGGACAGAGAGAGAGAGGTTCGGGTTAGGGTGAGTGTGTGTGTGTGCATGATGGAGAGAGAGAGGGACAGGGAGAGAGAGAGGGACAGAGAGAGAGAGGGACAGAGAGAGAGAGAGGGACATGAAAAGAGACAGAGGGACAGGGAGAGAGAGAGGGACAGGGAGAGAGAGAGACATGGAGAGAGACAGAGGGACAGGGAGAGAGACAGAGGGACAGGGAGAGAGAGAGGGACAGGGAGAGAGAGGGACAGGGAGAGAGAGGGACAGGGAGAGAGAGAGGGACAAAGAGAGACAGAGGGACAGGGAGAGAGAGGGACAGGGAGAGAGAGGGACAGGGAGAGAGAAAGACAGGGAGAGAGACAGAGGGACAGGGAGAGAGACAGAGGGACAGGGAGAGAGAGAGGGACAGGGAGAGAGAGGGACAGGGAGAGCGAGGGACATGGAGAGAGACAGAGGGACAGGGAGAGAGAGGGGGACATGGAGAGAGAGGGGGACATGGAGAGAGAGGGACAGGGAGAGAGAGGGACACGGAGAGAGAGGGACAAAGAGAGAGAGAGGGACAGAGAGAGAGAGGGACAGGGAGAGAGAGAGACATGGAGAGAGACAGAGGGACAGGGAGAGAGACAGAGGGACAGGGAGAGAGAGAGGGACAGGGAGAGAGAGGGACAGGGAGAGAGAGGGACAGGGAGAGAGAGGGACAGGGAGAGAGAGAGGGACAAAGAGAGACAGAGGGACAGGGAGAGAGAGGGACAGGGAGAGAGAGAGACAGGGAGAGAGACAGAGGGACAGGGAGAGAGACAGAGGGACAGGGAGAGAGAGAGGGACAGGGAGAGAGAGGGACAGGGAGAGCGAGGGACATGGAGAGAGACAGAGGGACAGGGAGAGAGACAGAGGGACAGGGAGAGATAGAGGGACACAGAGAGAGAGAGGGACACAGAGAGAGAGAGAGAGGGACACAGAGAGAGAGGAACAGGGAGAGAGAGAGGGACAGGGAGAGAGAGGGACAGGGCGAAACAGAGGGACAGGGAGAGAGAGGGACACGGAGAGAGAGGGACATGGAGAGAGACAGAGGGACAGGGAGAGAGACAGAGGGACAGGGAGAGAGAAGCACACGGAGAGAGAGGGACAGGGAGAGAGATAGGGACAGAGAGAGAGAGAGATAGAGAGAGTGTGGGACCAAAACAGAGAATACATGTGTGAGAGAGAGAGCGTGTGTGTGTGAGAGAGAGAATGGGTGGGGGGAAGACAATGCAAGGGGGGTGGGAAGACAAGGCGGAGGGGAAGAGAAGGCGGGAGGGGAAGACAAGGCGGGGGGGGGGTATCTCATATGCTGTATATAAACCACCCTGAACCCCTCGATTTGATTTCAGTCTCTCCCTCACTCTTGGGTATCTCATATGCTGTATATAAACCACCCTGAACCCCTCGATTTGATTTCAGTCTCTCCCTCACTCTTGGGTATCTCATATGCTGTATATAAACCACCCTGAACCCCTCGATTTGATTTCAGTCTCTCCCTCACTCATGGGTATCTCATATGCTGTATATAAACCACCTTCAACCCCTCGATTAGATTTTGGTCTCTCCCTCACTCATGGGTATCTCATATGCTGTATATAAACCACCCTGAACCCCTCGATTTGATTTCAGTCTCTCCCTCACTCATGGGTATCTCATATGCTGTATATAAACCACCCTGAACCCCTCGATTGGATTCCAGTCTCTCCCTCACTCATGGGTATCTCATATGCTGTATATAAACCACCTTGAACCCCTCGATTTGATTTCAGTCTCTCCCTCACTCTTGGGTATCTCATATGCTTTATATAAACCACCCTGTACCCCGTGATTAGATTTCAGTCTCTCCCTCACTCATGGGTATCTCATATGCTGCATATAAACCACCCTGAACCCCTCGATTAGATTCCAGTCTCTCCCTCACACCTGGTTATCTCATATGCTGTATATAAACCACCCTGTGCCCCGCGATTAGATTTCAGTCTCCCCCTCACTCATGGGTATCTCATATGCTGTATATAAACCACCCCGAACCCCTCGATTAGATTTCAGTCTCTCCCTCACTCATGGGTACCTCATATGCTGTATATAAACCACCCCGAACCCCTCAATTTAATTCCAGTCTGTCCCTCACTCTTGGGTATCTCAAATGCTGTAAATAAACCACCCCGAACCCCTAGATTTGATTCCTGTCTCACCCTCGCTCCTGGTTATCTCATATGCTGTACATAAACCACCCTGAACACCTCAATTTATTTCCAGTCTGTCCCTCACTCTTGGGTATCTCATTTGCTGTATGTAAAGCACCCATAACCCCTCGAGTAGATTCCAGTCTGTCCCTCACTCCTGGTTATATCATATGCTGTATATAAACCAGTTCGAACCCCTCGATTAGATTTGAATCTGTCCCTCACTCTTGGGCATTTCATTTGCTGTATATAAACCACCCCGAACCCCTCGATTAGATTTCCGTCTCTCCCTCATTCCTCGTATCTCATATGCTGTATATAAACCACCCCGAACCCCTTGATTAGATTTCAATCTCTCACCACTCCTGGCTATCTCATACACTGTATATAAACCACCCTGAACCGCTCGATTTGATTCCTGTCTCACCGTCGCTCCTGGTTATCTCATATGCTGTACATAAACCACCCTGAACCCCTTAATTTAATTCCAGTCTGTCCCTCACTCTTGGGTATCTCATATGCTGTATGTAAAGCACCCATAACCCCTCGAGTAGATTCCAGTCTGTCCCTCACTCCTGGTTATATCATATGCTGTATATAAACCAGTTCGAACCCCTCGATTAGATTTGAATCTGTCCCTCACTCTTGGGCATTTCATTTGCTGTATATAAACCACCCCGAACCCCTCGATTAGATTTCCGTCTCTCCCACATTCCTCGTATCTCATATGCTGTAAATAAACCACCCCGAACCCCTTAATTAGATTTCAATCTCTCACCACTCCTGGCTATCTCATACACTGTATATAAACCACCCTGAACCCCTCGATTCGATTCCAGTCTCTCCGTCACTCCTGGTTATCTCATATGCTGTATATAAATCACCCTGAACCCCTCGAATCGATTCCAGTCTCTCACTCACTCCTGGTTATCTCAAATGCTGTATGCAAACCATCCCGCACTCCCCAATTAGATTCCAGTCTCTCCCTCACTCCTGGGTATCTCATACACTGTATATAAACCAACCCGAACCCCTCGATTAGATTTCAGTCTCTCCCTCACTCATGGGTATCTCCTATGCTGTATATAAACCACCCCAAACCCCTCGATTAGATTTCAGTCTCTCCCTCACTCCTGGTTATCTCATATGCTGTATATGAACCACCCCGAACCCCTCGATTAGATTCCAGTCACTCCCTCACTCCTGGATATCTGATACACTGTATATTAACCACCCTAAACCCCTCGATTTGATTCCTGTCTTACCGTCGCTCCTGGTTATCTCATATGCTGTACATAAACCACCGTGAACCCCTCAATTTAATTCCAGTCTGTCCCTCACTCCTGGGTATCTCATAGGCTGTATATAAACCACCGCTAACCCCTCGATTAGATTTCCGTCTCTCACTCATTCCTGGGTATCTCATATGCTGTATCTAAACCACCCTGTGTGTGTGAGAGAGAGAATGTGTGTGTGAGAGAGAATGTGTGTGTGAGAGAATGTGTGTGAGAGAGAGAATGCGTGTGTGAGAGAATGTATGTGTGTGAGAGAGAATGTGTGTGTGTGAGAGAGAATGTGTGTGTGTGAGAGAGAATGTGTGTGTGAGAGAGAATGTGTGTGTTTGAGAGAATGTGTGTGTGTGAGAGAGAGAATGTGTGTGTGTGTGAGAGAGAATGTGTGTGTAAGAGAGAGAATGTGTGTGTGAGTGAGAATGTGTGTGAGAGAGGGAGAGAATGTATGTGTGAGAGAGAGAATGTGTGTGCGAGAGAGCGAATGTGTGTGTGAGAGAGAATGTGTATGAGAGAATGAATGTGTGAGAGAGAGAGAGAATGCGTGTGTGCAAGAGAATGTGTGTGTGTGAGAGAGAATGTGTGTGTGTGAGAGAGAGTGTGTGTGTGAGAGAGAATGTGTGTGTGAGAAAGAATGTGTGTGTGAGAAAGAATGTGTGTGTGAGAGAGAATGTGTGTGAGAGAGAGAATGTGTGTGTGAGAGAGAGAATGTGTGTGTGAGAGAGAGAATGTGTGTGTGAGAGAGAGAATGTGTGCGCGAGAGAGCGAATGTGTGTGTGAGAGAGAATGTGTATGAGAGAATGAATGTGTGAGAGAGAGAGAATGTGTGTGTGTGAGAGAATGTTTGTGTGAGAGTGAGAATGTTTGTGTGAGAGAGAGAATGTGTGTGAGAGAGAGAATGCGTGTGTGAGAGAATGAATGTGTGTGAGAGAGAGAGAATGTGTGTGTGTGAGAGAGAGTGTGTGTGTGTGTGAGAGAGAATGTGTGTGTGTGAGAGAGAATGTGTGTGTGAGAGAGAATGTGTGTGTGAGAGAGAATGTGTGTGTGTGAGAGAGAGAATGTGTGTGTGTGAGAGAGAATGTGTGTGTAAGAGAGAGAATGTGTGTGTAAGAGAGAGAATGTGTGTGTGAGTGAGAATGTGTGTGAGAGAGGGAGAGAATGTATGTGTGAGAGAGAGAATGTGTGTGCGAGAGAGCGAATGTGTGTGAGAGAGAGAATGTGTATGAGAGAATGAATGTGTGAGAGAGAGAATGTGTGTGTGAGAGAGAGAATGTGTGTGTGAGAGAGAATGTTTGTGTGAGAGTGAGAATGTTTGTGTGAGAGAGAGACTGTGTGTGAGAGAGAGAATGCGTGTGTGAGAGAATGAATGTGTGTGAGAGAGAGAGAATGTGTGTGTGTGAGAGAGAATGTGTGTGTGAGAGAGAATGTTTGTGTGAGAGTGAGAATGTTTGTGTGAGAGAGAATGTTTGTGTGAGAGTGAGAATGTTTGTGTGAGAGAGAGAATGCGTGTGAGAGAGAGAATGCGTGTGTGAGAGAATGAATGTGTGTGTGTGAGAGAGAATGTGTGTGTGTGAGAGAGAATGTGTGTGTGAGAGAGAATGTGTGTGTGTGAGAGAGAATGTGTGTGTGTGAGAGAGAATGTGTGTGTGAGAGAGAATGTGTGTATGAGAGAGAATGTTTGTGTGAGAGTGAGAATGTTTGTGTGAGAGTGAGAATGTTTGTGTGAGAGAGAGAATGCGTGTGAGAGAGAGAATGCGTGTGTGAGAGAATGAATGTGTGTGTGTGAGAGAGAATGTGTGTGTGTGAGAGAGAATGTGTGTGTGAGAGAGAATGTTTGTGTGAGAGAGAGAATGTTTGTGTGAGAGAGAGAATGTGTGTGTGAGAGAGAGAATGTGTGTGTGAGAGAGAGAATGTGTGTGTGAGAGAGAGAATGTGTGTGTGAGAGAGAATGTGTGTGAGAGAGAGAATGCGTGTGTGAGAGAATGAATGTGTGTGAGAGAGAATGTGTGTTTGTGAGAGAGAATGTGTGTGTGTAAGAGAGAATGTGTGTGTGTAAGAGAGAGAATGTGTGTGTAAGAGAGAGAATGTGTGTGTGAGTGAGAATGTGTGTGAGAGAGGGAGAGAATGTATGTGTGAGAGAGAGAATGTGTGTGCGAGAGAGCGAATGTGTGTGTGAGAGAGAATGTGTATGAGAGACTGAATGTGTGTGAGAGAGAGAGAATGTGTGTGTGTGAGAGAGAATATGTGTGTGAGAGAGAATGTGTGTGTGAGAAAGAATGTGTGTGTGAGAGAGAATGTGTGTGAGAGAGAGAATGCGTGTGTGCAAGAGAATGTGTGTGTGAGAGAGAGAATGTGTGTGTGTGAGAGAGAATATGTGTGTGAGAGAGAATGTGTGTGTGAGAAAGAATGTGTGTGTGAGAGAGAATGTGTGTGAGAGAGAGAATGTGTGTGAGAGAGAGAATGTGTGTGAGAGAGAGAGAATGAGTGTGTGAGAGAGAGAATGTGTGTGTGAGAGAGAGAATGTGTGTGAGAGAGAGAGAATGTGTGTGAGAGAGAATGTGTGTGTAAGAGAGAGAATGTGTGTGTGAGAGAGAGAATGTGTGTGTGAGAGAGAGAATGTGTGTGTGAGTGAGAATGTGTGTGTGTGAGAGAGAGAAGGTGTGTGAGAGAGAGAGAATGTGTGTGTGAGAGAGAGAATGTGTGTGTGAGAGAGAGAATGTGTGTGAGAGAGAATGTGTGTGTGAGAGAGAGAATGTATGTGCGAGAGAGAGAATGTGTGTGTGAGAGAGAATGTGTGTGAGAGAATGTGTGTGAGAGAGAATGTGTGTGTGTGTGAGAGAATGTGTGTGTGTGAGAGAGAATGTGTGTGTGAGAGAGAATGTGTGTGTGAGAGAGAGAATGTGTGTGTGAAAGAGAATGTGTGTGTGAGAGAGAATGTTTGTGAGAGAGAATGTGTGTGAGAGAGAGAGAATGTGTGTGAGAGAGAGAGAATGTGTGTGAGAGAGAATGTGTGTGTGTGTGTGAGAGAATGTGTGTGTGTGAGAGAGAATGTGTATGTGAGAGAGAGAATGTGTGTGTGAAAGAGAATGTGTGTGTGAGAGAGAATGTTTGTGAGAGAGAATGTGTGTGAGAGAGAGAGAATGTGTGTGAGAGAGAGAGAATGTGTGTGTGAGAGAGAGAATCTGTGTGAGAGAGAATGTGTGTGTGTGAGAGAGAATGTGTGTGTGTGAGAGAATGTGTGTGTGTGAGAGAGAATTTGTGTGTGAGAGAGAGAATGTGTGTGTGAAAGAGAATGTGTGTGTGAGAGAGAATGTTTGTGAGAGAGAATGTGTGTGAGAGAGAATGCGTGTGTGAGAGAGAATGTGTGTGTGACAGAGAGAATGTGTGTGTGACAGAGAGAATGTGTGTGTAAGAGAGAGAATGTGTGTGTGAGTGAGAATGTGTGTGTGTGAGAGAGAATGTGTGTGTGAGAGAGAATGTGTGTGTGTGAGAGAGAATGTGTGTGTGAGAGAGAATGCGTGTGTGAGAGAGAATGTGTGTGTGACAGAGAGAATGTGTGTGTGACAGAGAGAATGTGTGTGTAAGAGAGAGAATGTGTGTGTGAGTGAGAATGTGTATGTGAGTGAGAATGTGTGTGTGGGAGAGAGAATGTGTGTGTGAGAATGTGTGTGTGTGAGAGAGAATGTGTGTGTGAGAGAGAATGTTTGTGAGAGAGAGAATGTGTGTGTGAGAGAGAATGTGTGTGAGAGAGAGAATGTGTGTGTGAGAGAGAATGTTTGTGAGAGAGAGAATGTGTGTGTGAGAGAGAATGTTTGTGAGAGAGAGAATGTGTGTGTGAGAGAGAATGTGTGTGTGAGAGAGAATGTTTGTGAGAGAGAGAATGTGTGTGAGAGAGAGAGAATGTGTGTGAGAGAGAGAGAATGTGTGAGAGAGAGAGAGAATGTGTGTGTGTGAGAGAGAATGTGTGTGTGAGAGAGAATGTGTGAGTGACAGAGAATGCGTGTGTGAGAGAGAATGCGTGTGTGAGAGATAATGCGTGTGTGAGAGAGAATGCGTGTGTGAGAGAGAATGCGTGTGTGAGAGAGAATGCGTGTGTGAGAGAGAATGTGTGTGTGAGAGAGAATGTGTGTGTAAGAGAGAGAATGTGTGTGTGAGTGAGAATGTGTGTGTGAGTGAGAATGTGTGTGTGACAGAATGTGTGTGTAAGAGAGAGAATGTGTGTGTGAGTGAGAATGTGTATGTGAGTGAGAATGTGTGTGTGTGAGAGAGAATGTGTGTGTGAGAGAGAATGTTTGTGAGAGAGAGAATGTGTGTGTGAGAGAGAATGTTTGTGTGAGAGAGAATGTGTGTGTGAGAGAGAATGTGTGTGTGAGAGAGAATGTTTGTGAGAGAGAGAATGTGTGTGTGAGAGAGAATGTTTGTGAGAGAGAGAGTGTGTGTGAGAGAGAATGTGTGTGTGAGAAAGAGAATGTGTGTGTGTAAGAGAGAGAATGTGTGTGTGTGAGAAGAGAATGTGTGTGTGTGAGAAGAGAATGTGTGTGTGATAGAGAGAATGCGAGTGAGAGAGAGAATGCATGTGTGCGAGAGAGAGAATGCATGTGCGAGAGAGATAAAGAAACCATGTGTGCGAGAGAGAGAGAATGCGTGTGTGCGAGAGGGAGAGAGAAAGTATGTGTACAAGAGAGAGTGAGAATGCGTGTGCGAGAGAGAGAGAGAATGTGTGTGTGTGAGAGAGAATGTGTGTGAGAGAGAGAATGTGTGTGTGCGAGAGGGAGACACAATGTGTGTGAGAGAGAGAATGTGTGTGTGACAGAGAGAATGTGTGTGAGAGAGAGAATGCGTGTGTGTGAGAGAGAATGTGTGTGTGTGAGAGAGAGAATGTGTGAGTGAGAGAGAATGTGTGTGTGAGTGAGAGAGAATGTGTGTGTGAGAGAGAGAATGTGTGTGTGAGAGAGAGAATGTGTATGTGAGAGAGAATGTGTGTGTGAGAGAGAGAATGTGTGTGTGTGTGTGTGTATGAGAGAGAATGCGTGTGTGTGAGAGAGAATGCGTGTGTGTGAGAGAGAATGCGTGTGTGAGAGAGAGAATGCGTGTGTGTGAGAGAGAATGTGTGTGTGTGAGAGAGAGAATGTGTGAGTGAGAGAGAATGTGTGTGTGAGTGAGAGAGAATGTGTGTGTGAGAGAGAGAATGTGTGTGTGTGAGAGAGAATGTGTATGTGAGAGAGAATGTGTGTGTGAGAGAGAGAATGTGTGTGTGTGTGTGTATGAGAGAGAATGCGTGTGTGTGAGAGAGAATGCGTGTGTGTGAGAGAGAATGCGTGTGTGTGAGAGAGAGTATGGGTGTGAGAGAGAGAATGTATGTGTGAGAAAGAGAATGTGTGTGTGTGTGAGAGAGAATGTGTGTGAGAGAGAGATAAAGAAAGCATGTGTGCGAGAGAGAGAGAATGCCTGTGTGAGAGAGAGAATGCATGTGTGCGAGAGAGAGAATGCATGTGTGCGAGAGAATGCGTGTATGCAAGTGAGAGAGAGAATGCGTGTGAGAGAGACAATGCGTGTGTGAGAGAGAATGCGTGTGTGCGAGTGAGAGAGAGAATGTGCGTGTGAGAGAGAATGCTTGTGTGAGAGAGTATGCGTGTGTGTGAGTGAGAGAGAGAATGTGTGTGTGCGAGAGAGAGAATGCATGTGCGAGAGGGATAAACGAAGCATGTGTGCGAGAGAGAGAGAATGCGTGTGTACGAGAGGGAGAGAGAAAGCGTGTGTACGAGAGGTAGAGAGAAAGCGTGTGTACGAGAGAGAGAGAATGCGTGTGTGCGAGAGAGAGAGAATGCGTGTGTGCGAGAGAGAGAGAATGCGTGTGTGCGAGAGAGAGAATACGTGTGTGCGAGAGAGAGAGAATGCGTGTGTGCGAGAGAGAGAATGCATTTGAGAGAGAGAGAATGCGTGTGCGCGAGAGAGAATGCGTGTGCGCGAGAGAGAGAATGCGTGTGCGCGAGAGAGAGAGAATGCGTGTGTGCGAGAGAGAGAATGCATTTGAGAGAGAGAGAATGCGTGTGCGCGAGAGAGAATGCGTGTGCGAGAGAGAGAGAATGCGTGTGTGCGAGAGAGAGAATGTGTGTGTGAGAGAGAGAATGCGTGTGTGAGAGAGAGAATGCGTGTGTGAGAGAGAGAATGCGTGTGTGCGAGAGGGAGAGAGAATGTGTGTGTGAGAGACAATGCATGCGAGAGAGAGAATGCGTGTGTGCGAGTGAGAGAGAGAATGCATGTGTGCGAGAGAGAGAGTGCATGTGCGAGAGAGATAAAGAAAGCATGTGTGCAAGAGAGAGAGAATGTGTGTGTGCAAGAGGGAGAGTGAAAGTGTGTGTACGAGAGAGAGAATGCGTGTGTGCGAGAGGGAGAGAGAAAGCGTGTGTACGAGAATGAGGGAGAATGCGTGTGTGAGAGAGAGAGAATGCATGTGTGCGAGTGAGAGAATGTGTGTGTGAGAGACAATGCGTGCGAGAGAGAGAATGCGTGTGTGCGAGTGAGAGAGAGAATGTGTGTGTGCGAGAGAGAGAATGCATGTGCGAGAGAGAGGGAGAATGCGTGTGTGTGAGAGAGAGAATGTGTGTGTGACAGAGAGAATGTGTGTGTGAGAGAGAGAGAGAATGTGTGTGTGAGAGAGAGAGAGAATGTGTGTGTGTGAGAGAGAATGTGTGTGTGAGAGAGAGAATATGTGTGAGAGAGAGAATGTGTGTGTGTGTGTGAGAGAGAATGTGTGTGTGAGCGAGAGAGTGAATGCGTGTGTGTGAGAAGAGAATGTGTGTGTGAGAGAGAGAATGTATGTGTGCAAGAGAGAATGCGTGTGAGAGAGAGAGAATATGTGTGTGAGAGAATGTGTGTGTGAGAGAGAATGTGTGTGTGCGAGAGAATGTGTTTGAGAGAGAGAATGTGTGTGTGTGTGAGAGAGAATGTGTGTGTGTGAGAGAATGTGTGTTTGAGAGAGAGAATGTGTGTGTGTGAGAGAGAATGTGTGTGTGACAGAGAATGCGTGTGTATGAGAAGAGAATGTATGTGTGAGAGAGAGCATGTGTGTGTGAGAGAGAGCATGTGTGTGTGAGAGAGAGAATGTGTGTGTGAGAGAGAGAATGTGTGTGTGAGAGAGAGAATGTGTGAGAGAGAGAATGCGTGTGTGAGAGAGAATGCGTGTGTGAGAGAGAATGCGTGTGTGAGAGAGAATGCGTGTGTGAGAGAGAGAATGTGTGTATGAGGGAGAATGCGTGTGAGAGAGAGAGAGAATGTGTGTGAGAGAGAGATAAAGAAAGCATGTGTGCGAGAGAGAGAGAATGCGTGTGCGAGAGGGAAAATGTGTGCGTGAGAGAGAGAATTTTTGTGTGTGTGAGAGAGAATGTGTGTGTAGAATGCGTGTGTGAGAGAGAATGCGTGTGTGAGAGAGAGAATGTGTGTGAGAGAGACATAAAGAAAGCATGTGTGCGAGAGAGAGAGAATGCGTGTGTGAGAGAGAATGCGTGTGTGAGAGAGAGAATGTGTGTGAGAGAGATAAAGAAAGCATGTGTGCGAGAGAGAGAGAATGCATGTGTGCGAGTGGGAGAGAGAAAGCGTGTGTACGAGAGAGAGAGAATGCGTGTGTGCGAGAGAGAGAATGCATGTGTGCGAGAGAGAGAATGCGTGTGAGAGAGACAACGCGTATGTCAGAGTGAATGTGTGTGTGCGAGTGAGAGAGAGAATGCGTGTGTGCGAGAGAGAGAGTGCGTGTGTGCGAGAGAGAGAATGTGTGTGTGAGAGAGAAAATGCGTGTGTGTGAGAGAATGTGTGTGTGCGAGAGGGAGAGAGAAAACGTGTGTGCAAGAGAGAGAGAATGCGTGTGCACGAGAGAGAGAATGTGTGCGCGAGAGAGAGAATGAGTGTGTGAGAGAGAATGTGTGTGCGTGAGAGACAGAATGCGTTAGTGAGATGGAGAATGTGTGTGTGAGAGAGAGAATGCGTGAGAGAGAGAATGTGTGTGTGTGAGAGAGTTTGTTTGTGTGAGAGAGAGAATGCATCAGAGAGAGAATGAGTGTGTGTGTGAGAGAGAATGTCTGTGTGCGAGAGAGAATGCTTGTGTGTGTGAGAGAGAATGCGTGTGTGAGAGAGAATACGTGTGTGTGAGAGAGAGAGAGAATGCATGTGTGATAGAGAATGCGTGTGCGTGTGAGAGAGAGAGAATGTCTGTGTGCGAGAGAGAATGCTTGTGCGTGTGAGAGAGAATGTGTGTGTGAGAGAGAATGCGTGTGTGTGAGAGAATGCGTGTGTGTGTGTGTGAGAGAGAGAATGCATGTGTGTGAGAGAGAGAGTGCATGTGAGAGAGAACGAATGCGTGTGTGCGAGAGAGATTGCGTGTGAGAGAGAGAGAGAATGCGTGTGTGCGAGAGATAGAATGCGTGTGCGTGTGAGAGAGAATGTGTGTGTGAGAGAGAATGCGTGTGTGTGAGAGAGAGAGATTGCGTGTGAGAGAGAGAGAGAATGCGTGTGTGCGAGAGATAGAATGCGTGTGCGTGTGAGAGAGAATGTGTGTGTGAGAGAGAATGCGTGTGTGTGAGAGAGATTGCGTGTGAGAGTGAGAGAGAATGCGTGTGTGCGAGAGATAGAATGCGTGTGCGTGTGAGAGAGAATGTCTGTGTGTGAGAGAGAATGCTTGTGCGTGAGAGAGAATGTGTGTGTGAGAGAGAATGCGTGTGTGTGAGAGAGAATGCGTGTGAGAGAGAGAGAATGAGTGTGTGAGAGAGAGAGAATGCGTGTGTGTGAGAGAGAATGCGTGTGAGAGAGAGAGAATGAGTGTGTGAGAGAGAGAATGCATGAGAGAGAGAATGCATGAGAGAGAGAATGCGTGTGTGTGAGAGAGAGAATGCGTGAGAGAGAATGCATGTGTGCGAGAAAGAGAATGCGTGTGTGAGAGAGAGAATGAGTGTGTGAGAGAGAGAATGAGTGTGTGTGTGAGAGAGAGAATGCGTGCGAGAGAGAATGCGTGTGTGCGAGAGAGAGAATGCGTGAGAGAGAATGCATGTGTGCGAGAGAGAGAATGCGTGTGTGAGAGAGAGAATGAATGCGCGCGAGAGAGAATGCGTGCGTGAGAGAGAGAATGAGTGTGGGAGAGAGAGAGCAAATGTGTGCGAGAGACAGAATGAGTGTGAGAGAGAATGCGTGCATGAGAGAGAGAATGAGTGTGTGTGAGAGAGAGAATGCGTGCGAGAGGGAATGCGTGTGTGTGAGAGAGAGAATGCGTGAGAGAGAATGCATGTGTGCGAGAGAGAGAATGCGTGTGTGAGAGAGAGAATGAATGCGCGAGAGAGAGAATGCGTGCGTGAGAGAGAGAATGAGTGTGGGAGAGAGAGAGCAAATGTGTGCGAGAGACAGAATGAGTGTGAGAGAGAATGCATGCATGAGAGAGAGAATGAGTGTGTGTGAGAGAGAGAATGCGTGCGAGAGAGAATGCGTGTGTGTGAGAGAGAGAATGCGTGAGAGAGAATGCATGTGTGCGAGAGAGAGAATGCGTGTGTGAGAGAGAATGAATGCGCGAGAGAGAGAATGCGTGCGTGAGAGAGAGAATGAGTGTGGGAGAGAGAGAGCAAATATGTGCGAGAGAGACAGAATGAGTGTGAGAGAGAATGAGTGTGCGAGAGAGAGAATGTGTGCCAGAGAGAGAATGTGTGCCTGAGAGAGTGTGCAAGAGAGCGAATGTGTGCGTAAGAGAGAATGAGTGTGTGAGAGAGAGATTGTAAGCGTGAGAGAGAGGATGTGTCTATGAGAGAGAGAGGATTCGTGTGTGAGAGAGAAACAATGCGTGTGTGTGAGAGGTCGTGCATGACATAGTGTGTGCAAGAGAGAGAAAATGTGTGAATGTGAGTGATAAAGAGAATGAGCGTGTGTGAGATATGATGTGCTCATGCATGAGAGTGTGTGTGAGTGCTAGAAAGAAAGTGTGAAAGTGAGAGAGGAAGTGTGTGTGTATGTGAAAGAGTGAGTGCATGCGAGTGTGTGTGTGCATGTGAGAGAGAGTGTGTGTACAAGTGAACGAGAGTGAGTGCGCACGTGAGAAAGAGGGCCTATGTGAGAGACTTTGCAAATGTGTGTGAGAGAAACAGTTTTGGAGAAGAGAGAGAGAGAGTGTGTGTGAAAGTGAGCATATATGAGATGGTGAATGTGAATGTGTGAGGGTGCGTGTGTCAGAAAGTGTGTATGAGAGTGTGTGTGTAAGAGTGTGTGTAACTGAGAGAGTATGTGGAAGCGAGTGTGAGAGAGAGTGAAGAGAGAGAGAATGAGTGAGTGAAAGTGTGTATGTCAGAGAGACAGAGAGAGTGTGCGCGTGTGCATGTTTGTGTGTGAGTGTGAGAGAGAGATTGTGAGTGTGCGTGTGAAAATGTTTGAGTGTGTGAAAGGGCATGTGTGTGAGGGACTGAATGTGGTGTGTGAGGGTGTGTGTGTGTACACGTGTGAGAGTGTGAGTAAATGAGAGTGAGGGACAGTGTATGGTTTGTGGATCATTACTGGGACAGGGACATAAACACATGGTTTATACACAGTTACATTATGGAGGGACAGCACTGACACGGAAACTGGGCACGCCGATGGAAACACACACTCCCACCCACCCACCACCCACCCATCCACACAGAGGCTTAGTCTCACTCTCTCTCACACACACAGAGGTATGGTCTCACTCTCACACACACACACACAGAGGTATGGTCTGTCTCTCTCTCTCTCTCTCTCTCTCTCACACACACACACACACAGGTATGGTCTCACTCTCACACACACACACACAGAGGTATGGTCTGTCTCTCTCTCTCTCTCACACACATACATTTATGGTCTGTCTCTCTCTCTCTCTCTCTCACACACACACACAGGTATGGTCTCACTCTCACACATACACACAGAGGTATGGTCTGTCTCTCTCTCTCTCTCACACACACACACACAGGTATGGTCTCACTCTCACACACACACACACAGAGGTATGGTCTGTCTCTCTCTCTCTCACACACACACACACACAGGTATGGTCTCACTCTCACACATACACACAGAAGTATGGTCTCTCTCTCTCTCACACACACACACACGTGGCATGGTCTCACTATCTTTCTCACACAGAAACATATCTGTGACGATACTTGAGCTCAGACCCTCACTGACTCTCCCACCCCCCCCAGACTAAATCTGTGCACAGTGCCCATATCCTGTGTTGGGGTGTGTCTGTGTGTCGGTGCCTGTATGTATGTGTGTATGTCGGTCTGTCTCTGTATGTGTGTGTGTATGTCTGTCTGTGTGTGTGTGTGTCTCTGTGTTGTGTGTGTCAGTGTGTGTCTGTGTGTCAGGATGTGTCTGTGTGTCAGGGTGTGTCTGTGTGTCTGTCTGGGTGTGTCTGTGTGTCTCTGTGTATATGGGGGCTGGTGAAGGCAGGGGAGCTGTGAGGGTGAAATGTGGGTGTTGAGGGGCAGGCACATGATCTATGATTTAAATTCACAAACTCTGCCAATATTTTTGAAAAAGGGAAAGAAACCAAAAGACTCAAAATCAAGTTAGAAATGGCTGGATGTAGAGCAGTGCAGGGAGAGAGACAGAGAGAGAGACACACACACATACAGGGACAGAAAGAGAGAGACAGGGACACAGAGAAGAGAGAGACACAGGGACAGAGAGAGAAGACAGAGAGAGATAGAGAGAGAGAGGGAGACAGAGAATGGGACACACAGGGACAGAGAGAAAGAGAGAGAGACACACACACAGGAACAGAGAGAGAGGGACAGAGACAGAGAGAGACACACACAGAGACAGAGATTAATTCTAGGAATCACACATACAGCAGGAAAACCCCAAGAAAACCTCAGCAGATATCCCCCTCTCCATTCCCAGCCCTGTGTGTGTGTCTCAGGAAGCCTACCTACAGTCAGGCTCTGAGACGCTAGTGTGGGAGTAATCTTTAACATTTTCAAACTGCACTGACACAGCTTCAATAAAAAGGGAGTTGTAGCAACTGGGAAAGATGACACTTTGTTGCCCCCGAATTAACATCTCCGTGGGCAGTCAGATCCCACCAGGCTCCTGTCCTGGGAATTAACATGTCAATCAGACAGAGCCCTCCCCAGGGAGCAGACTGACAGACGATGGGACGTGTCAGAGATGGGCAGGGGTGGGCTTCACTAAACCCCCTCACCCAGAATAAATGTGTGCAAGGAATTGGTCAGATTCATTCTCCAACACTGTTCTCTCTCTGTGTGGGGAGTGAGCAGCTCTCCCTGTCTGGCTGTGACTGTGTGACAGTGTGTGTGTGTGTGTTTAATAATGTTTCCAGCCTCTGGTTAATTGCTTTCTTATGATTTGTTTGTATTTTGATGTTGCTGTGAGGTTAAGAAATGCATTGGGGGTGGGAGAAGGGAGTTGATGGGATTGTGTTTAACCTGGGATCTTGCTGTGTAATTTTGCATCACACTGCTCTCGCTCCCCCCCCCCCCCCCCCCAAAACCCCACCAACTCATCTCTTCTTTCTTTTATCCCGAGGAAATTTTGTTGGAAAAGCAGAAAAGTGAAGATCCAAAATGCCTGGGGTGGGGCCAGGAAAGCCTTGGACAAGAACAACCTCCAGAGGGCAGGGAGCACAGGCCTGAGGCCTGTTGGCCAGGCTGCAGCCCGTGGGACCCAGGTGAGTGGGGGTCTGTTTCTTCACCCCCCACCCCCCGAGGTTTCATCTCCTCTGGGGGTGGGGGGTGAGAGTCTGGTTTGTCGGGGCCTCTGGGTAACTGGGGCCTGTCAGATCACGGGTTCGAAGCCTGGGGTTAAAGTCACCGGGGCATCGGTGACACAAACAGGTGAGACCCCCAGGATCTGGGAGAGTGGACTCCTCGGGAGGGAACTCTAACCCAAAATATCTGACCCTCTGGAAAGGATTGTCACCCTCTCAGAGGAACGTGGGTCATAGAGAGGTCAGGATGACCGAATTGGACACCGAGAGACAGAGAGTGAGAGAAAGACATGGAGAATGGTGAGAGCAAGAGGGGGGGCAGTGTGAGATTGGGGAATAGCTGCAATATTGGATTCTGGGGTGACAGGAAATAATTAAACTGGAAATAAAAACTATCAGATTATCGAGCTTCTGCAGCACTCACTTGTGGGATCTTGCTGTGCGTCAATTGCCCTAATGCCACCGTTGCAGGCAGTGAGTGGTTTTAATCAGCTAACCCGTCATTTCATTGTCTGTCTCACTGAGAGGGGAAAAGCTGGGATCTTGCTGTGCTATCTCCCTGTGAAAGACTTTCCTGCTCTGCCACTTTCCTCCCAAAGGGATCTTCCTGGCCAGCTGAGGATTTGAAAAGTGTGTGTTTGGGAGCAGGAAACCTTCAGACAAGAGCTTCCTCCAGAGGGGGGAAGGCAGTCCTGAGGCCTGTGTGACAGGCTGCAGCCTGTGGGGCCCAGGTGAGGTTTGTCTGTGTATGACCCCGAGTTTTAATCTCCTCTCTCTGGGGAGAGGGGCATGGCTATTACCGGGACCTCTGGTTAACCGGGTCCTGTCAGATTGGGGCCTTGTCGTTTTTCAACAGGTTTGAAGCCTGGGGCTAAGGTAACTGGGGCGTTGGGATTTGACACAAATAAGTCAACCCTGTGTGTGGGGTTAGATTGCTGCTTGTGGGATCTTGCTGTGTGTAAGTGTTTATTAATGTTTCAAGCCTCTGGTCAACTGCTCTGCGGTGATGTCTGTGTATTTCAGTGTCACTGGGATGGTCAGCAATTCATTCATTCATTCAGCAATAATGACACTGACCCAGGGTCAGGTGGGAGATTGGGGAAGGCAGAGAGAGCTGTGGGATCGTGCTGTGCTTTGGTGCAACTGTTGTATTTTATTTCAAATTGATTTGGTTCGGCGGGGGGGGGGAACAAGGCGGGGGGGGAACAAGGCGGGGGGGGGGAACAAGGCGGGGGGGGGAACAAGGCGGGGGGGGAACAAGGCGGGGGGGGGGAACAAGGCGGGGGGGGAACAAGGCGGGGGGGAACAAGGCGGGGGGGGGAACAAGGCGGGGGGGAACAAGGCGGGGGGGGAACAAGGCGGGGGGGGAACAAGGCGGGGGGGGAACAAGGCGGGGGGGGAACAAGGCGGGGGGGGAACAAGGCGGGGGGGGAACAAGGCGGGGGGGAACAAGGCGGGGGGGGGAACAAGGCGGGGGGGGAACAAGGCGGGGGGGGGAACAAGGCGGGGGGGGAACAAGGTGGGGGGGAACAAGGCGGGGGGGGAACAAGGCGGGGGGGGAACAAGGCGGGGGGGGGAAAAAGGCGGGGGGAAGAGGACAGACAGGGAGAGAGAGTGAAAGACAGAGAGAGAGAGAAAGTGGACAGACAGAGAGAGAGAGTGAAAGAGGACAGACAGAGAGAGAGAGTGAAAGAGGACAGACAGAGAGAGAGAGTGAAAGAGGACAGACAGAGAGAGAGAGTGAAAGAGGACAGACAGAGAGAGAGAGAAAGAGGACAGACAGAGAGAGAGAGAAAGAGGACAGACAGAGAGAGAGAGTGAAAGAGGACAGACAGAGAGAGAGAGAAAGAGGACAGACAGAGAGAGAGAAAGAGGACAGAGAGAGAGAGAGAGAGAGAGAGGACAGACAGAGAGAGAGAGAAAGAGGACAGACAGAGAGAGAGTGTCCCTCTCTGACACTCTCTGAGACACACTGTGACACTCTCTGACACTCTCTGAGACACACTGTGTCACTCTCTGACACTCTCTGAGACACACTGTGACTCTCTCTCACACTCTCTGAGACACACTGTGACTCTCTCTCACACTCTCTGAGACACACTGTGTCACTCTCTGACACTCTCTGAGACACACTGTGTCACTCTCTCACACTCTCTGAGACACACTGTGACTCTCTCTCACACTCTCTGAGACACACTGTGTCACTCTCTGACACTCTCTGAGACACACTGTGTCACTCTCTCACACTCTCTGAGACACACTGTGACTCTCTCTGACTCTCTGAGACACACTGTGACTCTCTCTCACACTCTCTGAGACACACTGTGCCTCTCTCTCACACTCTCTGAGACACACTGTGTCACTCTGTGACACTCTCTGAGACACACTGTGACACTCTCTGACACTCTCTGAGTCACACTGTGTCACTCTCTGACACTCTCTGAGACACACTGTGACTCTCTCTCACACTCTCTGAGACACACTGTGTCCCTCTCTGACACTCTCTGAGACACACTGTGAATCTCTCTCACACTCTCTGAGACACACTGTGTCCCTCTCTGACACTCTCTGAGACACACTGTGACACTCTATGACACTCTCTGAGACACACTGTGTCACTCTCTGACACTCTCTGAGACACACTGTGACTCTCTCTCACACTCTCTGAGACACTGTGACTCTCTCTCACACTCTCTGAGACACACTGTGACACTCTCTCACCCTCTCTGAGACACACTGTGACACTCTCTCACACTTTCTGAGACACACTGTGACTCTCTCTGACTCTCTGAGACACACTGTGACTCTCTCTCACACTCTCTGAGACACACTGTGACTCTCTCTCACACTCTCTGAGACACACTGTAAATCCCTCTCACACTCTCTGAGACACACTGTGTCCCTCTCTGACACTCTCTGAGACACACTGTGTCACTCTCTGACACTCTCTGAGACACACTGTGACTCTCTCTCACACTCTCTGAGACACACTGTGTCACTCTCTGACACTCTCTGAGACACACTGTGACTCTCTCTCACACTCTCTGAGACACACTGTGGCACTCTCTGACACTCTCTGAGACACACTGTGTCACTCTCTCACACTCTCTGAGACACACTGTGACTCTCTCTGACTCTCTGAGACACACTGTGACTCTCTCTCACACTCTCTGAGACACACTGTGACTCTCTCTCACACTCTCTGAGACACACTGTGACTCTCTCTGACTCTCTGAGACACACTGTGACTCTCTCTCACACTCTCTGAGACACACTGTGACTCTCTCTCACACTCTCTGAGACACACTGTGAATCTCTCTCACACGCTCTGAGACACACTGTGTCCCTCTCTGACACTCTCTGAGACACACTGTGACTCTCTCTCACACTCTCTGAGACACACTGTGACTCTCTCTCACACTCTCTGAGACACACTGTGACTCTCTCTGACTCTCTGAGACACACTGTGACTCTCTCTCACACTCTCTGAGGCACACTGTCACTCTCACTCACACTCCCTGAGAAACATTGTGACACTCTCTGACTCTCTGAGACACACTGTGACTCTCTCTCACACTCTCTGAGACACACTGTGACACTCTGTGACTCTCTCTCACACTCTCTGAGACACACTGTGACTCTCTCTGACTGTCTGAGACACACTGTGACTCTCTCACACTCTGTGAGACACAGTGTGACACTCTCTCACACTCTCTGAGACACACTGTGACACTCTCTGACACTCTCTGAAACACACTGTGACTCTCTCTCACACTCTCTGAGACACACTGTGACTCTCTCTCACACTCTCTGAGACAGACTATGACTCTCTCTGACTCTCTCTGACTCTCTGAGACACACTGTGACTCTCTCTCACACTCTCTGAGACACACTGTGTCACTCTCTGACACTCTCTGAGACACACTGTGACACTCTCTGACACTCTCTGAGACACACTGTGTCACTCTCTGACACTCTCTGAGACACACTGTGACTCTCTCACACTCTCTGAGACACACTGTGTCACTCTCTGACACTCTCTGAGACACACTGTGAATACTCTCTCACACTCTCTGAGACACACTGTGTCACTCTCTGAGACACACTGTGACACTCTCTGACACTCTCTGAGACACACTGTGACTCTCGCTCACACTCTCTGAGACACACTGTGACTCTCTCTCACACTCTCTGAGACACACTGTGACTCTCTCTGACTCTCTGAGATACACTGTGACTCTCTCTTACACTCTCTGACTCTCTGAGACACACTGTGACACACTGTGACACTCTCTCACACTCTCTGAGACACACTGAGACTCTCTCTGACTCTCTCTGAGACACACTGTGACTCTCTCTCACACTCTCTGAGACACACTGTGACTCTCACACTCTCTGAGACACACTGTGACTCTCTCTGACTCTCTCTGAGACACACTGTGACTCTCTCTCACACTCTCTGAGACACACTGTGACTCTCTCTCACACTCCCTGAGACACACCGTGACTCTCTCTGACTCTCTGGGATACACTGTGACTCTCTCTTACACTCTCTGACTCTCTGAGACACACTGTGACACACTGTGACACTCTCTCACACTCTCTGAGACACACTGAGACTCTCGCTCACACTCTCTGAGACACACTGTGACTCTCTCTCACACTCTCTGAGACACACTGTGACTCTCTCTCTCACACTCTCTGACTCTCTGAGATACACTGTGACTCTCTCTTACACTCTCTGACTCTCTGAGACACACTGTGACACACTGTGACACTCTCTCACACTCTCTGAGACACACTGAGACTCTCTCTGACTCTCTGAGACACACTGTGACTCTCACACTCTCTGAGACACACTGTGACTCTCTCTGACTCTCTCTGAGACACACTGTGACTCTCTCTCACACTCTCTGAGACACACTGTGACACTCTCTCACACTCTCTGAGACACACTGTGACACTCTCTCACACTCTCTGAGACACACTGTGACTCTCTCTGACTCTCTGAGACACACTGTGACTCTCTCTCACACTCCCTGAGACACACTGTGACACTCTCTGACTATCTGAGACACACCGTGACTCTCTCTGACTCTCTGAGACACACTGTGACTCTCTCTCACACTCCCTGAGACACACTGTGACACTCTCTGACTATCTGAGACACACCGTGACTCTCTCTGACTCTCTGAGACACACTGTGACTCTCACTCACACTCCCTGAGACACACTGTGACACTCTCTGACTCTCTGAGACACACTGTAACACTCTGTGACTCTCTCTCACACTCTCTGAGACACACTGTGACTCTCTCTGACTGTCTGAGACACACTGTGACTCTCTCACACTCTGTGAGACTCAGTGTGACACTCTCTCACACTCTCTGAGACACTGTGACACTCTCTGACACTCTCTGAAACACACTGTGACTCTCTCTCACACTCTCTGAGACACACTGTGACTCTCTCTCTCACTCTCTGAGACACACTGTGACTCTCTCTCACACTCTCTGAGACACACTATGACTCTCTCTGACTCTCTCTGACTCTCTGAGACACACTGTGACTCTCTCTCACACTCTCTGAGACACACTGTGTCGCTCTCTGACACTCTCTGAGACACACTGTGACACTCTCTGACACTCTCTGAGACACACTGTGTCACTCTCTGACACTCTCTGAGACACACTGTGACTCTCTCTCACACTCTCTGAGACACACTGTGTCACTCTCTGACACTCTCTGAGACACACTGTGAATCTCTCTCACACTCTCTGAGACACACTGTGTCACTCTCTGAGACACACTGTGACACTCTCTGACACTCTCTGAGACACACTGTGACTCTCGCTCACACTCTCTGAGACACACTGTGACTCTCTCTCTCACACTCTCTGACTCTCTGAGATACACTGTGACTCTCTCTTACACTCTCTGACTCTCTGAGACACACTGTGACACACTGTGACACTCTCTCACACTCTCTGAGACACACTGAGACTCTCTCTGACTCTCTGAGACACACTGTGACTCTCACACTCTCTGAGACACACTGTGACTCTCTCTCACATTCTCTGAGACACACTGTGACTCTCTCTGACTCTCTCTGAGACACACTGTGACTCTCTCTCACACTCTCTGAGACACACTGTGACACTCTCTCACACTCTCTGAGACACACTGTGACACTCTCTCACACTCTCTGAGACACACTGTGACTCTCTCTGACTCTCTGAGACACACTGTGACTCTCTCTCACACTCCCTGAGACACACTGTGACACTCTCTGACTATCTGAGACACACCGTGACTCTCTCTGACTCTCTGAGACACACTGTGACTCTCTCTCACACTCCCTGAGACACACTGTGACACTCTCTGACTATCTGAGACACACCGTGACTCTCTCTGACTCTCTGAGACACACTGTGACTCTCACTCACACTCCCTGAGACACACTGTGACACTCTCTGACTCTCTGAGACACACTGTAACACTCTGTGACTCTCTCTCACACTCTCTGAGACACACTGTGACTCTCTCTGACTGTCTGAGACACACTGTGACTCTCTCACACTCTGTGAGACTCAGTGTGACACTCTCTCACACTCTGAGACACTGTGACACTCTCTGACACTCTCTGAAACACACTGTGACTCTCTCTCACACTCTCTGAGACACACTGTGACTCTCTCTCTCACTCTCTGAGACACATTGTGACTCTCTCTCACACTCTCTGAGACACACTGTGACTCTCTCTCTCACTCTCTGAGACACATTGTGACTCTCTCTCACACTCTCTCAGACACACTATGACTCTCTCTGACTCTCTGAGACACACTGTGAGTCTCTCTCACACTCTCTGAGACACACTGTGTCACTCTCTGACACTCTCTGAGACACACTGTGACACTCTCTGACACTCTCTGAGACACATTGTGTCACTCTCTGACACTCTCTGAGACACACTGTGACTCTCTCTCACACTCTCTGAGACACACTGTGTCACTCTCTGACACTCTCTGAGACACACTTTGAATCTCTCTCACACTCTCTGAGACACACTGTGACTCTCTCTGACTCTCTGAGACACACTGTGACTCTCTCTCACACTCTCTGAGACACACTGTGTCGCTCTCTGACACTCTCTGAGACACACTGTGACACTCTCTGACACTCTCTGAGACACACTGTGTCACTCTCTGACACTCTCTGAGACACACTGTGACTCTCTCTCACACTCTCTGAGACACACTGTGTCACTCTCTGACACTCTCTGAGACACACTGTGAATCTCTCTCACACTCTCTGAGACACACTGTGTCACTCTCTGAGACACACTGTGACACTCTCTGACACTCTCTGAGACACACTGTGACTCTCGCTCACACTCTCTGAGACACACTGTGACTCTCTCTCTCACACTCTCTGACTCTCTGAGATACACTGTGACTCTCTCTTACACTCTCTGACTCTCTGAGACACACTGTGACACACTGTGACACTCTCTCACACTCTCTGAGACACACTGAGACTCTCTCTGACTCTCTGAGACACACTGTGACTCTCACACTCTCTGAGACACACTGTGACTCTCTCTCACATTCTCTGAGACACACTGTGACTCTCTCTGACTCTCTCTGAGACACACTGTGACTCTCTCTCACACTCTCTGAGACACACTGTGACACTCTCTCACACTCTCTGAGACACACTGTGACACTCTCTCACACTCTCTGAGACACACTGTGACTCTCTCTGACTCTCTGAGACACACTGTGACTCTCTCTCACACTCCCTGAGACACACTGTGACACTCTCTGACTATCTGAGACACACCGTGACTCTCTCTGACTCTCTGAGACACACTGTGACTCTCTCTCACACTCCCTGAGACACACTGTGACACTCTCTGACTATCTGAGACACACCGTGACTCTCTCTGACTCTCTGAGACACACTGTGACTCTCACTCACACTCCCTGAGACACACTGTGACACTCTCTGACTCTCTGAGACACACTGTAACACTCTGTGACTCTCTCTCACACTCTCTGAGACACACTGTGACTCTCTCTGACTGTCTGAGACACACTGTGACTCTCTCACACTCTGTGAGACTCAGTGTGACACTCTCTCACACTCTGAGACACTGTGACACTCTCTGACACTCTCTGAAACACACTGTGACTCTCTCTCACACTCTCTGAGACACACTGTGACTCTCTCTCTCACTCTCTGAGACACATTGTGACTCTCTCTCACACTCTCTGAGACACACTGTGACTCTCTCTCTCACTCTCTGAGACACATTGTGACTCTCTCTCACACTCTCTCAGACACACTATGACTCTCTCTGACTCTCTGAGACACACTGTGAGTCTCTCTCACACTCTCTGAGACACACTGTGTCACTCTCTGACACTCTCTGAGACACACTGTGACACTCTCTGACACTCTCTGAGACACATTGTGTCACTCTCTGACACTCTCTGAGACACACTGTGACTCTCTCTCACACTCTCTGAGACACACTGTGTCACTCTCTGACACTCTCTGAGACACACTTTGAATCTCTCTCACACTCTCTGAGACACACTGTGACTCTCTCTGACTCTCTGAGACACACTGTGACTCTCTCTCACTCTCTCTGACACTCTCTGAGACACACTGTGACTCTCTCTCACACACTCTGAGACACACTGTGAAATTTATGACTCTGTCTCTCACAAACACCGTAAATATTTGTTCCCGGAGAACACCCACACCAAAATCTCTCTCTATCAGTGACAGCAGCTAACCAAGAGCTGGGTTAGTAACAGCTGTAAGGACACTTTCGGTGGGACACTGGGCTTGGTATGAGGGATTCCACTTAACCCAAGTGACGAAAGTTAGGATGAAGTCCAAATTATCGGAGTTGTATAAAAAAGGTATTTGGATGGACTCCCATGATTACCTCCCACTTACTGTGGAGATAGAGGGAACATTGCCAGGGACCATACCTATGGAAATGGGAAGGAACAGGTCATACCGTGACATTCCCATAGCCTGTTATCCAAGAATTCGGCTCCTCTCACATCAAGCTGTGGTCCTAACCGCACTCACCTTGATATATCTCGGGATACCGGGGGTTAGGATTGCAAGCAGCAACAGATGGGTACAATCATGGTGAATCATGGCCGGACACACCCCCAGGGGCTGGAAGGTAGATGGAACTCCCTGGGTGATCACCTTAGTTTCATTCATTTGCAGCGTTTGAGTGTTCCTGGCTGGGCCAGTATTGATTTCCTGCCCATAGTTGCCATTACGACAGATTGGCCGTGTTAAATTGCCCATTGTGTCAAGGGATATTCGGGCTAGCTGGAATAGCCATAGGAAATGCAGGGTTTCAGGGATATCACTGGGGGAGTGGACCTGAGTTGGATTCTCTTCAGAGGGTCATTGTGGACTCAATGGGCCGAGCGGTCTGATTCTGTGACTCTGACTTTCCAGCATCTGCAGTCCTCACTTGCTCACGCAGGTAAGTGAGTCTGGGTTGACTGACTGGCCCGTGGCTGTTTTAATGCACAGCAAGATCCCAGTCCCACAAATACAGAAGGTTTGTATCACAGATGGAGTCCTCTCTGCCCATTCCTCCTCCCCCCATTATATGATCCTGGTCATGTTCAGGATCCTCAGGATTGTCCCCTGAATGGCCTCACTGACTATCCTTTCTGTGGAGACCCTTTCTCCATGTTGTGGTTCTGTTCACCGAGCTGGGAATGTGTGGTGCAGACGTTTCGTCCCCTGTCTGGGTGACAGCCTCAGGGTTTGGGAGCCTCCTGTGTACCCTCTTGTGTTGGTTCCTCCGGCATTTATAGTGGATTGTCTCTCCAGCATTCCTGATAAACACATCAACATTGAACACCTCTTCTCCATCCTGACTCAGACTTTGCGTCTCATGCTGTCCCTCCGTCAATCTCTCTCTCTCTCACAGCAGCCCCTCCTTTTTCCACCAACCCTAAAACCCCATCAAACAGTCCCCCGTCTCTG
Source organism: Chiloscyllium plagiosum (assembly GCF_037043375.1). NCBI lineage: Eukaryota > Metazoa > Chordata > Chondrichthyes > Orectolobiformes > Hemiscylliidae > Chiloscyllium > Chiloscyllium plagiosum. The sequence goes on along the minus strand of NW_028270185.1, from coordinate 32,510,764 downwards.
GCTGTCCCATTCCCCCCTTGTCTCCCAATCTCCCCCTTCCCATGTAGACCCACAGCTCCTGGGCTGGAGGACATGGTGCAGAGACTAACACACCTTTTGACTGACTGCTGTCATGCACAGAAAGATCCCATTCTCCAACCATTCCCCAGCCACACACACTGTCCTTCTGCCTCCATATGTGTCCCTCTTCCTCTCCCTGTTTCTCACTGTCCATCTCTCTCTCTTTCCCCACTTTCTCCATCCCCACTCTCTCCATGTCTCCCTTTCTCTTTTTGTCACCCTCCCCTTCTCTTTTTCTTCATTTCAGACAAAATGAGAAAAGTAAGTTTATGTCCCTTACACGAACCCCCCCCCCCTCCGCACAGTCGGGGTAACATTCGGGAGAGACCTGCAAAAGGTTGGTCCCCCGCATTAACTGTACAGCATCCAGCGACACAGAGACAAACTCTTCCCGATGTCCCTTCCCCAGTCACTGGGACAGGGCTCTAGGGAGACAGAGGGAGAGAAACGACAAGAGAGAAAGAGAGATGGACAGACAGACAGTGAGAGGGAGGGAGAGAATAAGACAAAGACGGGCAGGCAGAGAGAGGGAGAGAAAGGGAGAGGAACTGAAAGAGAGCAGGAGAGAGGCAGAGAGAGAAAGGGAGAGAGAGAGAGAGTAAGAACCCAGGAAGAGAAATACAATGTCAGACCGATACAAGGTGAAAAAGGGGAGGCAAAGCCAGGGAGTGAAGGTCAGAGAGACAGCAAGAGAGAAAACCCAGGGAGAGATATAGGACACAGAGAGAGAGAGAGAGAGGAGTTGCAGCAGCAGCATAGAGCTGGGGGGGGGGGCTGCTGCGATGCAACGAGAATGATTTACGGACAGGAATAGCAAGATCCCACAGAGCTGAGAGAAAGATGCAGGGAGAGGTGAGGAAGGTGTTGGTTTTGTGGAAGATTGAATGATTAAGCATTCCTGATAAACATGATGGGGTGTCAATGGGGCAGAGTGATGTAGGAAGGGAATCTGCAGGGAACGGTCAACAGGGCAGAGATATGGAGGATGTTGTGAGATAGGGATTGAAGGAAAAATGTGGGAGAGACAGCTGGGAACACAGAAATATACATAAGAGCTCCCA